>NC_045593.1:33298758-33633758 GCF_009819795.1 Aythya fuligula
GTTCCTCATTTTTAACATTGAAAACATAAGAATAAATACATAAATACAAACAAGATAGTAGGAGTGCATCTCTTCTTGACTCTTCCTTATGTGTTTGTAAACCATCTACCAGCAGGGAGCATAGGTAGAGTGTAGGCTGAATTGTACATTGTTTCAATAGGTTCATTTTAAAGCATTTCATAGCATTGAAAGTGTAAGCACCTGTTTCTTAGAAAAGTTTAATGAAATATGCAATCACACGGTGAAGAACAAAAATGTATTCAGAGATTTTAATATTTAATTGTCTTCTTGAACTGCATTACTATTTTTCCAGCTAAAAAGTTTGTGATTTTTCTTTTTTCTTTAATGAATGTATTATTTCTTTCAGATTCTTCTGTCATATGGTGTTTCCATATCTAGGCAGAAGTATAACAACACTTTATTTATTTATTTTGATTTTTTTTTTTTTTGAGACAGTAATTAAAACTTTCCACTGAAAGGTTGTTTATCCTTCTGATAATCCAGAAATTCTTCTTCAAATGTTGCTGCATGATAAATTAAAATGGGAATGGATCTATTGCTATTTAGCCCTGGCTGGCTGGCTGGCAATGGTTGTACCACACAACCATTTGCTCATTCTCCCCAGGTGGGATAGGAGAGAGAACTGGAAAGGTAAGTGTGAGAACTCATGCAATGAGACAAAGACAGTTTACTAGGTAAAGCAAAAGACTTACACACAAGAATGAAATCATTCTCTACTTCCCAGATGCTCAGCCACTTCTAGAAAAGCTGGGCTCATCATGCATAATGTTTTCTTGGGAAGATAAGTGTCATCATTCTGAATGTTCCCCTCTTCCTCCTTCTTTTCCCAAATTTTATTACTGAGCATGATGACATGGTATGGAATATCTCTTTGGCCAGAGTGGGACAACTGTCCTGGGTGTGTCTCCTCCCAGCTTCCTGTTTAATGCCTCCTCATTGGCAAGTCAGCATGAGAAGCAAAAAAGTCCCTGGCTCTCTGTAAGCAAGGCCCTGCAAAAAACAAAACCAAAAACGTTGGAATGTTTTCGTCACCATTTCATCATAAATCCAAAACACAGCATTGTGTGAGCCTCTGCAAAGAAAATTAACTCCATGCTAGCCACTACTATGACCACAACCAGTGACGAAGTACCTCCCTGTGTCCCCCTTATCTATCCATTAGGTCTACAAAATATCATCCAGTACCACTGTAAGACACCATAGAAATTTACTGTATTCTAGTATTTGAGTTACTTCACAGAATAGAAACATATTGTCATTAATCTTCTACAAACATCAGATAATAAATCTTGTCTATTAAGGGGATGGTAGGATTCTAGTAGCAAAAAGTTACTTATCTATGTAATAAATGAAGTCTCAAATCAATCTGAATTTAGTAATATTTATAAAAGGAATATTTATAAAAGGTATAAAAGGCAAGTAAAGAGCACTGGGTGTGTGGGGAGTCTACACTCCACCAACGTGCACGCACAAACATCAAACATTCTAAATATATAGAACGTTGCTTTTACATACTAAACCCGAGTACACCTATACATACGTACAATCAGGAAAGGTAACAAGCAATCCTTTAAGTTCCATGACTTACTAAACTCAAGTACGCCTATACATATGTACAATCAGAAAAGGTAACAAACAATCCTTTAAATCCCGTGACTTAAAACAGTCTCCATTTTCCATTCCTTTTGAACAATATGTCTTGCTTTAAGTTGTTAAGCACCTCAGCCTTTGGACCACATGTGTCCCATTCTTTCTGGATTGAAGAAAAACATATCCACCTCCTTTTCAAGGCCAATAGGGCCTGGGTCAAAAAACATGTTCAGGTCACCGTGGGGCATAACAGCAAAAGCCTTCAAAGGCAGTAGCGGTGGGGGCACCAATGGCGTAGCAGACAGATCAGTAAAGGAGTCCGCAGCTCCCTCACTATCTGGCAAACCACACGTTTTTGATTGTGGCTCCACATGGCTCCTTAAGGCCTAAGAGACTGCTCTCCAGGTGCCGTGCAATCCCACTGCAACCCTGTCATTTTTAGTTGCAGAGTCCCACACCTTGACCTTAATTTGGTCCCATGTTTTGGGATCATAATCTGTCTGATTGTCAATAAAGAGAATAAGCTGTAAAGTTACCAGGACAGTCTTTGTTTCTAAGGATGTATGATTCCCCATAATGCTCAACTGCTTACCAGCGAGGGGCAGTTGTGTGCACGGGTCTGCTTCTCTCAGCTTGAGCTTCTTTCCAGCTCCAGTGCGCCTATCTCCAGCCCCTTTCAGTATGAGTTTCTTTGAGCAGTCTGCTGAGTCTGGCCAAACCTATCTTCATGAGGCAACCAATGAGCCTGTTCTGGTCCTGGTCTCCATTCTGCTAGCCTGTTCCTTTTCATTCCTTCTTTCTACTTCTTTATTGATGACATACCTTCATTATATCAGGTTGTCTTTTCATCTTGAGGAAAGGCTCCCCTCTTATGTCCTTTTCCCCACAGCAGTCCTTTTCAAAAACAACTTTTCATTGGCCAAACAACTCTGCCTGGTAACAGCAAACATCCAGCAACTTCCATGTCTTAAGGATTGGAAAAGAAGCATTACAAGACAGCAACATGTCTTCTGAATCACCCTTCTTTGTTCCATCTAATCTCTTTACATTCCTGATGGCCTCATCGTTAAGAGTCTGATGTTATCATCAACCATGGGCTTGTCAACCCCCATGGCCACACTCCCACATCTCTCCCTTCTTTATTAATATTAACCATCTTCTTGACACAAATTATTACTCCATGTATCAGATTATTACTATTTTTTATATTTTATTTTCATGTTTCCTGTCTTCATACAGCAGTTTCAAGATTTTATGTGAAGCTTATTAATTGTTAATTTTATGAAAATTGCCACAAAGTGTAACAAGTTAGCTAGAGACTGACAAGGACCCTGACTTATGCCACCTATTCCCACTGGAAGAAGCATCAAAGTAAGCTAAAGAAATGACTAGATTTAACAAGTATGCTATGAAATTTAAAATATAAATAAGATCAAAGATTATAAATAAGATCAACAATTCTAAGACAAGAGAGGTGGATATATTTGGCTTAAAGAAAAAATAACAATAAGAGATATTGAGCAAAGGAGATGGAGAATTTATATATTTGAGAGGATAAAACATAAGCAGAAATATCTTTTGCATACTAAAAATCTGTGTGGTTAATTTTCAAAAACTATAGGAAAAATAGTTTAAAAATTAAAGTTGTTAATGAAAATGTGAGTTTTTAGTAGAATGTTTAGATGTTTCTGTTTGAATTACAGTTTCAGCTTTGGATTTGCTTCATATGCAAACAATCTGAAGATATGTGAAGGGAATTATGGAAATATGGATTGTGGAAAAGACTGTGTTCATAATGGAAACATTAATGGAAGTTAATGGAATTAATGGAAGTTGTTTGACTAATGAAAAGTTGTTTTGAAAAGAGCTGCTATGGGGTGAAGGGTATAAGAGGGCAGCCTGTCCTCAAGATTAAAAAAAAAAAAAAAAAAAGTAATAAAAAAGGAACAGTCTAGCAGAATGGAGACCAGGACCAGAACAGGCTCATTGGTTGCCTCATGAAGATAGGTTTGGCCAGACTCAGCAGACTGCTCAAAGAAACTCATACTGAAAGGGGCTGGAGATAGGCGCACTGGAGCTGGAAAGAAGCTCAAGCTGAGAGAAGCAGACCCGTGCACACAACTGTCCCTTGCTGGTAAGCAGTTGAGCATTATGGGGAATCATACATCCTTAGAAACAAAGACTGTCCTGGTAACTTTACAGCTTATTCTCTTTATTGACAATCAGACAGATTATGATCCCAAAACATGGGACCAAATTAAGGTCAAGGTGTGGGACTCTGCAACTAAAAATGACAGGGTTGCAGTGGGATTGCACGGCACCTGGAGAGCAGTCTCTTAGGCCTTAAGGAGCCATGTGGAGCCACAATCAAAAACGTGTGGTTTGCCAGATAGTGAGGAAGCTGCGCGCTCATCCATGGATCTTTCTACACCATCGGCCCCCCCCACCGCTACTGCCTTCGAAGGTCTTTGCTATTGCGGCCTTTGGTGACCTGGACGTGCCTTTTGACCCAGGTCCTATTGGCCTTGAAAAGAAGATGGATATTTTTCCCTTTGACCTGGAAAGAGTGGGATGCATGAGGCCCGAGTGCTGAGTTGCTTGACAATTTAAAGCAAGACATATTGTTCCCACGACTAGGACTGGTATTCTCTGGCGTTTGTAATCAAGAAAAGGAATGGAAAACGGAGACTGTTGTAAGTCATGGAAGATATTGTACCCCACTCATGAACATTGATAGTAATAGACTTAAAGAATTGTTTGCTGCCTTTTCTGATTGTACATATGTATAGGTGTTCTCGGATTTAATATGTAAAAGCAGTGTTCTGTATATTTAGAAACTTCGAAGTTTGTGTATGCATGTTGGTAGAGCATAGACTCCCCGCACATCCAGCACTGTTTACTTGTCTTTTATAAATATTACTAAATTCAGATTAAGTTGTATCTTCATTAATAATAATAATAATAATAATAATAATAATAATAATAATAATAATAATAATAATAATAATAATAATAATAATAATAATAACACTATCATCATCACTATCATCATTTCCAGCAGTTAGCCTGGAATTCTTAAAAGGCTTTACAGATGAAAATATATTGTCTTTATCACTAATAAAAATACTTGGTGAAAAACAAAGAAACAATAACAAACAGACAAGCAAACAAATAAATAAAAATGTAGGATTTTTTTTTTTTTTCCTGAGCTTCTCATCTGCCTATATCATGTGATATATGGAGTAATAATTTGTGTCAAGAAGATGGTTGATAGTAATAAAAAAAGGGGAGATGTGGGAGTGTGGTCAGCAAGCCCCATGGTTGATAACATCAGACTCTTAACGATGAGGGCATCAGGAATGCTTTTTTTTTAATTCCTAAATCTATCCTCTTCCAGTTCAAATCCATTTCCCCTTGTCCTATTGTTATCTACCCAGGTAAAGTGTCCTTCTCCATCCTTTTTATAAGATCCTTTTCAGTATTGAAAGCATAGCAAGATTAGAGCAAATTATTATCTATTTCGGACAAGCTAGAAAAGTGGGAAACAAAGAAACCTGCCCCTTATCTATCTTCTTCCACCTCCTCCCCTCAAGTGGAACAGGGGGATGGGGGTTGCAGTCAGTCTATAGAACTTTGTCTTCATCACTCCTCCATGGTCATTCTCTGTCCCTGCTCCGTGCTGGGTCCCTTCCACAGGATACAATCCTTCCTGAACTGATCCTATGTGGGCTTCCTACAGTCAGCAGCTCTTCAAGAACTATTCTAATTATGGGTCCGTACCACAGTGTCCATCCATTAGGGGCAAACTGCTCAAACATGGGACTCCCATGGGCAACAGCTCCTGCCAGGTCACCTGCTCCTGTATGGGATCCACAGTCTACAGTTCTGGCTCAGAGTCTGCTCCAGTGGGAGTCCTCCACAACCCCAGACTCCTTCAGGTCAGATCCACCTGCTTCACTGTGGGCTCCTCCACATGCTGCAGTGTGGAAATCTGCTCCACCACGGTCCACCATGGACTACAGGGGGCCAACCTGCTCCACCATGGTCCAATCCACAGGCTGTAGGAGAACTTCTGCTCTTCTCTCTCCTTCTTCACTGATTTTGGTGTCTGCATGGCTGTTTCTTACTTTTCACTTTCCCAGCTGCTGTTGTACAGTAAATTTTTGTTGTTGGTGGTTTTGTTTTGTTTTGCTTTGCTTTCCCTTTCTTAAATCTGATCTCACAGAGGTGCAAACATTGCTTATTAGCTCAGCTCTGAGCAGAGGCAGATTCCTTTGGAGCCAGATGAAACTGTCTCTTATCTAATATGGGGCAGCTTCTGGGGTCTTCTCAAAGAGGCTACACTTGCAGCCTCTTGCTGCAAAACCTTGCCAAGTAAACCCACTGCATATGAGATGTGGGAATTCAATGTATAATGGTGCTCTTAAATATTGTTTCCTGAGAAGGAGTGAATTCCTGAAACAAAGAAACAGCAGCAACAAAAGCACAAGCACCTCTTCAGCCTTGCTATCAAAACTGTGACTTTCTATTCTGCAGTGGTTTTAGTAAAATAAGGGCAAAAACACAAGAAAAAAAAAATAATCCTAAGTACATACAGGAATTTAGTTCATTTCTTTGAGCACAAAGAAAGAAAAAAAAAATCATATATATAATATAACATAACATAACACAACATAACATAACATAATATAAATATTATTTCATATTTGTTTTATTATTATTATTATTATTTTCTCCCTGGTATCTAGTTCTGGCCTGTAAATCAGAATCTACCTCTGTATTCTCCATAGTACTAAAGCACATTGCTGTAAAAATGGGTCAGTCAGAAGACTACTTTTCCCTTCCATCCACTATACTAACCCATATGAGTTGAGGGACAGTGTCTCTTGGAATGTAACACTCCCTTTGACATTCTAATGAATTCTCCCTGTTACTTCTGTTTTTATTAATTTATTTTTTTAGAACCATTTTCCTGCATATTTTCTCTGACAAGAATGTATGACTTTAATAAGTATATTTGATAAATATTTGTGCTGGCTGTATTCCTATCTCTTCATTTTCTTTAGAGTTTGGTCACTATATATATATATATATAGTATATATATAATATAATAAATACATATATAATATAATATAATATAATATAATATAATATAATATAATATAATTATAATATAATATAATACAATACAATACAATACAATACAATACAATATATATAACAAACTATACATATATAGTATATAGTATATACTATATAGTATTTTATATATATATAGTGACCAAACTCTAAAGAAAATGTGTATATATGATTATATATATATACACACTTATACACTCATTTTATATAAAGAAGCTAAACTGAGTGTAAAATCCAGTATTGTGAGATTTTTATTATTTTAAGCAACTTTCTTGCAAGTCACATTTTCACAACTACAGTAATTGTTAAACATTGTAAAACACAATATGTACATTTTACACATAACAAACTCACAATCTGTAATTTCTCTTCATCATCACACATTATCTATTAATACAGGTGCCAGACTTGACATTCTTAGCACTATTAAGAAGCTTACATCCCGTTTATTTTTGTTAATGTCAGAAACATCTAGTTACATATCCATAAACAGAGAAATATTTTTTATGAACTAAATCAATTTTTTTCTTCTTATATTATTATAATTTCAAATATTAACATTAGTAAATATTAGATTATTAATAAATATTAGAATTACTGCAGTTAGTCATACAGTCTTTTGCTATATAATGGAGGACTTCAGAAAATATATTTTTTTACAAACACTTGGCCAAAGGCAAGTTAAAGTTTAGTATATGTAGTAAATCTGGAGATTGTTTCTTGTAATGCAGATGGGAACTACTACATATTATGACATCCTCATGAATTATCCTGATTCATAAGAAAAGGTCTATACATACAAATTTTACATTTTGACCACTGCTGTTTTTATTTATTTGTTTGTTTGTCTGTTTTTAGTGCAGAGCCATTAAAGATGCACAAGAACAAGAAAAGAACTGCATAAAAACAAAACAGCTCAAATATTTCCATATCCACAATGTTACACCTTTTTACTTCTGTTGAAATTTTTCCATTCTGTAAGCTGCTATAGGTAAGTTATGAAGACTAGCTTTCCACAGTTTGTCCTTAATTGCCTTTGTGTGTCTGAAATAGAGAAGGATTTGGCTTTGTACAAACATGTGTCCAGATTACTATTTTGTTTGTAGTTTTAGCAAAGGATTGTGGTGTAGATGTCTGATGGACAATGGATGAAGGGTGAAGTGTGACCACATCCATGAATCAAATATTAGGAAAAGATGGGGAATTGCACAGAAATAGGACAGGCAGAAAACTGTCAAAATACCTTCCTCCATAGCTAAGGGGGCAGTGGACAGAATTATTTTTACTGCCCATACTTGTTATACCCTTGTTGCCCTTTACACCTAGAAAAGTAATCCTATGTTTGCCCATATATGAAGAGTACCATCTTTAACAGGCAAATATTTAAGACATTATCACTGTGTTATGTTCCCTCTCCTAGAAGGAAGTTCCAGCTTTCAAGAGTTGATGAGAAGCAGACTTCCTTTGAAAAGACTTATCTTTCAGAGTTGGTCCCTTCCTTCTTTGAAATAATTTATTCTATTGATTGGCTTCCCTGCAGGTTTCACTTCGAGTCGTATAAGTATATGTTCATTTGAGTCATATCAGCATAAGGAAAAGGGAGGAAATCACAGATGATTGTATTTTTGTTTGTTTGTGTGTTTCCCGCACAATATGCTCATAAACTGCTATAACTTTTAACAGAGAAGTTGGGGGAAAATAGGAGACGAATTCAAATGTGTAAGTGCATATGCCTCTCTATGGTAGAAAAGGCATAATATAAGACTTCATTCAGGAAAATTGGAACCACCCTTCAAAATAAATAAAAGTGCACTCTCTGGAGATTTCTATTTGTATAATCACTGCATTAATACACTTATTGTTGTTTTAAATTAGAAGAAAATGACCAGAGAGTCAGAGTACAAATTCTATGCCACATCAGTTGTCACCATTTATTTATACATGATATATCTGTTACAGGTCTCAAAGTAAGCATGATTTCAACTAAGTTTATGTTTAAAAAGATCTGCAGAGTTTCAGCATTATGCATGTGTAAGTAGCTATCTCACATTTACAAAACAAGTATAACTGAAGCAGATCCAATTTAAAGAGGATTTGTTATGTTCCTATAAGAACACAATTAATGGGCAGTTTACGCTCACTGTAAGACTGTATGGAAGTTACAGTGCAGAACAGAAACAAGGATAATCCCATAATAGTGACACAGCAATAATGATAAATTAAGGAGATTAATTGACTTGAGCTGACTTGAGCTGACACATACTTCCTGAAGTATGACAACATACTTCCTATGTACATTTTTTAGAAGAAAGGATATTCTAACAATGTCTACTTGAAAAATGACTATTCAGTGCCTTATAAACAAAAAGTTCAATTTAATCTCATTACCTAAGGAAAAAGGTACAAAGAAAAAAGGTTACCTAGTGTAACATGCCTCTGCCCATGACAGAGGGTTTGGAATTAAATGGTCTTTAAAGCCCTTTCCAACCTAAACTATTCTATGAGCCTATGATTCTATGATCCTGCTCTGTCTGGCATAATGGAAACTTTTAATATATTATGTCTGATCCTGGAAGGTTAAAATGGGAAAAAAAAAAAAAAAAAAAAAAAAATCCATGGAAAAATTTTATGTCTGTATAAATAAATACCTGAGGTGTGGGAGACAGAGGGATTTGGCCAACCTCTTTTCAGTGGTTTGCGGGGACAAGACAAGGAGTAATGGTCACAAGATAGAGTACAGGAAGTTCCACACTAACATGCAAAAGAATTTCTACACAGTGAGGGTTACAGAGCACTGGAACAGGCTGTCCAGGGAGGTTGTGGAGTCTCCTTCTCTGGAGATATTTAAGGCCCGTCTGGACGCCTACCTGGGCAGCCTGCTGTAAGGAAAAAGCTCTAAGAAACCTCTTTGGCAGGGGTGTTGGACCCGATGATCTTTCAAGGTCCCTTCCAACCCCTACAATTCTGTGATTCTGTGATTCTGTGATATAGAATCTGAATTCATCACAGATACAGTGAAATAGAGAATAAAAGAGAGATCTGTATGTCTCCTTTTGTTTTAAGGAGATAGGTTAAGATCACTATACCACAGACAGTGTAAACGCATAGTAAAGTCTAGCACAAGTCGTAATAGCATGCCATTTACTTATTACATTATCAGTTAAAATTTGTGGAAGGTATTTGTATCTATCATACATATTCCTGACACTATTTCCAATCAGCTTTCTTGACTATGTAACATGTCATTTTAGTTGGATAAGGCAGTGAATTAACAATGAGACAAACCACAGCTGGAGTTTACACTCTACAGCACTATACAAGAGAAGTCTCCAAAATAATAAAGTTGGGAAGGGAATTTATGCTGTGCCATCAGTGAAGAATGTGCATATACAAATGGCTATGCATGTAAACTCAGTTCACACAGAGATAAAGAATGTACCAAACGTACTTTATTGTAAAGTTCATAATTACCACTGTAGAGAGCAGCTATTACTCTGGGAATGTAACTATTTAGTTAATGCAGTCTTTTTAACATCTACAGGAATAATTAAAACTATTAATAAATATAAATCTTTTGCCCCAAATTACACTTACACAGAAAAAAAGTTATGTACATCAGCAAAGGATTTTATTTTTTTATTTTTTCATTAAAATAGAACTGCTCTGGTTTAATGATAACAGAAATATCTCTTACTTTTGCAATGCAAATGGCAGGGGGCTTTGGCTTTCATTGATTATCCTTCCCCTTCAGTAAAGAGATAATTACATTAGAGATGAGAACATAACATTTTTGCTAGAACATCACTAAGAAGCAGTAGGACAGAGAAAACCTGCTTAGAAAACAATAGATGTGTTTGGGAAACAAAACAAAACAAAACACTTTCATTAAATACTACAGCATGGAGTTTGTCTCTAAATATTCTTCAAAACCAATAAGATCTAATATTACTAGATAAATCTTTCAGCTATCATAGAAATTGTCTTTAGACAATCACTTAATGAACAATACTTTTAGATAGAAAAGTGATTCTTAAAACTACCAGGTGCACTGAAGTGAATTCAGAAAGAAAATGAGACAGGAAGACAACAACTGCTTCTAGTGTGTATTATGTGACATTTTGTCACATTTTTGTATATGACACTTTGTCTTTTATCTTCATTAATGCCAACGATATCATAGTAATTTTATTGGTTCTTAGCTGTGTCATCAGATATTCCTCTTACTGGAACAAAGAGCAGAAGAGATATCATGAAGGACTTTGCATGAGAAGGTAAGGAAAGAATAAACATGGGTGATAAAGAATAAGTAATTGGCACCTAAAATTAAAATAGACAAACAAACAAACAAACAATAAATAATAAAAAGAAAAAGGGAACTGATAACTTTTTTTTTTTTTTTTAACCAGTCTGACTTCATGAATTACTATATATCTGAGCAAAAAATGTAAAGATGAGACAAAAATCAGAGGAAGGAAGCAACAACTTTAAGTGTTTGAAGAGAAGGATTAGTAAAGTTTTACAGAGACATTTAAGTGTCTATGCAGTACTGTAATATCAATTTCTTAGTCAAGTTTCAACTGTCAAGAAGCACAACTTTCACATTTCTGCATCTGTGATAAACAAACCAGATGCTTTCTTTTAATAGCACTATCAAGTTTTCAGATACATTGGTCAGCCAAGCAGCTGTCCTAAAGGGGCCATCATACATCTGATTACAGTGTTTGAAATTATGTCAGCCTGATAGCTGATTAATTGACAAATTATGACAGTCCACCATTGTATGCAGACAAATTATACATGGAGATTTTTATGCTGAGCACCTTATAATGAGAACAGCAGAGGAGATGTTAATCTTTACAGGAACAAAGACGTAGCATCCCACATTAAAGATGGGCATGAATTATCCAGTAGTTAGTCAATGCTAGAACATGAGCATTACTCAGAGCTCAATTTGTAGGTTATTCATACATACAGATATTTATGGACTTCTATGACTTTGTGGCTTGAACATAGCTGGCAAACCAACCGACCTAGTTAAAAATCAGCCTGAATTTGTCTACTCTAACTGTAGACATTAGTCATTGAAGCTAGAAGAAAGTCTAGATAGTTTTTGCAATGTAATTATACTATATATATTATAATGTATATAGTATATAGTATAATATATACGTATATAGTATATTATATATACTATATATAGTATAGTTTATATAGTATATATATATAGTATATAGTATAATATAGTATAATATATAATATACTATATATACTATATATACTATATATATATATAGTATATATATGTTATATTAATATAGTAATATATATTATAATATATAATATACTATATATATTATATATAGTATATAATATTATAATATTATATTATTAATATATTGTGTATATATATATATATATTAAAGACTCTTCACTTCATAGAATTTCCTGTTGATTCACTTTATACCCTACTAATATTTGAAAATCCCATTGATAATCTATCAGCCTTTGGTGATGTAAGAGCATGATAGTAAGGGTAACTAAAAGAATATATCCCATCAACATAAATTGCATCAGAAGTAGGTAAAACCCAGTGTTGCCCAGCCATGAACTTAATGCAAAGAGGGGAGTAGTGAATTTTTATTTACTCATTGATTAATTTATTTATAATCATTATTTCTTTAATTTTATTTATCATCATCATCATCATTAGATTCATAGAATCATTATTGTTATTGCTAATGTTATTTTATTGCATTTAAATGCTGTATTCCTTCTATTTTTTCTTCTCTGGCAGCCTAGGAATTTTAGCAGACCAGGAAAGTTTATAAGTGAGATTACCATGCCATTCCATAACAGAGGTTTTAAGCATTGAAGAAAGATCATTAAATGGTAAAAGACAGATTTATTCAGTGTCGGTTCAGCACTACTTGAAATGTGTTACAAATCACCTCTGTCTTCACTTGACTGCTAATTTGCCCAAGGCAAATCTTTTTTAAATCAAGCTCAGTGGTAAAGTACATGATAGAAAAACTAGGTAAGTGTAAAATCAAGTAAAGACTTCTCAGGAATAAAATACTCTGCATGAACTGGAAAATAAAATGTATTTTAAATTACTGCTAACAGATATTTGAGTAAAATATTAAAATGACATTTGTAACATTCTTCTAATGAACATAGTGAATTTTTTGGAAATATTAAAAAGTTTAAAATATCATACCCTGTGGGCAAATTTTTAACCTAGTAATCAGAAAATAACGATTAAAGAGATTATGGAAATTTGTGAAACCTAAACAGAAAAATATTACTCTTACCCTCTCAGTATTATAGTCTCTAATCTCTATTGTACTCAGCACTTACTTATTTTATTTAAAAGTAAGAAAACACATAGGATTATTATTGTAAAATATGTGTGGTTCTTCTAATCTCTCTGAACCCTAACACATAATATAAAGGTTAAAAAAAAAAAAAAAAAGTTTCCTCTTCCTATCTCCCCATCTCCTTTTTTGCCCATATCAGTGATTTCATTTATTTATTTATTTATTTATTTATTCTTAAATTGTGTTGTTCACCTCAACTTCGCTGCATATTCAAAACAAGAAGAAACAAGCAATTGGAAACTGAATACATTCACATCCTGGTAATGAGTTGTAAGGTAGCTACATGTATGGGACATTTTCTATATTTCAGTTTTCTTTAAGTTGCAAGTTTGATCTGCATTTCAGTACCCAAGAGAACAGAAAACTCAGCACTTCTATTCTTTAAATCAAAATGCAGAGGAAGAAAGGAAACACAATACTAGACACAACATTACCAACTCTCTCAGGTAACGTAATTAATCTAAATACACAATTCTCCACTTTTCACCAGTTTAAACCTAAATGATAAACATGTGCATATTTTGATTATACCTTGCCAAGAGCAGCTTTCTTATGTTATCTCTTACAGTTATCTCTTGCTTGAAATGTTGTAAAACTATAGAAATATATATATAATAAGATAACATATATAATATATATGCATATATATTTTTAATACATGAGGTTTCAGAACACTAAAGCAACGATCTCCACTCAGATGTCTTCTTTTCAATTTTACTAACTTCTGCTTTCTCAGCTTCTAAATCTTACTCTCTTTATCAATTTAGGATGCCTAAGAAAAGACAAATATAGTGTGCTCTTCGAGGTACTTTGTAGCATGACTTACATGCTAAAGTAAGGGAAGCAGGTGAAGATCTATGCATTGATTCACACAAATGCAGGTTTTAGTCAAAGCTTTGTAGAGTGTCCTCTCAGCAGCTTTAGGCTTCCGTACATCATTCTGTCACTGTACTGAATAGGAAAAACTTTACGGAAGCCTACATGCATCACAGTAATCTCTGCAACAGACTGAACAATTGGAAGATTCCAGGAGGATCATTTAGAAGACATTTTCTTTAGAATGCAGAGAACTTGAAGGATGAGTAACAGTTCTCCTGAGAGTTTTCACAGAGATCTGAACCCTTTTCCCATATACCTGAATGAGAAATGGCTGGGACAATTGTCATTACAGTAACATCCAATTCTTCTCTATTTTGTTGTTCTTTGGATATTTATAAGTAGCAGCTGTATGGAAAAGAAGATCTTTGTTCCAAAACCCCAGAGATTTCCTTTAGAAAGTAGTGCCTTTTGATATGCCATGACATTTCCAATTTATTGAATGTTTTATTTAGTGCAACACTAAATGAGAAATTCTTGATGATAGAACCAAACTATTACGTACTGAAGGATACTCAGACAACCTTGGGACGTTGTATTTCTGGTGATTTTGAGGAATCTAAAAGGACTGCGGGTAGGGTGAGAGATCTCAGTTCTGGGGGAAAAATAATAATAGAGAGGGCCGGGCAGGGCAGGGCAAAGAAGGGAAGGGAGGGGAAGGAAGGGAAGGGAAGGGAAGGGAAGGGAAGGGAAGGGAAGGGAAGGGAAGGGAAGGGAAGGGAAGGGAAGGGAAGGGAAGGGAAGGGAAGGAAGGGAAGGGAAGGGAAGGGAAGGGAAGGGAAGGAAGGGAAGGGAAGGGAAGGGAAGGGAAGGGAAGGGAAGGGAAGGGAAGGGAAGGGAAGGGAAGGGAAGGGAAGGGAAGGGAAGGGAAGGGAAGGGAAGGGAAGGGAAGGGAAGGGAAGAGACTCAATGATCCTCGAGGGTCTCTTCCACCTCAGGAAATTCTATGAATTTTATATTTCTTTTATGAATTCATACACATTATGGAATTATCCAAAAATAAAATAAAATAATAAAATAAAATAAATAAAACTGGTTCATGTCTTTACAACTCATGCGACTTTCACTGTATGATAGTCACGTTGGCAAAATGATGTTTTTAACCCACTGTGGATTTATTTGCTGCTACATGTTTTGACAGACTTAAAATAGTGATTCTGGTCATTCTCATAATGAGATTGAAGTCAAAATTGCTACAGTCACACCTGAGTTCCCTCTGAGATCCAGAGCCGTGATAAAATGATAAAGGTTAAATAAAACCCTGGCAGCTGATTTTTTTTTTCTTAATTGCACAAAGGCAATGGCTATTCAAATATAAAATACTGTTTTGTCAGAAAATTAATTTCAGCTGATTAATATTTACTTACATCACATTTGATTCTACTGAAGTTCCTTGGGTGGAACAATAAGATGCTGTAAATCAATAAAAGGAACATGTTTATGATTGCCAGATTGCCAAAACATACAGGCTTTTAGAAGTCCATTCTCCAAAGTGTTCAAGAAGCCTCTAAACCTAACATGCGCTCCTTTCCCCTCCTCTTCCCCTCTATTTAAAAGTAACACCTTAAGCAGTATGACTGTCAATAATCTGGGTCAAACTGTATATCCTTTCCTTTGTCTGAAAAAGTGTGTAGTGTTTAGCTATTAGAGGTTTCTTATATTTTACTAACAAAGATCTTTGTTTTCTCCAAGTATTCTTTCTATGACTTAGTAGTTACTCCACTTTCAGTCCTGAAGGACAGAGGGTCTAAGGAAGGCTGGACGCTCTGCAAGAAGGACGTCTTAAAGGCTCAGGAGCAGGCTGTCCCCATTTCTCTTAGGATGAGGTGGCAGGGAAGAAGGCCGGTGTGGCTGAACAGGCAAATTTTGCTGAGTGTATGGGAGAAAGAGAGTTTATGTCTGGTGGAAGAAGGTGCAGGCAACTCAAGGAGAGTACAAGGAAGTTGCCAGCATATACAGAGAAAAAATCAGGATGGCCAAAGCACAATACAAGCTCAACCTAGCCTCTATGGTAAAGGATAACAAAAAATGTTTTTTAAAATATATTAAAGGCAAGAGGAGGGCCTAGGAGAATCTCCATTTTTTACTGGATGCAAGGGGCAACATGACTGGACAAACTGGACAGGATGGGTTGATGGGCAGAGAGAGGCCAATGGGTGTGGTGGTTTTACCGTGCTGGGCAGCTAAACACCACAACTGCTCTCTCACTCCCCTTCTTTATAGATGAGGAGGGGGAGAAGTAAAGCAAAGAACAACTCACGGGTTGAGATAAGGATAATTTAATTAAATGGAAATAATTATAATAATTAAATAAAGATTATTATAAACTAAACAATTTAACTAAAGGGAAATAAAAAGGGAAAGGGGAAAAGGGAGGGGGAAAGGGAAAATAAAAAGAAGGGACGAAAATAAACAAATAAAATAAATGAAGGCTATGTGGAAGTGCAGAGGAAAGAAATTACTCTCTACTTACCACAAATGAGCGATGATTGACCACGTCCTTGAAGCAGGGCCTCAATGCATGTAGCCGGCGTTTGGGAGGATGACCGACGTTTTCACAATGAGAGCCCACCCCTCCTCTCTTCTTCCTGTTTCCACCTTTTATTGCTGAGTGTGACATCACATGGTATGGAATATCCCTTTGGTTGGTTTAGGTCAGCTGCCCTAGTGATGTTTCTCTTCTCACTTTTTGCCCACCCCCTAGGAAGGTTAGAGAGAGGCCCGATGCTGTGCCAGTGCTGCTCAGCAGTAGACACAACACTGGTGTGATAACACTGCTGTTCCAGCTACAAGTGCAGAGTACAGCACTGTATGGGCTGCTGCCGGGAAAGTTAACATTCCAGCGAGACTCAGTACAATGGGATAAGGTTCAACATGGCTAAGTGCTGGGTCCTGCACTTTGGCCACAACAACCCCATGCAATATTACAGGCTAGGGGGGAGTGGCTGGGAATCTGTGCAGAGGAAAAGGATCTGGGAGTGCTGATTAATGCTCATCTGAACATGAGCTGGCAGTGTGCCCAGGTGGCCAAGAAGGCCAAGCCATCCTGGCTTGTATCAGGAATAGTGTATCCAGCAGGACCAGGGAGGTGACTGTTCTCCTGCACTCAGCTCTGGTGAGGTCACACCTCAAGTACTGTCTTCGGTTTTGGGCCTCTCACTACAAGAAGGACTTCAAGTCCCTGGAGCATGTCGAGAGAAGGGCCACAAAGCTTGTGAAGGGCCTGGAACACAAGTCCTATGAGGAGCGGCTAAGGGAACTGTCGTTGTTTAGTCTGGAGAAGAGGAGGCACAGGGGAGACCTTATTGCTCTCTACAGCTACCTGAAAGAAAGGTGTGGGGAGCTGGGGGTCAGCCTCTCCTTGCAGATACCTAGCGATAGGACAAGAGGGAATGGACTCAAGTTGCACCAGGACAGGTTTAGGTTGGAAATTATGAGACATTTCTTCTCAGAAAGAGTAGTCAGGCATTGGAACGGGTTGGTGGGAGGTGGTGGAGTCACTGTCACTGAAGTGTTTAAGGAGAGGTTGGATCTGGTGTTGAGGGACATGGTTTAGTGGGTGACATTGGTGGTAGGGTGAGGGTTGTACCAGAAAATCTAGGATTCTAGGATTCTTTAAGGTATTCATTCATTTGGGCTTCACAGTAGCAAATTTTAATATTTGATTTTGAGAAAATGCAAGTACATTATTTTTTCCTGGTGCTTTCTCCATGACTATGTGGAAATATTCAATAAAATCAACAGTTGTTCTTCTTGTTCTTTAAATCATAGTGAAATATATTTTGCTTTTTATTAAAACTAGACAAACAGTGCTCCTCAATTTTTTTTTTTTTTTTCAATGGAAGGGTAGAATGGAGCAAAATCAAATAAACAAATAAGCTTCTTTTCCTTCTGGTTAGGCTTTTTTTTAAGTGAAAGGCATCAATAATTTTGAAATAGCATCAACATTAAATTCCAGTGACTGACCAGAACCATGTTTCTTACTAGAGAGTCTTGCAAGTACTATTGTTTGTGAATTCAGTAGAGTTCTGGAACTGACAGTTCTAGGTTATTAAGAAAGAGTGAGAATGTGCATATCTTACCTGTGTGAGCTAAACTCAGGTTCCCGACCTTAGTTGTTAAAACTGGTATCTGTATTGTCGTGGTTCCGCTCGAGTGGGCAGCCGAGCTCCACCACAGCCGCTCTCTCACTCCCCCTCCTCAAAGAGGAATGGGGAGAAAATATGTGAAAAGGGCTCAAAGGTTGAGATAAGGACGAGAAAAGCACGCAGTAATTATTGTAACGGGCAAAACAGACTCAGCATAAGAAGATAGTAAGATTTATTGGTTATTACTAACAAGCTAGAGAAGTGAGAAACAAAGGAAAGAAACCAAAAGCACCTTCCCTCCCCCTATCCACCCTCTTCCACCTCTTCCCCGAGCGGCGCAGGGGAATGGGGGAATGGGGGTTATGGTCAGTCTACAGCACTTCTTCTCTGCCGCTCCTTCTCGGTCACTCTTGTCCCCTGTGCTGTGGGGTCCCACCCACAGGATGCAGTCCTTGATGAACTGATCCGGCGTGGGCTTCCCACAGGCAGCAGCTCTTTCAGAACTGCTCCAGATATGGGTCCGTACCACGGGGTCCATCCCTCAGGAGAAAACTGCTCCAACCTGGCTCCCCCATGGGCAGCAGCTCCTGTCAGGTCACCTGCTCCTGCGTGGTCTCCTCTCCACGGGCTACAGGTCCAGCCCGGAATCTGCTCCAGCAGCGGTCTTCCACAGGCGGCAGCCTCCATCGGTGCAGGGCCACCTGCTCCACCGTGGTCTCCTCCACGGGCTGCAGCATGGAACCCTGCTCCACTGTGGTACTCCATGGGCTGCAGGGGGACATCCTGCTTCACCATGGTCCTCACCACAGGCCTCAGGGGACTTCTGCTCCGGCGCCTGGAGCACCTCTCCCCCTCCTTCTACACTGACCTTGGTGACTGCAAAGCCATTCCTCACTGCTCTCTCCCTCCCAGCTGCTGTGTGGCGCAGCGTTTTTTTCCCTGTCTTAAATATGCTCTCACAGAGGCGCAAAACAACATCGCTTATTGGCTCAGCTCTGGAAAACAATGGGGCCCTTTCCAAACATGGGGCAGCTTCTAGATCTTTCTCACAGAAACCACCCCTATGGGCCCCTGCTACCAAAACTTTGCCACGTAAACCCACTACAGTATTCATGTTCAGTTGATAAGGAGGAAGAGACAACATTGTCATCTTTTATTGGGTTTACATGGCATTGTTTTGGTGTCAAGGGGGCTGCAGGGGTGACCTCTCTGAGAAGATTCGAGAAGCTGCCTAATGTAAGAGCTGCTTCCATCAGAATCCAAAAGGGATCTGCTTCTAGCCAAAGGTGAGCCAGTGAGTGACACTGGTGACACTGTTTGCATTTCTGTGATTGCATATTTAAGAAAGAGTTAAAAAAAAAAAAAAAAAGCCACGCAATAAGAGCTGAGAGAGGATTGAGAAAATGTGAGATGTGAGAGAAACAACCCTTCAGACACCAAGGTCAGTGCAGAAGGAGGGCAGAAGCTGCTCAAAGAAACAGAGCACAAGTTCCCCTGCAGGTTCTGGAGAGAACTGTGGTGGAGCAGGTCCCCTGCAGCCCATTGTGTACCACAGCAGAACACTCATATTGTAGCATGTGGAGAACACCTGTATGAACAAACTCCAAGCTGGAACTGCAGCTTAAGGAAAGGACCCCACAGTGGAGAACATTTTCTGGCAGGAATTGTGCAGACCCATGCTGAAGCAGTCCATTCCTCAAAGACTACAGCCCATGGGAAATACCCACATTGGATCAGTTCATCAAGGACTCATGGGAGGGACCTCATGCTGAAGCAGGAGAATGAGGATGAAAGAGTGGCAAAGACAAAGCATTACAGACTGACCACAACACCCATTCCCCATTCGTCTGCACTGCTCAGGAGAGAAGGTGGAATAAAGGAGTTATGGGGAAAGTGGTTTCAGTTTGCTTTTAATTTTCATTGTTATGAATCAGCAGTAAATTTATCTTCCCCCCTCTAAGTCTGTTTTGCCCGTAACGGTAATTAGTGAACTATCTCCCTGTGTTTATCTCAATCCATGAGCTGTTTCATTGTATTTTCTTTGCCTTTCCTGTTGAGGAGGGAGAATAAGAGAGTGGTGTGGTGGGCACATAGTAGCCAGCTAAGGTCAACCCACCACACATCTAAACAATGAATAGCCAGATCCCAAAAATAACATGTTGCTAAAAATATTAAATATAATACAATATAATATAGTTTAGCATGATAAATATAACATAACATAACATAACATAACAATATAATATGTACAATATGATATAATGGAGCAGATTATCTTGAGTGATATAATGGAGCAGATTATCTTGAGTGTCATCACGTGTCACAGGGCAACCAGGTGATCAGGCCCACTCAGCATGGGTTTATGAAAGGCAGGTCCTGCTTGACAAACCTGATCTCCTTCTACGACAGTGACAAGCTTAGTGGATGAGGGAAAGGCTGTGGATGTGGTCTACCTTGACTTCAGTAAGGCTTTTGACACTGTTTCCCACACAATTCTCCTCAAGAAACTGGCTGCTTGTGGCTTGGACTGGCACACACTTCATTGGGTTAAAAACTGGCTGGATAGCTGGGCCCAAAGAGTTATGAATGGAGTCAAATCCAGTTGGAGGCTGGTCACTAGTGGTGTTCCCCAGGGCTCGGTGCTGGGGCCAGTTCTCTTTAATATCTTTATCGATGATCTGGATGAGGGCATTCAGTGCACCCTCAGTAAGTTTGCAGATGACACCAAGTTAGGTGCGTGTGTCTATCTTCTTGAGGGTAGGAAGGCTCTGCAGGGGGATCTGGATAGGCGGCACCAATGGGCTGAGGTCAATCATAAGAAGTTCAACAAGGCCAAGTGCCAGGTCCTGCACCTGGAGAGCAACAACACCAAGCAGAGCTACAGGCTAGGAGATGAGTGGTTAGAAATCTGCCAGGTGGAGAAGGACCTGGGAGTGATGGTGGATAGTCGGCTGAATATGAGCCAGCAGTGTGCTCAGGTGGCCAAGAAGGTCAACAGCATCCTAGCTTGTATAAGAAGCAGTGTGGTCAGCAGGGCTAGAGAAGTGATTGTCCCCCTGTACTTGGCTCTGGTGAGGCCGCACCTCAAGTACTGTTTTCAGTTTTGGGCCCCTCGCTACAAGAAGGACATCGAAGTGCTTGAGTGAGCCCAGAGAAGGGCAACAAAGCTGGTGAGGGTTCTGGAGAACAAGTCTTATGAGGAGCAGCTGAGAGAACTGGGGTTGTTCAGCCTGGAGAAAATAATGCTCAGGGGCGACCTTATCACTCTCTATAAGTACATTAAAGGAGGCTGTAGCGAGGTGGGGGTTGGTCTACTCTCCCACGTGCCTGGTGACAGGATGAGGGGGAATGGGCTTAAGTCATGCCAGGGGAGTTTTAGGTTGGATGTTAGGAAGAACTTCTTTACCAAAAGGGTTGTTAGGCATTGGAACAGGCTGCCCAGGGAAGTGGTGGAGTCACCATCCCTGGAGGTCTTTAAAAGACGTTTAGATGTAGAGCTTAGGGATATGGTTTAGTGGGGACTCTTAGTGTTAGGTCAGAGGTTGGACTCGATGATTTTGAGGTCTCTTCCAATATAGATAATTTTGTGACACTGTGATAATTAATATAATACTCTAAAATAATGTATGATTGATGACATCTCATTTGTATATTCCAGCAACAGCTGCTGTTAACACAGAAGAAAAGGATTAAGACTTCTCAGCTGTTGCTGCCCAAGCTAATGGGCTGACATCAATCAAAATACGTTACATTAAAATTGCCTCTTTTCACATATTGATTTAAAAGTATTGGGGATTAGAGAAAGGGTTGTTACACTTTATTTTATATTTTTTTTAATCTTTTTTTTTTTTTTTTGTACCATTTGTTATTGTTTTGTTTTTATCTTGGTTTTTACTCTCCCACTTGTCCACGAATGTATCTGGTTTGCACATTTTTCAAGCAACAACATGCAGTGCAACTGATTAGTGTCAATTTTAATAAATTAAAAAGAAATGTACACCTGTATGTAATTAAATTAGACTTGACGAAAGTTGTGGAGATTAATGCATGCAGTCAACCTGTGTGCCTTAATCACATCTATTGTCAGCTGTAATTTATGGCAGAGCTTCTTTACCACAATTCACTGTATCTAAACCTTAAAAGTGTGTATGTGCAAAAAGGAAGGATGCTGCTTTTTGGGATGGCATCTAGTGTGTTTTGAAAGGTAAAATACTTAAAAAAAAAAAAAAAAAAAAAAAAAAATTACCACTGCCATGCAACACTGAAATTCTGTGCTTAAACACTCATCACCTGAATAAACATTATGAATTTTGAGGCAGATCCTGAACTACTATTACATTTGGGAGACTGCACCAGAAGTGACTGTTAGCAATAAGATCTCAGAATCCTCATGTAACTGAATGAGAATTTATGTATTTTTCCCCTTTAAACTGTCTTAAAAAAAAAAAAAAACGTTTAGAAGTTAATCATTTAATTTATAAGGTTGTCTGCATAGTGCTACTTCTTCAGTTATCTTTCTTTTGTCAGTTTTTTATTTGACCTAACTTCGAAATACATATGCTTGCTTAATAGTTAACAGTGCCATTAAAAAAAAAAAAAAAAAAAAAAAAAAAAAAAAGTGATGGGTGTCACAGAATAATAAAATGCCTTCACTTAAATAAAATTAAAATTCACTTAAATAAAATTAAAATAAAATAAAATAAAAGTAATAAAAATACTGAGAAGTAATTGTAGACACCAATAATTAATGTAATTAATTTGTTTAAGTATATACATAGTTGTTCATTAACATTGCATAAATTATTTTGCACTAGTGTATGTCGAAACAAATATGTCTTTACTAGAACTGCTGTTGAAAGAGAGAAAATAATTAATAATCACAATTTTGGAATATGCACGTTATATAGAATGAAGTAAAAGCTAATCTGTAGCATTTTGGCTTTCTGAAAAACTGGAGACCAAATTATGTATTTTAACAGTTCTGTGAAAAAAAATAAAAATGTTTATCACTTCAAATATACTCATGCAGAATTTACAAAAGAAATTGTATACTGGTATGTTTCAAAACTGAGAAGTGGACATATAAAGATTTTCAGTCAATTGCTGTGACAAGAGGCTGAGACAGTTGGGGTTGTTCAATTTTGTGATGGTGTGCTCCCCCACCCCTACCACCTACCAACCATAGGCTTGCTTGAACACTGGTTGTTGCACCGAAGCCCTTGCTCAGGAAGGTAGTGACCAGTGTACTGATTACACCTGAGGCAACCACAGTATTGGCTCAGTGTAGGTGCTGGAGAAACTGACAGACAGATGTCTTGCTCAGCAGTGGAATACTAACAGAGCATGTGCAAAAAACAAACAAACAAACAAACAAAAAAAAAACTATTAGTCCATCATCTTAGTCCATCGTCTTACACCATAAATAGTGAGCAGGCCAAGAGTCTTTTGAGTTCTTCCGTGTGGCAGCTGGCTGCACAGCCAGATCTCTCCTTAACCTCTCAAGGTCACACCTTCTGCAGAATTCCTTTACTCCTTGCAAGAGATTCCTTGAAGCAACAGACCCTTGGTAAGTTGCTATTAGCATGCTAAACTTTGTAATTTTTGCAAGATTATATTTTTAATTATGCACATCATCTTTATACATAAACTGTTTATCAAGTTAGTCTGGAACTAGGAGTGGATTCAGCCACATCTAGGCTCTTTATGTTTAAGGAGATGAAAAATCAAGGAGTCTACTGTGAACCTCATGACGGAATGGGAGGGTCTCCTTAACACACCTGACTTATCTGTTCTCTATGCAGTATATAATCCTTGCCATCTGTAGTACCTTGCCATCTCAAATCTCATTAAGACACCATCTTATTTATAATTAAGGTTTGTTAGATCACTGCATTATATCAACAAATGTATTGCTGCTTCTCTCTTACAAGTGAAGTACATGTTTGTAATTTCATCTGCAACAAGCCTACAGAAGATAAGGTTCTGTGGAGAACTTATAACATCCTTCCAGTACCTAAAGATGGACTACAACAAAGCTGGAGAGGGACTCTGTCAGGGAGTGTAGTGATAAAAGGGGTGAAGTAAAAGAGGGTAGATTGAGAGCAGATATTTCAAGGAAATTATTTACAATGAGGGTGGTGTGGCAGTGGAATAGGTTACCCAGAGAAGTTGTGGATGCACCCCTCATGGAAGTGTTCAAGGACTGGCTGAATGGTGCTTTGGGCAACATAGTCTGGTGGAAGGTGTCTCTGGCCATGGTAGGGGTTACAAGTATAGCATTTTTCAGGTCTCTTCCAACTCAAATCATTCTAAGATTACATATTTATATTAATGTGACAAAGGCATCTAAACCCAAGAATCAGATTTATGCTGAGCATTGTAAATTCATGTAGACACCTACTGCATGAATGTTATAATTCTAAACAGAGACAGGATTTTAAACACACATCTGTCTGTACTTTGAGATTAGATGTTCTTCACTCAATACACACTGGCTTTTTTTTGGGGAGCATGGCTTTTTTCCATTCATTCCATTACAGGACACCTATAGCCACATAGTAGATCTGTGAACTCTGATCTTTTGTCCTATTTTTTTTTTTTTTTCAGATTTCTATTGCATTCTTTCTGTGCCATTCTTTCTTTGCAACAACTGCCTTATTGAATCTGAACCTAGGTTTGCACTAAACTTCATCTGAGAAGGACTTAGTGGATCATACCTCAGAGTTTTTGCTTAAGACACCAATGAAGTCTGAAAACAGTGCAGGGGGATGGGGAGGAAGCATATTCACTAATGGACCTAAAAACATGTGTGTCTGTTCCTTAGCCTAAATATTAGCTCTCCATATAGGGGTACAAACTCAAATCAAGGATTTGTGATCATAATCACATACTAGAAAAGCTTCAGTATAATATCAGCTCATTTCTAAATAATATTTAGCCATTGATGCAGACTATAATGTAATTTAGCAGTTTATGATACTGAAGATATGCCTTCCATAAACTTGAAAAATGCTTATTTGGTGTTAATGGAATGTACTATTCAGTACAGCTAGGTAAGGGGAAATCAAACACTAAAAGTGCAATTACTGGCTGGAGTAACATTAACTGTAAGCCATCCCTTAGCTGCATTAATTTGAACTCAGTCAAAGATAATTCTGCCCATTGTGAATTCAGACATATAGAAAACTTTATCTCTTGATTTTTAATAATCTTTTTGTATGGAACACAAGAATTTTATAATGCTTTATTATTATGTCTCTTTTAAAGGCATGTTGTGTTTATGTTTCATATACATGTATGTATATATATATATATTTCTCCTTAATAAGATTGGAAAATTATTTTAACATGGGCATGAGGTATTAAGTATATAAAAATTTTTGTGTAGCTTAAAAAACATACTTGAATATCATAGGTCTTCATGACTCCAGTTTAAAAAACAACAATTCACGTTGTTGCTGTTAGGATTCATCTAGAGGCTATAAAATATAAGGAGATCAGTTTTCCCAGTACAAGCTTCTGCTTTTCAATGGCAAGGTTTTTTGTTGTTGTTGTTGTTGTTGTTGTTGTTTGATTGTTTGTTTGTTTTCTTTTTAATTACTAAAACAAATGATTATTTTTTTTTCTCTTTGTAAATATGTTTTATGAAGTTCATACATATACACAAGATGACAATTACCTTAGAAGGGTTATGAAAATTGTATATACAAAAAATATATACCGATTAATCATAGCATTATAAATTTTCTTTGGCAACCCTATCTTTGACATAAATGTGCAGTTGTGCCCTTTGTGCTGAGTGTGCCTGCTTTTATCACTACTGGGACCATCTACTATCTCAGAGCTGTCATAGCACAGAGGTTACTTGAGATAAATTACTTAACAGCAGCTGCAGACCCTTCCAAAGTAACAGATTAGATACAGGATATGCAGTGTAATGCAGAGTGAAATAGACTGACTGAATATTTTGGAATCTATATCATTAGCATCCTCCTCCCCAGTTAAGCTTAGACCTGAAAAAGTGTCATAAAAACTGGTGAAGATCATTCTTCAGCAAGGTCAATGCAGTCTGGAATAAGAATATATTGAGCCAGAATAGTAAATACATTGTTGTCATGGACATTTTTTTGCTGTTGTTTTCTTTTTTTCTGACAGGTTAATTTTTTATTCTTCTTTCACTCTTACACCAATATGGCTGAGGTGGCCTTCCTGCACATGGACTTGTTCTCTATGAGGAATTGCCACAAGATAACCCCAAACTAATTTGCAAATAACCCTTTAATGACTGGATTCCATAATAAAGTTAATTTGACTCTGCTTGTAAATATTTCATTGCTGGTTCAAGATGAGCAAAAGAAAATTAAGTCTATTCAAATTTTATCATCAGGCATTTTTTTTTTTTTTTTTTTCTTTAGAAAAATGGCAGCAGTGGGAAAATATACAACAAGGGTACACTAAGTAACTTTTAAAAATCAAGGTTTCTGGCTACAACAAAGAAACTAGCAGAAATGCATCTTGGGTAAAAAGGCAAAAGTATTTTGTTTGCTTGCTTGTTTTCATTTTGGTTTGATTTTTAAATAGAGGAATAGCCCGTTTCACTTCAAGCTGATGTTGGACATGCACCATAATCCCAAAGAGAAACCACTTCCATTAGGGACAATTTAACTTAGTTACACATTTCACTAGCAAATTGCATTGACTTTTTCTGTTTGAAGAACTTGAGAAGGAGAAATTGTTTAAGTTCATATTATCTAGATGTCTGCTTTTTTTACACCCAGTAGCAAACAATTTGTTTTATAGTTCTGAGCAAACTCTGTTTGTCATAAATAGCTGTCCCATGTCCTTGAACAAAAAACTGTGTCTTTGATGTAGATGCTTAACCTGTTGTAGCCCCATAGAAGCTGAACCTCATCAGAACACATTGTAAAGCCTTTGAGCACAAGACTAGATGAATACATACTTTGTTGAAGTCAGTCTATGGATAAAGCAAAGAGTAACACCAAAAGTTTTAATATTCATGGGTTCACAAATTTATCAGGCTTAGCATGACGAATCCACCATCATGCCCAAAGCCAACAGTCTATGAACAATTATATACATATTCCCTGTTTCAGATAGGTAGTGGCGATAGTAAATATGTGAATTTGGATACTCTCACATGCGTCTGTGGATGAAAGTGAGACATTGGTCTACTCTTACTCCCCAAAATCATACAGTCACTCCCACGTAATACTTCAAAGATTTGCCTTGTTACTTTTCCTTCATAGATGAGAACTTTACAGTTTTCTGTTATGTTTCTCGGCCATTTGCCGAGGTGATCGCTCCGGGGCAGACGCGTTCTGCAGCAGAGCGGGGGATCGGGCCAGGCAGGGCTAATTTTTCCGGCATCGAGCCTACTTGAGGGAGCCGCCAGGACCCGGCAGCCCTCGTGAGGGAGGCTGACGAGGCGAAGGCGGAGCCAGCAGCGTCAGCGGCGGGCTATTTAAATCGGGACCCACTGCCATTTCACTGCCATTTGCCGAGGCAATCGGCTCCGGGGCAGATGCGTTCTGCAGCGGAGCGGGGGATCGGGCCAGGCAGGGCTAATTTTTTCCGGCATCGAGCCTACTTGAGGGAGCCGCCAGGACCCGGCAGCCCTCGTGAGGGAGGCTGACAAGGCGAAGGCGGAGCCAGCAGCGCCCCCTCCCCAGCCGTTCAAAAGCAGCCCCTAGGGAGCACAAGCAACCAGGAGCAAGGCGAACAGGGCGGGCAAACAGGGCGTGGCGCGTCAGAAGGGAGTGGCGCGGCAGTTAGCGCGGCAGTTCGCGCAGGCAGGGTGCGCAGGAAGGGCAGAGCGCTCCCCCTACACACAAACAACACCTCGTTAACAACAGCCGTAACTAGGCGATAATGGTCGCCACCAGGCACGGCGTGCTCTCCAGAAAGTCGGTACACATGCAGACCGACTACCCGTTAAAAAATGCCGCAGTTCAGGTCACCGGATGCAAGGAGTGTCTGAGCCTGTTGCTGCCATCGGCGGGAGGCAGAGAAACTGCGTGCGTGAGGTGCGAGCAGGTGGATGATCTGGTCCGCATGGTGGCGGAGCTCAAGGAGGAGGTGGAGAGGTTGAGGGCCATCAGGAAGTGTGAGCGGGAGATAGACTTCTGGAGTAACTCCCTGCAGGGCCTCAAGGGGAGGTGCCGAGGTGAGACTCCTCAAATGGGGGTGGACCCCCTGCCCTGTCCCCGTCGGGCAGAGGGAGGGGATCTGGGAGCTGAGGAGGAATGGAAACAGGTCCCTGCTTGACATCGCAGGCGATGCTCTCCCCTTCCGGCCCCACCTTCCCAGGTGCCCTTACACAACAGATTTGAGGCCCTAGAGATTGAGAGGCCGGTGTGTGAGGAAGAGGTAGCAAATGTTCCCAGGAGGATGCCTGGGGCGAGGAGGTCGACTCTGTGCCTCAGGACTGCCTCCACCAAGAAAGACAGGAGGGTTATTGTTGTTGGTGACTCGATTCTTAGGGGAACAGAGGGCCCTATTTGTCGGCCTGACCCTACCCGTAGGGAAGTCTGCTGTCTCCCTGGGGCCAGGGTCAGGGACGTTGCCAGGAAGCTTCCTAACCTGGTACGCCCCTCTGACTATTACCCCCTTTTGATAGTCCAGGCGGGCAGTGATAACATCGAAGAGAGAAGCCTGAAGGCTATCAAACGAGACTTTAGGGGACTGGGTTGGTTAGTGTATGGAGCGGGAGTGCAGGTGGTGTTTTCGTCCATCCCTATGGTGGCAGGGAGGGGTTCAGAGAGGACACGGAAAGCCCACCTGTTAAACACGTGGCTCCGGGGCTGGTGCCAATGCAGAAATCTTGGGTTTTTTTGATCATGGGGCACTTTACTCAGCACCTGGCCTGATGGCCGCAGACGGGTCCCTATCTTTTAGGGGAAAAAGGATCCTGGGCCAGGAACTGGCAGGGCTCATTGAGAGGGCTTTAAACTAGGTAGGAAGGGGGATGGGGCTGAGGCTAGGATTGTTGGGGCTGTGCCAGGGGGAACAATGGCAAGGCCGGAGGATAAGGCAATGGCCCAGCTGAAGTGCATCTACACCAATGCATGCAGCATGGGTAACAAACAGGAGGAGCTGGAAGCCATCGTGCGGCAGGCAGGCTACGACTTGGTTGCCATCACGGAGATGTGGTGGGACCAGTCTCATGACTGGAGTGCTGCAATGCCTGGCTATAAGCTCTATAGAAGGGACAGGCAGCATAGAAGGGGTGGTGGTGTGGCTCTCTATATTAGAGAGTCTTTCAATGTTGTAGAACTCGAGGTTGGGAATGACAAGGTCGAGTCCCTTTGGGTTCGGATCGGCAGGGACAACAAGGCTAGTGTCCTGGTCGGGGTCTGCTATAGACCGCCGAACCAGGATGAGGAGACGGATGAGGAATTCTACAGGCAGCTGACAGAGGTTGCAAATTCATCAGCTCTTGTACTCGTGGGGGACTTCAACTTCCCTGACATATCCTGGAAGCACAACACAGCCCTGAGAAAGCAGTCTAGGAGGTTTCTGGAGAGCGTGGAAGATAGCTTCCTGACGCAGCTGGTTAGTGAACCTACCAGGGGTGGTGCCCCGCTAGACCTTCTCTTCACAAACAGAGAAGGACTGGTGGAGGATGTGATCGTCGGGAGCTGTCTTGGGCAGAGTGACCACGCAATGGTGGAGTTCACTATTCTTGGCGAGGCCAGGAAGGGGACCAGTAAAACCGCTGTATTGGACTTTCGGAGGGCTGACTTTGAGCTGCTCAGGACACTAGTTGGTGGAGTCCCTTGGGAGGTGGTTCTGAAGGGCAGAGGGGTCCAGGAAGGCTGGGCGCTCTTCAAGAGGGAAGTCTTAATGGCGCAGGAACGGTCTGTCCCACGTGCCCAAAGGCGAGCTGGCGGGGAAGAAGACCGGCCTGGCTCAACAGAGAATTGTGGCTTGATCTTAGGAGGAAAAAGAGGGTTTATAAGCTTTGGAAAAGTGGGCAGGCCACTAAGGAGGACTTTAAAGAAGTAGCGAGGCTGTGCAGGGACAAAATTAGAAAGGCCAAAGCTCATCTGGAGCTCAATCTGGCTACTGCCGTTAAAGATAACAAAAAACGTTTCTATAAATACATCAACACAAAAAGGAGGACTAAGGAGAATCTCCATCCTTTACTGGATGCGGGGGGAAACTTAGTTACAAGAGATGAGGAAAAGGCGGAGGTGCTCAATGCCTTCTTTGCCTCAGTCTTTAGCGGCAATACCGGTGTTCTCTGGATACTCAGTACCCTGAGCTGGTGGAAGGGGATGGGGAGCAGGATGTGGCCCTCATTATCCATGAAGAACTGGTTGGTGACCTGCTACGGCACTTAGATGTGCACAAGTCAATGGGGCCGGATGGGATCCACCCAAGGGTACTGAGGGAACTGGCAGAGGAGCTGGCCAAGCCACTGTCCATCATTTATCAACAGTCCTGGCTATCGGGGGAGGTCCCAATCGACTGGCGGCTAGCAAATGTGACGCCCATCTACAAGAAGGGCCGGAGGGCAGACCCGGGAAACTACAGGCCTGTCAGTTTGACCTCAGTGCCAGGAAAGCTCATGGAGCAGATCCTCCTGAGAGTCATCACGCAGCACTTGCAGGGGAAGCAGGCGATCAGGCCCAGTCAGCATGGCTTTATGAAAGGCAGGTCATGCCTGACGAACCTGATCTCCTTCTATGACAGAGTGACGCGCTGGGTGGATGAGGGAAAGGCTGTGGATGTGGTCTACCTTGACTTCAGCAAGGCTTTTGACACCATCTCCCACAGCATTCTCCTCAAGAAACTGGCTGCTCTTGGCTTGGACTGGCGCACGCTTCGTTGGGTTAGAAACTGGCTGGATAGCCGGGCCCAAAGAGTCGTGGTGAATGGAGCCAAGTCCAGTTGGAGGCCGGTCACTAGTGGCGTCCCCCAGGGCTCGGTGCTGGGGCCGGTCCTCTTTAATATCTTCATCGATGATCTGGACGAGGGCATCGAGTGCACCCTCAGTAAGTTCGCAGAACTAACCAAGTTAGGTGCGTGTGTCGATCTGCTTGAAGGTAGGAAAGCTCTGCAGGAGGATCTGGATAGGCTGCACCGATGGGCTGAGGTCAACTGCATGAAGTTTAACAAGGCCAAGTGCCGGGTCCTGCACCTGGGGCGCAGTAACCCCAAGCAGAGGTACAGGCTGGGAGAGGAATGGTTGGAAAGCTGCCAGGCAGAGAAGGACCTGGGAGTGATGGTGGATAGTCAGCTGAATATGAGCCAGCAGTGTGCTCAGGTGGCCAAGAAGGCCAACGGCATCCTGGCTTGTATCAGAAACAGTGTGACCAGCAGGGCTAGGGAGGTGATCGTCCCCCTGTACTCAGCTCTGGTGAGGCCGCATCTCGAGTACTGTGTTCAGTTTTGGGCCCCTCGCTACAAGAAGGACATCGAGGTGCTTGAGCGGGTCCAGAGAAGGGCGACGAAGCTGGTGAGGGGCCTGGAGAACAAGTCCTACGAGGAGCGGCTGAGGGAGCTGGGCTTGTTCAGCCTGGAGAAGAGGAGGCTCAGGGGCGACCTTATCGCTCTTTTAGGTACCTCAAGGGAGGCTGTAGCGAGGTGGGAGTTGGCCTGTTCTCCCGCGTGCCTGGTGACAGGACGAGGGGGAATGGGTTTAAGTTGAGCCAGGGGAGTTTTAGGTTAGATGTTAGGAAGAACTTCTTCACTGAAAGGGTTGTGAGGCATTGGAACAGGCTGCCCAGGGAAGTGGTGGAGTCACCATCCCTGGAAGTCTTCAAAAGACGCTTAGATGTAGAGCTTAGGGATATGGTTTAGTGGAGGGCTGTTAGCGTTAGGTCGGAGGTTGGACTCGATGACCTTGAGGTCTCTTCCAACCTAGAAAATTCTGTGATTCTGTGATTCAGTGACTAGTTGGCTTTTTCTTATTTTTCTTCTCCTTGTTTTCTCTTCCTCCCAAAGATAAATTGTTTCTAATTTTCATACAAGCTTTTGCTCCTACCTCTCATTATAGTCCTGGCTTTACTTTGCATCTGGCAAGTTTAACATGTTACTACTTGTCCTCAGAATTAAAACGAACTAGAATACTCAATAAACTGAAGGAGATGCCTGACCTATATTACCCAACAGACCATGTATATGCAATTTCTGCAAAGTACCTTGCATGTTTCTGCCAGCCAAGAGCTTTCACATATTCCAACCACTTTGAAATAAACATCCATTTTGAAATAAATATTCCTTGTGTAGCAGTTTGTGCACCTTTATACATATTTTAACATCTACTTTTGTTTTAATTGATTCTAGATGATATTTGTCTGACCCTTGCAGATTTTTAAATGTTTTTGAGTGTCAGAGTTCCAGAGCTTTCAGATTCATGGAAACTGCAATGCTCTAAGATACATACAGAAGACCTCTATGTGTGTGCCATAAATAGATTAAGAAATTTAAAGAATTTCCTTCAAGCACTTCAATGCTACTGGATTTCCTGATCTACAACAGTAGTTTTGGAACTGGATGATCCTTAAGGTTCTTTCCAACGCAAGATATTATATGATTATATGACTTATTGTACAAAAACCAAGGTCTCTCCATGCACTTGTGTGAATGGGTTTTATAAAATTTACAAAATCCAAACTAAGTTTAAACTGGTACTGCATTAATGTTTTTTGTTTGTTTGTTTGTTTTCTCTTTTTTTTTAATCTTTTTTTTTTTTTTTTTTCAAACACGTGTCTGTGTAAGTGAAGTCACCTAGAGGATTAGGTTCTGTCAGGCAGAGTTTTTCTGAAGCAGTAAGGTTTTGTTTACCTCATCATCCTGACTGGGAGGCCAATAACAAAAACTTAACATAAAATCCCCCATGGTGACAATAGCTTTTTTTTTTTTTTTTTTTTTTTTTTTTCCCAGTTGAATTTAGAACTTGCATTTCCCTGCATTGGTATCTACATCTTTTCTTCCTAAACATTTACATCTGTGTACTGGATCTGGCTGGGATGTTAACTTTCCCTGCAGCAGTCCATGCAGTGCTGTGCTCTTCACTTGCAGCTAGAACAGCAGTGTTATTACACCAGTGTTGTATCTGCCACTGAGCAGTGCTGGCACAGCATCAGGACTCTCTCTAACCCTCCTAGGAGGCGGCCAAAAAAGTGAGAAAAGAGACACCACCCGGGCAGCAGATCCTAAAGCAAACAAAAGGATATTCTATACCATGTGATGTCACACTCAGCAATAAAAGGTGGAAAAAGGAAGAGGGGAGGGGTGGGCTCTCATTGTGAAAACGTGTTCCTCCTGAACACTGGCTACTTGCCTTGAGGCTCTGCTTCAAGGACGTGATCAATCATCACTCATTTGTGGGAAGTAGAGAGTAGAAGTTCCTCTGCACTTCCACATAACCTTTATTTTTTATTTTTTTTCCCTTTCACCCTCCCTTTTCCCCTTTCATTTTTTTTTTCATTCTCTTTGGTTACATTAATAATAATAACATAATAATAACATAATAATAACATAATAATAACATAATAATAACAATAATAACAATAATAACAATAATAACAACAACAATAATAATAATAATAATAATAATAATAATAATAATAATAATAATAATAATAATCTTTCCTTAATAATTAATATTTTTTCCCTTTAATTATATTATCCTTATCTCAACCCGTGAGTTGCTCTTTACTTTGCTTGTTGCCTTCCTCACCTAAGGAGGGGGAGTGAGAGAGTTGTTGTGGTGTTTAGCTGCCTGGCACAGTAAAACCACCACAATCTGCTGAGGGTTTCCTTAGGAATTCTTAATCTTCTTAGTATTTGATGAAGGGTTGTTAAATTATTTTTACCTCAGCCTTATAGATAAAAAACTGAGGCACATGGAGAAAAGGGCTGGGAGGGGAGGGGAGGGGATTGGAGGGGAGGGGAGGGGAGGGGAGGGGGGAAAGGATTTTTTTTTCCAGAAGTTTCAGTGTAAACAATAATCAACATGCCATCAGAATATGAAAGAGACAAAATTGGCTCTGCATTTAAAAGAGGATGAGGTGTTTATTGAATTGTGAAGAGAGAACTTTTCCAGTTTACACAGAGACATCTCAATTATCACCTACAGTATATCCAAGTCTTTATTCATAATTGACAAATCACAACAAATATATGTTTGCTTGGCTATCTCATTTCCAGTGTGATAAAAAAATAAAAATAGAGGGAGAAGGGAGGTGTGGAACCCATGGCATGTACACAGAGTGAAAGGGAAGAAGTTAATAAGTTAATTTAAATCTAAAAGTTACTTCCATTCACAGAAAAAAAAAAATCTTAAAATGCAATTAAAAGTGTAAATGTAATTTATATAAGCTTATAAAGTTCACCATTCCTGATGATGAACATTCTTTTTATCCCATCATTTATGAAAGATGCCAATATAAAGGCATTTGATGATTTTATTTGTCGCATTTTCAATGTTTTATATCAGTCAGTTGGATACTTTCATGTGACAGGAAGACTAAAATACTGAGAAAAACACAGGTGCAAAAAAATGAAGGAAGCAAAAATTTTTCATAATTTTGAAAAGTTACACAGGTGCAGGTTTAATGTACAAGTATGTCTTTAGTAGTACTGAGGACTGAGTGCTGCTTTTATCTGTTCTGTATATAACCTGTTATCATTTTGTATAAATACATTGTGCCAGTTATACCTAAAGTTTATAAGAAATAAAAAGGGCGATTATTTTGGCTGTTTGTTTTGTTTTATTTTTGTTTACAATGACATTTTGCATTAACAATGCAATTGTAATTAAAATTTAAATAAGGACTCCGAGCACAGAGTAATAAGCTGGTCTTAAAGCACAGTATATAGAAAAACAAACAATTCTCATTGTCAGAAATTACATATTTTTATTAGTAAAAGGTACTTTCAGTCTGCCTCAGGAGAAAAGTATATCTCTCAGAACAGTGGGAAGAAATCAGGAAAGGGTGGTCTCTCAGAAGGTTTTGGGAGGATTTAGAACAGAAGAGTGCTTTTACTTAAACAACACTACTCTGGACATTGATTAGCCTGCAATGACGGTCAAAGATATGGAAAAAGATTGCTATGCCTCAGTACAATGAAGTGAAAGCTACTAAGCATAAACCTAGAAAAACATATTAACTATTGTTTCTTTCCTGCACAACAGGAAAAAGTCTAAAAATCAAATCCATGAATGTACATAATTTTAATATCTTTAATATCTTCATCGATGATCTGGATGAGGGCATTGAGTGCACCCTCAGTAAGTTTGCAGATGACACCAAGCTATGCGTGTGTGTCGATCTGCTCAAGGGTAGGAAAGCTCTGCAGGAGGATCTGGATAGGCTGCACCGATGGGCTGAGGTCAACTGCATGAAGTTTAACAAGGCCAAGTGCCGGGTCCTGCACCTGGGGCACAATAACCCCAAGCAGAGCTACAGGCTGGGAGAGGAATGGTTGGAGAGCTGCCAGGCAGAGAAGGACCTGGGAGTGATGGTGGATAGTCAGCTGAATATGAGCCAGCAGTGTGCTCAGGTGGCCAAGAAGGCCAACAGCATCCTGGCTTGTATCAGAAAACAGTGTTAGCAGCAGGGCTAGGGAGGTGATCGTCCCCCTGTACTCGGCTCTGGTGAGGCTGCACCTCAAGTACTGTGTTCAGTTTTGGGCCCCTCGCTACAAGAAGGACATCGAGGAACTTGAGCGGGTGCAGAGAAGGGCGACGAAGCTGTGAGGGGCCTGGAGAACAAGTCCTACGAGGAGAGGCTGAAGGAGCTGGGCTTGTTCAGCCTGGAGAAAAGGAGGCTCAGGGGCGACCTTATAGCTCTCTACAGGTATCTCAAAGGAGGCTGTAGCGAGGTGGGGGTTGGTCTACTCTCCCACGTGCCTGGTGACAGGACGAGGGGGAATGGGCTAAAGTTGCACCAGGGGAGTTTTAGGTTGGATGTTAGGAAGAACTTCTTTACCAAAAGGGTTGTTAGACACTGGAATAGGCTGCCCAGGGAAGTGGTGGAGTCACCATCCCTGGAAGTCTTTAAAAGACGTTTAGATGTAGAGCTTAGGGATATGGTTTAGTGGGGACTCTTAGTGTTAGGTCAGAGGTTGGACTCGATGATCTTGAGGTCTCTTCCAACGTAGAAATTCTGTGATTCTGTAGTGAACACATTTTTATGCCTGGAGGACTTCTTTTTTGTTCAATTACTTAAGTTTTTATGCTTATTTTAGTTCCAGAAAAGATTGTTGCTGTTGTTGTTGTTTCTTAAAAAAATATCTTTAAATAACTTCTAGAATAATCTATTTGCTGCTCAACATATTCTCCGCAGAAATTAAGGCGCACTCCCCTTCCGTTTACACAAAAGTATAAAAGGACTGTTTTTATTGTCAATAACTCAATCAGCACATATTATACACAATTATTAATATTATTATATAAATTAATATTTATATACATAATAGATGTTATAAATTATAATGACACAATAATATATAATTAATCTAATTTATATAATGGTTTAATATGTTAATATATATTAATATAATCAATTATATATATATTCAAATTAACGTACCAAGGTTCTGAAGTTCAATTGTTCAAATATTAACAACAAAAAATTATCACAAACAGTATAAATGATATAAAATTGAGTTTGAAGTCCTTGCTTTAAGTGGGAAACGAATTTGGAATAAAATAATTGTTATATATGGAGTGGTAATTCGTGTCGAGAAGATGGTTGATAATAATAAAGAATGGGGAGATTTGGGAGTGTGGCCATTGGGGTTGGAAAGTCCTCTGGTTTATGCTAACATCAGACTCTTGACGATGGGGCCATCAGGAATGTAAAAGAGTTTAGAGGGAACAAAGAAGGGTGATTCAGGAGACTCCATGCAGTCTCAGGTTTCTTGTTCTCCAGCCATTAAGGCATGGAAGATTCTGGCTGTTTGCTGTTGCTGTTATATGCAAAGTTGTTTGACCAATGAAAAGTTGTTTTGAAAAGGACTGCTGTGGGGTGAAGGGTATAAGGGTATAAGGGGGGAGCCTGTCCTCAAGATGAAAAAAGAAGAGAACTTGATGAAGTTATGTCATCAATAAAGAAGTAGAAAGAAGGAATGAACAGGGACAGGCTAGCAGAATGGAGACCGGGACAGGAACATTGATCACCTCATGAAGACAGGTTCAGCCAAACTGAGCAAACTGCTCAAAGAAGCTCATACTGAAAGTCACTAGAAATAGATGCACTGGAGCTGAAAGAAGCTCAAGCTGAGAGAAGCTGACCTGTGCACACAACTGCCCCTTGCTGGTAAGCAGTTGCGCATTATGGGGAATCATACATTGTTAGGAACAAGGACTGTCCTGGTAACCTTACAGCTTATTCTCCTTATTAACAATCATACAGTTTATGATCCTGAAACATGGAACCAAATTGAGGTCAAGATGTGGGACTCTGCAACTAAAAATGACAAGGCTGCAGTGGGATTGCTCGGCACCTGGTGAGCAATCTCTGAGGCCTTAAAGGGCCATGTGGGACCACAGTCAGAAACGTGTGGTTTGCCAGACAGCAAGGGAGCTGCGGGCTCATTTACTGATCCTTCTGCTACACCAACGGCCCCTCTGCCGGTACTGCCATCGCTGGCCTTTGCTGTTACGCCCCCTTAGTGACCTTGACATGTGTTTTGACCCTGGCCCTATGGGCCTTGAAAAGGAGACAGAAATGTTTCTCTTCGATCTGTGAAGAATAGGACACATAAGGCTCAAAGGCCAAGTTGCTTCACAACTTAAAGCAGGACATGTTATTCCCGTGACTAGGACTGGAATTCTCCAGTGTTTGTAATCAAGAAAAGGAATGGAAAATGGAGACTGTTATAAGTCATGAAAGATATGGAAGCACTTCAACCAGTATTACCAACTCCAACTATGCTCCCCCAGTCATGGACAATAATAGTAATAGACTTAGGATTGTTTGTTACCTTTTCTGATTGTACATATGTATAGGCATACTCAGATTTAGTATCTAAAACCAGTGTTCTGTATATTTAGAAAGTTTGATGTTCGTGTGTGCATGTTGTGAGTGTATGCTCCCCATACACTCAGCACTGTTTAGTTGCCTTTTATAAATATTACTAAATTCAGATTGAGTTGTATCTTCATTTAAAACATCATCAATTATCAGAGGTTTTTCCTGAAAAATTATGTGAGATGAAGAAGGAAAGTATGTGTACCTTGAATGTTTTTCCAACATGTATATGTATATATGTTTTGCAGAGGTATATATTAAAATTTGCCCTGTTATGTACTTTTCATTTGCTTTCATGATCAATTTCTATATCACAGTCTATTTCTGGTTTGAAATTTTTGCTTGACCTCTTTTGAAAAATTGCTGTAAATATATTTTATTTTCTTAAGGATGAGTAAGAAAATAATTATAAAAAAATTGCTTGTATCCTAAGCTTTCTTAGAGCTGTGCAAAACTTTCTGTTTTAGCACTGAATTTGAGGGCAAGTTAAGTCTTCACTGATTATCAATGCTGTCTGTAAGAGAAAATTCCTCTCTATTTATGTGAGTTATGAATATTTAAAAATCACATATGGTAGGATTTTTCCAAAGCCCTCCTCTTTGTGTAGCTCCCCCAGTGGAATTAGTGGTAAGATGTCCATTAAATTCAGTGCAGGTAAATTTAAATCTGAGATTTGTAGTACCATTATCCAGACTTGTGCAAAAGATACAAATAGATTTTACAGTGATATTGCATAATAGTGGATAGTCATTTAGAATGACTTGGATTTCACTCCATTAGGTGGTAGTATAACAGCTGTCTTTCTGTCAGTGTAAACTAACAGAAGCTGTTTAATGTTCTTGTTTGCAATGAGACAACTGCAACTATAATAATCATGAGTGAAAACTGAAGATCATGTGTTTAAGTAGAAGGTGAGCCATGCTGTCCAAGAAGATCCATCTGCTAGAATGCAACACTGCAGAGACCAAGAAGTCCTGGTGGAGAATAAGCTCACCATGAGTCAACAGTGTGCCTCTGTGGCAAAGATATCCTTGTTTGGTTGTGATAGTTAACTTTCTTTAGAGTAGCTAATACGGTACTATGTATGGATCTATTGATCCCAGATCCAAGAATCTGGGAGGGGACACCATTACATCAGCTGACCCTAACTAACAACAGAGGTATTCTATGACTTATGACATAAGGCTCAACAAAGAAGAAAAACAACAACAACAACAACAAAAAAGCTTAGGCTTAGGGGGATCTTTTCCATATGTATAAATACCTAAGATTGTGTTTGAAGAAGATGGAGCTAAACTCTTCTCTGTGGTATATGTAAAACCACCACAGGTATCCACTGACAAGACAAGATACAGTTGGCACACACTGAGATTCAGGAAAATCAGTTTAAACAGAAGGACAAGACTTTTTTTTGTTGGTTAGTTGGTTTTATTGCGAGCATAGTCAATCACTGGAACAGCCTGACTGAACAGACTGTGCTGTCCCTGTCTTTGTAGTTATTCAAACCTGCCTGGACACAGTCCTAGACAGTATATTGTTCTGCACGTGGCTGAGGCTAGAAAATCTCCAGAAGTGTTGACCATCCTCAGTCACTCTGTGATATGCCTGACAGGAAAACCAACACCAGAAAATAATGAGGAGCATAGAGAAAGAGATCAAGGAATCATGAGGCACAGGAGCATGGCTTCATGATTCTGACAACAGTTTTTAAGCTTCTTACTGTGTAAGCTAGAGTTGGAGTCGCAAGTGAAATAATTGCCTTTTGCTTCATGGTATCTTTTATATTGATGGAGCCAGAAGACTTCATAAATCATTGTTGTCCACTTTATCTAGAGTCACACCTACACCTCTGTCAGCATATGTTTGTCAAAAGAAGAAAACACACAAACCTGATGTCAATGCTCAGATCAAGAATTGATAAAAATATTTAGTTTGTGTCAGCAAATGTCAAAGTTAAACAAAATGGACAGTATGGAAAAATCAAAACATGTTTGATTTACCTTATTCTACCCAGATGATCTTTGTTGTAATAGAGCTACAATAACCTTATTTAGAAACATGTAAAACTATATGTATTAATGTTCTTCTGTTTTGCTTTCTTGTGTCTTGCATTCTACAGTCATCTGACGTGGGGAGTGGGGCGGGGGGGGAGGGGAAAGGAGGGGAGAAAGGGACGGGGGGGAAGCAAAATGAAGGATATTACAGGTGAGCAGTACCCAGTAAGCAGTTGTTATAAAAGTTTGGAATATCTAGAATTTCCCATTGTGCTGTCAGACTGGATGAAGTGTTTTTTACTGATATCTGCGAAACTTAAAATCTCCACTCACACTACAGTGGTAATTTCACTACATAAAGTTTATGACAAGCTTACTTTTAGTAATAACATGAAAAAAAAAAGAAATTGGCAATAACAGTATTGGAACACAGTGCACTTTTAGCAAATCATGTATTGAAAAGTAATTTTAACAGTTTGATAATAAAAAGTAATTTGTTGCAAAGTTTTTGATGACCTCTTTTAATTTACATTAACTTCTAACCAAAATATCATAGAAAGTACCTCCCTAATTCACAAATGTTTTATTTATTAATTTTATTTATTTATTTATTTATTTATTCATTTATTCTTCAAATATGTGTCATAGCCTGCTTTACATTAGGTGATGCAGTTAACATTATCTGGATGTGAGAAATATTTTGCCATCCCATATTCACCAGTCACTGGTATTTAAGAAAAGGCTCTTGTTTCTTGGAGTAAATCTCCTGATTTACTCTGATGTTTCTTCTTTTTTTAAAATACTCTCACTATTTATGCTAGATATTTAAACAACATAGTAGAGGTGCTCCAGCCCTTTCATTGAATGGATTGGGTTGGAAAGGACCTTAAAGATCACCCAGTTCCAACCCCTGCCATAGGCAGAGAGGTCATACTCTAGATCAAGTTGCTCAGGGTCTTGTCCAAACTGGCCTTGAACACCTCCAGGGATGCTGTATTCACAGCTTCTCTTGGTAACCTGTTGACCTTGGTACCTCACCAGCCTCTGAGTGAAGAATTTCCTCCTAACCTCTAAGCTAAATTTCTCCTCTTTTAGTTTAGAGCCATTATTATGACTATATGGCTTATTGAGCAAAACAAGAACTAAATGGGGGACATTGTGGAGGTGTTGTGAAGTATTTTAAACATCTGAGTTTTATAGAAGGACCAGATTTTCTGTAGACCATCAGCCACTGATGTCATATGCAGGCGACAGGATTTTTTATTTTTATTTTTTCTTACTTTTCATGAGATGTAACATTTATTACAGTTGGTTAGGGTAAAGAAAAACACAATATTTTTAGCTTTTCTGATACTATGGAAAGAAAAAAAAAAAAAAGTGATTTTTGATGCTAATAAAACATCCTTTATAGGTACCCTTTTCTTTGTTTTCTAATCTTCTCACCTACCCTAGAAAAAAAAAAAAAAAATCTATTTGTTTCCTGTAAATGTAATACGTGTGGCTCTAAACTGTCATGTATTTTTCCCTTTATATACATGGCATATTATGTGCATGAAATGCATTTCATATGAGTAGTCTTTATGTTGAAATTCTCATACAAACGCACAGACAGTCATGCAGCCTTTAGTATAATTTATAATGACTGTAGACTCCCATTATGATGCAAAATAGTCTCTATTACAGATCTTCTTAGAGAAGATGTCAGCAGCTTCAAATCACCAGAGGTTTGTCTTTTGCTGTAAAATACGTCTTTGAAGGACCCTCTGAATAAGGGAATGGAAATGCTTAAAAATCTTACTGAATAGTTGTGTAAACCTGGGAAAATATATTTCTGACACAAAAAATTTTCAGCAGATATTTCTCATAGCTTTTCTTCAATTCCATAGGCCATTGGCTTGTAAGAGGAACAGACACCTGAACTAAGTGATCTAGGTCTTGTGTTTGACACCATGCATTTTTCATTCAACCTAATAAGAAATGAAGTACCTTGATGCAAAGTTTTCCATATCACATTTTGACATATGCAGATAACAGTGTTTCTTTCATTTCATTAAATTGCTTGGCGGGGGGGGCAGGAGGTTGGGGTCACAAACACACACACTGAGAAGGGAAGAGAGGGCAGAGAGGGAAGCTGAAGGAGCAGATAACCCAGTCTTTCATATTCCATTGCTAAAATACAACAGCCAACATATGTTTCCCATGCAAATGAAGGTGGAGATGATCAGAGTTAAGCGATGAATTACTTTGTGTTTCTTCTAACAGTGTAATACATTTGATAATTCATAGCATTTTGAGTTCTATACTTCCCCAAACTTTCCCTAAACTAAAATCTGTGGAAGTAAGAAAAAAATATTAATAATAATAATAAGAAGAGATAATAAAATACATAAACATATAAAACACATAAAATATATAAAATAAAATACATAAACAAATAAAGAAGGTGCAGGTAGGGGGAGGAGGTTTGATATACACACCCACACAATTTCATTTCTCTTTCACTTTTCTGCCTTGCATCCTTTAAACCTTCAAAATCTCATATTCCCACAAAACACTGAAGATTTCAAGTTCATCTGTTTAATGATACTTCAAAAAAAATGACCCTCCCCTCCCCTCCCCTCGTACTCTCCCCTCCCCTCGTACTCTCCCCTCCCCTATTACCTTCCCTTCCCTTCCCTATTCCCTTCCCTTCCCTTCCCTTCCCTTCCCTTCCCTTCCCTTCCCTTCCCTTCCCTTCCCTTCCCTTCCCTTCCCTTCCCTTCCCTTCCCTTCCCTTCCCTTCCCTTCCCTTCCCTTCCCTTCCCTTCCCTTCCCTTCCCTTCCCTTCCCTTCCCTTCCCTTCCCTGCTTCTTTTTCATGTGTATATATATACACAAGTATATATATATATATATGTATATATATATGTATATATATATATATATATATACACAAGATGATACAGAGATTATTCCTTAAAACCAAGCAGCAGTGAAGCAAGTCATGATCCTTACAGCAGCACTGAGCCATCGGTGAGCCCATCAGGAACCTACTGCCTTCCAGTGAATTCTGCTGTTTCTGTTCCTCTCTCTCCTCTTCACTACTCTAGAGACGGGAGGAAGGCAGAAAGAAAAATGAAATTTCAACGTCTGTACCTTTAAGGTGTTTTTTTTTTTCCATTTACTAAATAAATAATACTTACTAAATATTTATTTAGTACCTACTTAAAAGAAAGGAAAGGAAAGGAAAGGAAAGGAAAGGAAAGGAAAGGAAAGGAAAGGAAAGGAAAGGAAAGGAAAGGAAAGGAAAGGAAAGGAAAGGAAAGGAAAGGAAAGGAAAGGAAAGGAAAGGAAAGGAAAGGAAAGGAAAGGAAAGGAAAGGAAAGGAAAGGAAAGGAAAGGAAAGGAAAGGAAAGGAAAGGGAAGGGAAGGGAAGGGAAGGGAAGGGAAGGGAAGGGAAGGGAAGGGAAGGGAAGGGAAGGGAAGGGAAGGGAAGGGAAGGGAAGGGAAGGGAAGGGAAGGGAAGGGAAGGGAAGGGAAGGGAAGGGAAGGGAAGGGAAGGGAAGGGAAGGGAAGGGAAGGGAAGGGAAGGGAAGGGAAGGGAAGGGAAGGGAAGGGAAGGGAAGGGAAGGGAAGGGAAGGGAAGGGAAGGGAAGGGAAGGGAAGGGAAGGGAAGGGAAGGGAAGGGAAGGGAAGGGAAGGGAAGGGAAGGGAAGGGAAGGGAAGGGAAGGGAAGGGATCTGTATTCTTAAAACATTCACCTATATAAGTTTTGATCTTCTGCTGATTTAAATAAAAGTCAAATCTTTCATTAACTTGTATGACGTGGAACTTTGTCTTTTGTATCTTTTTTTTTTATTGTTATTTTAAATTGATGTGCTGGCAAAAAAAAACAGATGCATGTTCCAGCAACAAGATTAGATAAAGTAAAAGAATATCCACTGAGATTTGTATAGTGTTCATTTATTTTCATTTTACATCCACTCACATGTTCGTAGTGATGGGAAAAACAACAACAACAACAAAACTCCAACAGTGAAATGACTTTGACTAATCTGACTGTATTGCTCAGTAAAGTTTGGCAGGAATTTCACAGAATGGGCTGAACACCTGTGCCATATAGGAATGGAAGGCTGCTGTGGACCATATGTTTGGAAAACAGCCCAGGAAAGCTTCCCAGAAGCAGGATGGACAACATCAGGAGTTATGCAAGAAAAGAGTCTATCTGTCACAGATTTATCAATATTTGAGCTAACTGCTGAAAAAGAAAAAGAAAAAGAGAAAGAGAAAGAGAAAGAGAAAGAAAAAGAGAAAGAGAAAGAAAAAGAAAAAGAAAAAGAAAAAGAAAAAGAAAAAGAAAAAGAAAAAGAAAAAGAAAAAGAAAAAGAAAAAGAAAAAAAGAAAAAGAAAAAGAAAAAGAAAAAGAAAAAGAAAAAGAAAAAAAGAAAAAGAAAAAGAAAAAGAAAAAGAAAAAAAGAAAAAGAAAAAGAAAAAGAAAAAGAAAAAAAGAAAAAGAAAAAGAAAAAGAAAAAGAAAAAGAAAAAAAGAAAAAGAAAAAGAAAAAGAAAAAGAAAAAGAAAAAGAAAAAGAAAAAGAAAAAGAAAAAGAAAAAGAAAAAAAGAAAAAGAAAAAGAAAAAGAAAAAGAAAAAGAAAAAGAAAAAGAAAAAGAAAAAGAAAGAAAAGAAAAGAAAAAGAAAAAGAAAAAGAAAAAGAAAAAGAAAAAGAAAAAGAAAAAGAAAAAGAAAAAGAAAAAGAAAAAGAAAAAGAAAAAGAAAAAGAAAAAGAAAAAGAAAAAGAAGTGTATTGCCCAGCAGGGAAACAAAGCATATACAGCCAAATAGTGTCAGAGTGCATAAATCATATCCTTTGGTTGAGTAATATTGTTACAGTCAATGCCATGTACAAATAGTGACTTTTCATGATTTTAGAACTAAAATCTACCACATATATGCTAAAGCTAAATAATCAGTAACCAAATTATGCAAACTGTAAAATGTTCACAGGCTTTTTTTTTTTTTTTTTTTTTTTTTCTTTTTTAGAGGGTGGAAAGGAGAAACCTAAAAGAAGAAAGGTAAACAATTCTGATGGGAAGACTGCATGTCTGCAGGCAATCTTTGAAAATGCAAACAATCTTCTGTTTTTAAATATGATTGAAAAACAAAATCCACTTATTTCCAGGAGAAATCTGGTAAGTATTCATTTTAAGATTTTGTGGAATTTGCATTAAAAACAAAACAAACAAACAAACAAACAAAAAACAACAACACAACAACAAAGGATAATTCATAATTATATTCACATCATAACATTTAGAAAGACAAAGCATATCTTGAGGAAAATAAAGTAAAGATACAGGACCTTGATTGGGAGTATATCATTTTCATATTTTTTTTCCTAGTTTTAATCACAAACTAAATTAATAACTTTATTTTATTTAATACTTCAGTATCTATAGCACTGCTGTTGTTACCTGTGTAAATGAACAAATTTGAAAGACTGTATGAGAAATAATTAACATAGGACTAGTGTAATGAGATTTTGTGTGGCAGACTCAACAGAAACTAAGTGCTTAATGATACAGATATTTTCAAATTTTCACATATATGAAGAGGCCATGCTCTTCAGCTCATTCTTTAACTGGAGCTTTTTGACCTTCTCCTGTAAAAAAGTATGCATGGAAAAAGAACATGACCTGCATGGAAAAGACGTGCTCATGTTGTAAAAGCAGAGTTGTTATTTTCACCTGAATCAGACATGTGATAAAGGAATGTATCATATGTCTTCTGTTGAGCACTATGAAGTAGGCTTAGAAAACAAGCTTGGTGAACAGTTGAAAACTTCGGACAAACAAATAGAAATTCAAATAATCTTTTACTCATCTTTTACTCTTTATAGTTTATAAAGATATATATATAGAACTGATAAAACTGCTTTTTTTTTTTTTCTTTTCTTCTTCTTCTTCTTCTTCTTCTTCTTCTTCTTCTTCTTCTTCTTCTTCTTCTTCTTCTTCTTCTTCTTCTTCTTCTTTTTCTCCTCCTCCTCTATTTGGCTTGCAACTCCTTGTTTCTAAATAGTCTCACAATAGTCTCACAAATTTTGGTGATAAAAAGATCTGAATGTTATTGACCAGACCTTCTGTTACCTGCTTGAAAAGACATGGAAGTGGTGAAATTTTCAAGAAGAACTGATGGTATTGAATATACATTACAACCTTTCATTAAAACTCTACGTTAAACTATGTGAGGGCCACATGGAATATTGTGTCCAGTTCTGGGCTCCCCAGTACAAGAGGGACATAGAGCGAGTTCAGAGGAGGGCTATGGAGATGATTAGAGGACCAGAGCACCTGTCCTATGAGGACAGGCTGAGAGAACTGGGCCTGTTCAGCCTGGAAAAGAGAAGACTGAGAGGAGACCTCATTCATGTGTATAAATATCTGACGGAAGGGTATTGAGAGGATGGAGTCGCTCTCTTTTCACTTGTTACCAGTGACAGGATGAGAGGCAATGGGCACAAACTGAAGCACAGGGAGTTCCATTTGAATATGAGGGAGCACTCCTTTACTGTGATGGTGACAGAGTACTGGAACAGGTTGCCCAGAGAAGTTGTAGAGTCTCCTTCTCTGAAGATATTCAAAACCTGCCTGGATGCCATCCTATGCAATGTGTTCTGGATGATCCTGTTCAGTGGCGGGGGTTGGACTAGATGATCTTCAGAGATCAACCATTCTGTGATTCGGTGATTCTGCCTTCATCAACTTGGAAATGAACAAACAAAAAGTAAAACAAACCAACCCACCTCCTCCTTCCCTCCCCCTCCCCCCTTTTTTTCTTTTTTTTGTTTGACTGGAGATTCTAGTACTCTTTTTTCAAGTTTCCTCTCAATTCCCTCACTGGCTGGGTATAAACAAAAACAAACAAAAACAAACAAACAAACAAACAAACAAAAAAAAAAAAAAAAAGAAAAGAAAAACCATTACCAGCTTCTGGGAAAAACAAGAACATTGTCTACAATGCAAATAAATAATTGGCCTGAGTAGTTCTGTGGCTGTTCATAGATGTGATCTTAGAGAACAAAATGAAGATGTGGTTACAGGCACAAGTCCCTGGAGCCTAACATTGAAAAAAGTTTACCTTGTGCAAAACATATAACTCAGATCCAGAAAAAAATCAGTGAATAACTAACTTCCAGTGGAAATTTATGAACAGTTACACACATACATTAGAGTCAGATATTTATAAAATTCAATATTCATTGAGTTTAGTGATCATTAAATGTCATGTCTTCAGAAACGTTAATGAGGAAATGTCTTTTCATTTGGTACAGAAATAATAATTTTATCCTCTGCCAATATAAGGATGATTATGGAAGGGACAGAAATGTTTTTGCATTGATTAAGATGATACTAAAAGGAAAGTGTTTAAAAACCCACTCACCTGATGTTATTAAGAAGTAGAAGGAAACTCATAAATCACTATTCATTTTGAATCACATAAAATAATCATGTTTAACTAGGACCATATTATTTCATTATTCATCTTGTTTTATTGGGAGCACTCCAAAATGCTAAGTCGTAATATACAGTCTATCACAGAATACTCTGCTATGTGCTGGCACCTCTTTTGGTTTAAACAATTTCCTTCCTGCTTTCCATCTTTGAATATCAGAGACTTTTGTTTAAAAATTCATTGAATATGCAGCTCTGCCATAGAAAATGATGGTACAAAAAAGACAAGGATCTCCTGGAAAGAGTCTAGAAGAGGGCAACAAAGATGATACAGGGCCTGGAGCATCTTCCCTATGAAGAAAGGCTGAGAAACCTGGATCTGTTCAGCCTGAGAAGACTGAGAGGGGATTTCATCAAGGTGCATAAATACCTGAGGTGTGGGAGTCAGAGGGATTTGGCCAACCTCTTTTCAGTTGTTTGTTGGGACAGGACAAGGGGTAGTGGCCACAAGATGGAGCACAGGAAGTTCTGCACCAACATGAGAAAGAACTTCACAGTGAGGGTAATGGAGCACTGGAACAGGCTGCCCAGGGATGTTGTGGAGTCTCCTTCTCTGGAGATATTCAAGTCCCGTCTGGATGCCTATCTGTGCAACCTGCTCTAAGGAACCTGCTTTGGCAGGGGGGTTGAACCGATGATATTTTGAGGTCCCTTCCAACCCCTACAATTCTGTGATTCCATGATAATGGTTTCTGGACATGAATTCAATGCGTCTTTTATTCTGAACTTCTAGGATTGTCTGATATCTGAAGGAGACAAGGAGACTTAGTATTCTTCCATTAAATTATTCTTAATAGTTTGGAATCCAAGGCTAAGAACATTTTGTGTGTGTTCATATATATATATATATATATACTTTTTTTTTGTTTTCTTTTTCTAAATGGTTATAATTAAATTTTAGTTCATTATTGTCAACACCTAAAATAAATGTGTGCATGCTTCTTATGCTTCTTTAGAGAAAGTCACGCTGTGTTTTTTCGTTTGTTTGTTTGTTGTTTGTTTTAACATGCAATGAGTGCTAAGGTTTTTTTATTATTATTATTATTTCTTTATTTTTATTTTTTTCCATCTACCCTTTATTCTCATCAAGCTTTCTTAAACTCTTAAGTTCTGGTAAAATCAAAGCTTTGTGAGTGAAGCTTTTCCTCTATATATCAATTATATAGTCCATTTCTGAGTGACAGCATCCCAATACTTTTTAAAAACTGGTCTACATATGCTGAAGCTCAGTACTCCTTTTGAAATCTATTACTCATAATCACTAAGAGCTCTTTATTCTTGAAATGAATATTTTGTCATTTTTGTAGTTACTGGTTACAAATTGTTTTCCCCATAGCAAATTTTCCTGAGTATCACAAATGACAAAAAGGAAAAAGATGCAACAAAAGTGCTAAATAACACTCTACTATAAAAGGACAATAAGTACTATTTCAGCATTTACAATAGAAACTGACAATAATCCACATTAAATCCAGTCAGTGGAATTACAGCAAGTAGTTTGGCCAAGATTCACAACTGATATAAAATTGGCAGAGCTGTATGAAAGTCAGCAAAGCTATGCTGAATTCCATCAACATTTCATCATCAGCATTGAGTGTCTTGGTTGGGAGAATGTATTTTTATCTTAAAACAGTAAATGAATGGTACTTTTTTCATTAAGGACAATAGCTTTTCTATAAAAAATATATTCTACCATTTTATCTAATATGTGCCAGGTGTGTCAATCAGAAAATATTCTAACTTGTAAAGAAAATTAAATAAGATGCTGAAAATAAAGTAGAACAGCCAGCTGTACAGCAAAATGTAGTTGTACATTGAGAAACTTGACTGACAGGTTTCCATACCTGAAATATGTTTAGTCAATATTAAAAATACTGTAAAAAGAAAGGAAACTACAGAACTGTAGGAATGCAGAGAGCAAAAATTTTAAAATCAGTTAATAAAAACATGATGACAAATGAAATTCTCAGGTAAGACACAAGCTTCTTAGTGTTGGTTTATTATTATATATATATAATATCACAGAATCACAGAATTTTCTAGGTTGGAAGAGACCTCAAGGTCATCGAGTCCAACCTCCGACCTAACGCTAACAGCCCTCCACTAAACCATATCCCTAAGCTCTACATCTAAGCGTCTTTTGAAGACTTCCAGGGATGGTGACTCCACCACTTCCCTGGGCAGCCTGTTCCAATGCCTCACAACCCTTTCAGTGAAGAAGTTCTTCCTAACATCTAACCTAAAACTCCCCTGGCTCAACTTAAACCCATTCCCCCTCGTCCTGTCACCAGGCACGCGGGAGAACAGGCCAACTCCCACCTCGCTACAGCCTCCCTTGAGGTACCTAAAAAGAGCGATAAGGTCGCCCCTGAGCCTCCTCTTCTCCAGGCTGAACAAGCCCAGCTCCCTCAGCCGCTCCTCGTAGGACTTGTTCTCCAGGCCCCTCACCAGCTTCGTCGCCCTTCTCTGGACCCGCTCAAGCACCTCGATGTCCTTCTTGTAGCGAGGGGCCCAAAACTGAACACAGTACTCGAGATGCGGCCTCACCAGAGCTGAGTACAGGGGGACGATCACCTCCCTAGCCCTGCTGGTCACACTGTTTCTGATACAAGCCAGGATGCCGTTGGCCTTCTTGGCCACCTGAGCACACTGCTGGCTCATATTCAGCTGACTATCCACCATCACTCCCAGGTCCTTCTCTGCCTGGCAGCTTTCCAACCATTCCTCTCCCAGCCTGTACCTCTGCTTGGGGTTACTGCGCCCCAGGTGCAGGACCCGGCACTTGGCCTTGTTAAACTTCATGCAGTTGACCTCAGCCCATCGGTGCAGCCTATCCAGATCCTCCTGCAGAGCTTTCCTACCTTCAAGCAGATCGACACACGCACCTAACTTGGTTAGTTCTGCGAACTTACTGAGGGTGCACTCGATGCCCTCGTCCAGATCATCGATGAAGATATTAAAGAGGACCGGCCCCAGCACCGAGCCCTGGGGGACGCCACTAGTGACCGGCCTCCAACTGGACTTGGCTCCATTCACCACGACTCTTTGGGCCCGGCTATCCAGCCAGTTTCTAACCCAACGAAGCGTGCGCCAGTCCAAGCCAAGAGCAGCCAGTTTCTTGAGGAGAATGCTGTGGGAGACGGTGTCAAAAGCCTTGCTGAAGTCAAGGTAGACCACATCCACAGCCTTTCCCTCATCCACCCAGCGCGTCACTCTGTCATAGAAGGAGATCAGGTTCGTCAGGCATGACCTGCCTTTCATAAAGCCATGCTGACTGGGCCTGATCGCCTGCTTCCCCTGCAAGTGCTGCGTGATGACTCTCAGGAGGATCTGCTCCATGAGCTTTCCTGGCACTGAGGTCAAACTGACAGGCCTGTAGTTTCCCGGGTCTGCCCTCCGGCCCTTCTTGTAGATGGGCGTCACATTTGCTAGCCGCCAGTCGATTGGGACCTCCCCCGATAGCCAGGACTGTTGATAAATGATGGACAGTGGCTTGGCCAGCTCCTCTGCCAGTTCCCTCAGTACCCTTGGGTGGATCCCATCCGGCCCCATTGACTTGTGCACATCTAAGTGCCGTAGCAGGTCACCAACCAGTTCTTCATGGATAATGAGGGCCACATCCTGCTCCCCATCCCCTTCCACCAGCTCAGGGTACTGAGTATCCAGAGAACATCCGGTATTGCCGCTAAAGACTGAGGCAAAGAAGGCATTGAGCACCTCCGCCTTTTCCTCATCTCTTGTAACTAAGTTTCCCCCCGCATCCAGTAAAGGATGGAGATTCTCCTTAGTCCTCCTTTTTGTGTTGATGTATTTATAGAAACGTTTTTTGTTATCTTTAACGGCAGTAGCCAGATTGAGCTCCAGATGAGCTTTGGCCTTTCTAATTTTGTCCCTGCACAGCCTCGCTACTTCTTTAAAGTCCTCCTTAGTGGCCTGCCCACTTTTCCAAAGCTTATAAACCCTCTTTTTCCTCCTAAGATCAAGCCACAATTCTCTGTTGAGCCAGGCCGGTCTTCTTCCCCGCCAGCTCGCCTTTGGGCACGTGGGGACAGACCGTTCCTGCGCCATTAAGACTTCCCTCTTGAAGAGCGCCCAGCCTTCCTGGACCCCTCTGCCCTTCAGAACCACCTCCCAAGGGACTCCACCAACTAGTGTCCTGAGCAGCTCAAAGTCAGCCCTCCGAAAGTCCAATACAGCGGTTTTACTGGTCCCCTTCCTGGCCTCGCCAAGAATAGTGAACTCCACCATTGCGTGGTCACTCTGCCCAAGACAGCTCCCGACGATCACATCCTCCACCAGTCCTTCTCTGTTTGTGAAGAGAAGGTCTAGCGGGGCACCACCCCTGGTAGGTTCACTAACCAGCTGCGTCAGGAAGCTATCTTCCACGCTCTCCAGAAACCTCCTAGACTGCTTTCTCAGGGCTGTGTTGTGCTTCCAGGATATGTCAGGGAAGTTGAAGATATGTATATATATATAACATGTATTATAATATGTATAATATAATATGTATGTATATATGTATTATATAAACATATACATAATATGTATACATTTATGTATATGTATAATATATAAAAACAATATATATGGTTTATTACAATATATTATTATATATTATATATTATTATTGTATATTATTATATTATATATATTATGTTGTTATTATATCTTGCTATTGTATGTTGCAATATATCAAATGCATTCAATGTCATTTAAAGGAAGTTTGCAAAGTTTGTTTTTATATCATGTATAATAAATTATATAAAGTGTATAAAGCTAATATATGCTTAAAAAACAATTTTAGGAAACCTTATGTGGAAAAGATGACATACCATAATTAAATGTGCTATCAAATGTATCTGTAAGCACATTTGTTTGTTTAAATTATTGCCTGATCTTCTATGTTAACAGAAATGATGCATCGTATTTGAGTTTCCATACAAAGAAGAAAAATGAACATGTTTCCTGGAGATCTTCATATCTGTGTCTGTCTTTCAGTGGTTTGAAACTGAGTACAAGTCCAGGAACTTAGACACAAATGCTCACTTCCATCATTCCTTCTCAGTATGTGCCTGCCATAAGATGTTTTTGATGTTTGTCCTATGACAGCACTGATCTGGTAAAACTCCAGCACTGGAAGGAGATAATGGTACTGACAGATAGAGTAACAACACAGCATGATGATACATATTCTACTTGTAGTAATTGAAGAAATTTTATATTCAGCTATACTTCCTTACTTCGCCCCTCTTATCTGTCACTTCATTTATTTATTTATTTATCTATTTATTTATTTATTTTTCAGACACTTTGTTTTGTTTTGTCTTTTGTCCTGGTTTCAGTTAGGATAGAGTTAATTTTCCTCCTAGTAGCTGGTAGGGTGCTATGTTTTGGATTAGGATGAGAAAAGTGTTGATAACATACTGATGTTTTAATTGTTGCTGAGCAGTGCTTACACCAAGCCAAGGACTTTTCAGCTTCTCATTCTGTCCTGCCAGTAAGCAGGCTAGGGGTGCAGCAGGAGCTGGGAGGGGACAGACCCAGAACAGCTGACACAAAGTGGCCAAAGGGGCATTCCATACCATCTGGGGTCATGCTAAACAACAGATAAGGGTGGCCAGCCAGTGGGGGAGGGGGGTGGCTGCTCGGCGATAGTCTGGGCATCAGTCAGCTGGTGGTGAGCAATCACATTGTGCATCACTTGTTTCATACATAACTATTATTATTATTATTTATTAATTAATTAATTTCCTGTCTTAATAAACTGTCTCTATCTCAACTCACAGGCTTTATTTTCCTGTTTCTCTCCCCCATCCCAGAGAGGTGTTTAGCTGCTGACTGGGTTAAACCACAACAGCTTTGTAGCCATTCTTGAAGTACTGTGCACCATCATGGCCTTGCCCCCTTCCACTCATACATTGCAAACTTATTTTCCTGTTTATTGTAGTGGATTTATGTGGCAAGGTTTCCGTATCAAGGGGCCATAGGGGTGGTTTCTGTGAGAAGAATCTAGATGCTGCCTTGTGTTAGGTAAAAGGCCCGCTGCTGGCCAGAGACGAGCCAATAAGTGATACTGTTTGCACCTCTGTGAGAGCGAGAGTGAGAGAAGTGAGAAACAGCCTTGCAGGTTCCAAGGTCAGTGAAGAAGGAGGTGGAGAGGTGCTCCAGGCACTGGAGCAGGAGTCCCCTGAGGCCTGTGGAGGACCATAGTGAAACACAGTCCCCCTGCAGCCCATGGAGTACTACGGTGGAGCTGGGTTACACTCTGCAGCCTGTGGAGAAGACGATGGTGGAGCAGGTGGACCTGAAGGATTCTGTGGCCTGTAGAGAACTCCTGCTGGAGCAGATTCTGGGCTGGACCTATAGCCCGTGGAGAGGAGCCCATGCAGGAGCAGGTGACCTGGCAGGAGCTGCTATCCATGGGGTATGCAGGTTGGAGCAGTTTGCTCCTGCTGGATGGGCGCTATGGTAAGGACCCATATTTGGAGCACTTCTTGAAGAGCAGTTGCTTGTGGGAAGCCCACACAGGATCAATTTGGCAAGGATGACATCCTGTGGGAGGGACCCCATTGCACAGGGGATGAGAGTAACCATGAAGGAGTGGCAGAAACAAAATACTATAGACTAATCACAACCTCCATTCCTCTGCACTGTTTGGCAGGAGGACGTGGAAGAGGGTGGATGGGGGGAAAGGAATTTTTGTTTTCTTTCCTTTGTTTCTCACTTCTCTAGCTTGTTAGTAATAGGCAATAAATCTTACTGCCTCCCTACTCTGAGTCTGTTTTGCCCGTCATGGTAATTGTTGAGTGATCTTCCCACTCTTATTTCAACCCTTGAGCCCTTTGTATCATATTTTCTCCCTGATCCTCCTTTAGGAGGGGGAGTGAGAAAGCGGCTGAAGTGGAACTCATCTGCCCACCTGAGTAAAACCACCATATTTATTAACATTTATTTCCAAAATGCTGCTGAGACAGCCTCAGGGGCAGACCCACCAGAGCAGTGCGCATAATGCTCCTGGTAGGCGAAAAAGGCCTCTCCTCCCTCACCTTTAATGCCAGTAGTTATTTGCTTTCACATTTAAGTATCTTGTGGATCTCCTGTTGCATTCAGAGGTGGTTTTTAAGCCCTAGATAGCATTAATGGGAAGAAATTTTGTGTGGTTCTTAACACAGAAGTAATCAGTATCTCTAACCCCTGTTCTTGCATTTCAGTTAGAGAATTTTCCTACTAATAACACAAGAAAATCCCAGAAATTTTTCTTCCAAAAGATCAGGATGGCTTCTGAATTTATTTAAAAGAGCTTGCACTGTGGCATTTTTAGTGTTCCGTATTTGCTTACGCAAGTATATATTGTCCTTCCTGGATAGCTTCAGGATGAAATAAGCATATGAACAAGAAGAGTCAGAGACATTATTTTCATCAATTAAATAAATTAGTTGGTTGGAGTTTCTATATATTCATTTCCACATAAAGGAAATGAACAAGGCCTTCACAAAATCAGAGAATCATTGGAAATCACTTTCTATTGGAATCATTGGAGTCATTTTCCATTGATTGGAAAAGACCTCCAAGATCATCTAGTCCAATCATCCACTAAACAATGTCCCTAAGTACCTACGTACCCTTACCTTACACACCTCCAGGGATGTTAATTTCACCACTTACCTAGGCAACTTGTTCCAATGCCTAACTACTCCATCTGAGAAGATTTTCTTTTCCTGATTTCCAACTTGAAACTCCCCTGCTGCAACTTGAGGCCATTTCCTCTTGTTCTATTGCTAGGTACCTGGGAGAAGAGTCTGACACTGAGCCCCCCACAGCTTCCTTTCAGGTAGTAGTAGAGAACAAGGAGGTCTCCCCTGAGCCTTCTCTTCTCTAAACTAAGAAATCCCATTTCCATCAGCTGCTCCTCATAAGATGTGTTCCAGACCCTTCACCCTTCTTTTCCTTTGATCTGCTATCCTGACCACATCTTTCAGTTTAAGTTCACTCCTTCTTTTCAAGTGTTATATTTCACAGTTATATTACTGACTTCATTGGTACCAGGTTATTATATATATATATATATATATATATATATTTCTATTTTAAAAATATTACCTAATTTTATTCCTTAGGGTTTATTCTGCAGTTTAAATTTCCTACCCAGATCTTATTTCACTCACTTGGGACTGTTAAATACTTAGAGAATCTCACTAAAGATCTCAAAAAAATAAATACCATTAAACTAACGCCCATGCTTTTTCCTTGTTTATTTTTACCAGTGGATCAAGATGTTGCTTTGGTTGTGACTTTTATACACATACAGAAAAAGGTTTTTTTTGGTATGAAATTGTGAGAACTGAAGTAATTAAGGAAAATCCCCAGCCAGAGGAGATATTATTGCTATCATAATTGTTGTTTTTATATTATTACTATTGTTACTTAACAATATATATATATATATTTATGTTATTTCAAATAACTTGACCTGCGTAGGAATAGTTTTTAATTTATTAGCAAAATATTGATTATTGTCAAGACTGCAAAGACAGTACAATACATTATTATTTTCCACAAATTATCAAAAGCTGTCAGTTAAATTATTGTTCAGGAATATTTTATTGTGCTTCTGTGGCAAGGTTTTGGTAGCAGGGGGTCTGCAGCAGTGTCTTTAGGAAAGAGTCCAGAAACTGCCCCATGTCAGATAATATTCAGTTCCAGATGGTACCAAAAAGGACCTACCACTAACCAAAATGGAGTCAAGGAGTGATACTGGTAGTGCCTCTGTGAAAGCATATTTAAGAAAAGAGAAAATCTACTGCACAGTAACACCTGGTAGAGAGGAGTGAGAAAATGTGAGAGAAATAAACTTGCAGGCACTAACGTCCATGAAGAAGTGGGGGAGGAAGTTCTCCAGGTGCCAGTGCACAAGTTCCCCTGCAGCCCTTGGAGAAGACCACAATGGAGGCTGTTCCCCTTGCATTAAGAAGCCTACCATGGGGCAGGTGAATCTGGTCTGAAGGAAGTTGCAGCCCATGGAGAGCTCTCATGTGAACAGGCCATGGGCTAGAACTGTAGCCTAGGACCTCTATAGGAACTACTTCAGATAATCTGAAGTGTGATGGAAGCCACAGTTTAAACAGTTCAAGAAGAACTGTATCCTATGTAAAGAACCCCACACTGGAACAGAAGAAGAGAATGAGGATGAAGGAATGGCAGAGATGAAGAATTACAAGCGACTGTAATGCCCATTCCACGTTTTTCTGTGACACTTTTTGAGGGGAGGAGAAGAGAGTGGGTAGAGGGAAGGTGATTTTAGCTTTATTTTACTTCTCACTGCTCTCGTCTGTATCAACAATTATTAAATTACATTATTCTCCTTATAGAGAGTATATGTATATTATACTGAGTCTGTTTTGTCCATAATGGTATTTGGTGTGTGAAACCCCTGTTCTTATCTCTATACATAATCTTTTTATTATTTTTTTTTTTTCATTGCATTTCCTTCCCTTTTCTTTTGAGGAGGTGGAGTAGGAGAGTAGCATGGTGGAGGTGAGCTTCTCATTAGTATAAAATCACCAAATATTTATTGTGTGTGATAAGGTAGGAGATGAGAAGAACTGCGTTTGATTTTCAGAGAAAGAACAAGCAATGAATTTATGACAGTTAGAAAAATCTGGTTTTCACTTGCCAATGAGTAAAATTGATAAGGATGTCAGCGATGAAAATAAACACAGAAAAGCAGGATATAATTTTGTGTTGGTTATTCTTCTCACTTCCCTCAACCTTGTCATGCTTGAGGGCTAGAAGAGAGAAGTTTGAATGAGCATCAGTCCAAACTTTTCCCTCATGAAAAACTCATAAAATTATGCAGGGCTGGGAAAAAAAACTTTAAGAAAGTGATAACATTGAAAATGAATGACAAATACAGCTGTTACATCAAGGATAAAATAAAATAAAATAAAATAAAATAAAATAAAATAAAATAAAATAAAATAAAATAAAATAAAATAAAATAAAATAAAATTAGGTTAAGAACAGCACAAATTTAATCAAGGAAAATACAGTAGATGTTACTGAAATGCACTGAGAGATAGAACATTGAATGCCAGCTAATTATAAGGTATTAACAGTTTATTCATACTCAATCTCATCCATGTCTCACGGAATTAATTAAACAGAGACCAACCATAAATCAATAATTCTTGGATTTGCTTGGTGTTAGAAAATATCATTATAGTTAATTAAAAATGAATGTATATTAAAAGCACAAATTAGTGCAGAAGAAGCATATAAAACAAAATGAAAAATCCTGGCATGATTTCATTTAAAAGTTTCACAGAACATTCTAATTCTTCAATAAAAATCAAATAGGTTATGAACAATTTGGGAAAATTAACCATTCTCACCCAATCAGAGGAGCTGACAACTACAATTTAATTTAGGTACACGAGACTTAATAATGAAGTATCATTTTGTTGAATTCTGATGTAACACTTGACACGAAGCATTGGAAGCATTGGCACCACCTGTGAAATCCCTGACTTGACATTTGGAAAGCCAAATAAGTAATTCAACACTTGCTGGTTAAAAATAGATCTTTTTCTTTTTCTTTTTTTTTTTTTTTAAATCTATATTTATATTATATTATATTATATTATATTATATTATATTATATTATATTATATTATATTATATTATATTATATATTATTATTATTATTATATTATATTATATTATATTACATTATATTATATTATATTATATTATATTAACTATATATTTATTATATATAATATAATGTATATATATTATATTTTTTAATATTTTTTTTTCCTCTAGTATGGAGCCAATCAAAACAAACAAACAAAAAACTATCATCTTTTCTTGATTGCTGACAGAGTATGTAGGTCTTCATAAATTTAATTGTGTTCAATAGGTTAATTATTTATTTTCTGGATAAATTTTTCCTGAAGTCATTACTTGTACCTGTATTTTAAGATATGTATTTTTATATTTTCATAAAAATAGGGGGAAGTAGAGGGAAAGGGAGGGAGGAAGGGAAGGAGAGAGAAAGGGAGAGAGGGAGGAGAGAGGGAAAGAGGGGGAGAGGGAGGGAGAAAGGGAGGAAAGGAGGGAGGGAGGGAGAGAGGGAGACTTTAAATAGTATTATACACAGTTTAAAAATTAAATATATGTATATATATATTCATAACAATTCATTCCTCACACACTTGACTATATTAGAAGTTAAACCTTATTCTCCATCATCCCGTTCTATATTGCTATTTGATTCTGGTTCCTTTTCTGAATAACTGGTAAACCACTAAACTGGTAAAACACTAAAAGTAAGCACCTTTTGTGTATCATTAAATCACAGCAGGGAATCATTCTCATTGAAATAAATACAAATTAATTCAACGGGAGTAAGAAGTGGCAAAAGAAAAAAAAAATCATTCTGGTATTATTGTGGGGAGGGAGAGTAACCATGTTCTGATAAACTGTCATAAGAGAAATTTGGCAAGGTCTTATTTCCAGCAATATATACACAAATCCTGCAATCAAAAATATGTAGACTTCTGGAGGTAGAGATTTCCAGTGGTGGAGCTTAAACTGTTGAAGTAAAAAGTACAGAGAGAGGAATTGGTTAGAGAAAGAACAAATGAATATAAAATCAGATTTACCACAGATTAAAGCACTTGTCTTAAATTACTATTACTTTTATTATTATTATTATTATTATTTTCCCCATGAATCAATAGACTTTTATAAAGATAAAAACAAGCTCAACTCCCCACACCCTTTCCTTACTCCATTAAGGAAAAATAAATAAAAAATAGATAAATAAATATATGCAATTGTTTTTAATGAGAGATGATTTACATGAAATCAGTAGATGGAACATCATTAATACAATAGAGAAGGTTTCATTGGTTTGCAGGAAAAACAGTAGTCCAGATATAAAATTTTTGACCTCTTAATTCAATAAATTCAGAAAATAGAATATTAAAAGACTGACTTGCTTACAGATTATCATCATCCTCAGTACTGTTAGATGTACACAGATCTATAGAAGCTGTTAGAGTACTTAGGATTGATTCAATGTTTAGTTTGTTACAAGGAAGTAAAACATCAGTAATTCACCAGTGCATTAGGTCTCATTAAGTTATAGAATATTAGAATATACTGGATTAAAAAAAAAAAAAAAAAAAAAAAAAAAGTTTGCAATTGATTCTACAGATGTTTCACAGGACTGCCTTTTATTATTATTATTAATATTTTCTTTTATTACAAGAAGAAGGTGGATGTCCCTCTCTTCTCAGGGCTGAAGATGGTATATTTCTGTGGGAAAAAAAAAAAAAAAAAAAGTGTTAAAGTCTTCCTATTTTTGTCTCTTTCTGAGAAATCTGGCATCTTATTGCCTTTTTTTTTTTTTTTTTTCAACATAACTTGAATTGATTTTTCCCAAAATGAAAGATTAATGTATAAGAGTTTGTAATTTTTAAATATATACAAATATAGTTATACATACATTACACACAGGCAGATACACATATATATATATTTTCCTGCAAAAGCATCTTGGACCTTTCATTCAGCAACTGATTTAATATATAAATTTCCCAAACTTGGCAAAAGTTGGGAATATTTAACAGGATACAGATGGCACAACAGAAAGCAATATCCAGAGATTTGGGTAACTTGAGTGCTCTTTAGCCCTTGACCAGCTGCTTTGGCTCAAGTGTGAATAAAGACCTTTTAAGAATCAATAAGTCTTATGTTGTGCCTAAGCATTGCCCAACCAGCCAACCTGACACTAAAAACAAAAGCTACCATATGCTTGTAAGTATATTAATGAACAGGGCACTATAGCTTGATACTCAAGATTAAATATGTTAATTTAATATTGATTTTTTGCACACTCTTAATTTTCATTGGCCATCTAGTAGGAAAAAAAAAAAAAAAAAAAAAAGTACTTAAAGTACTTCTCTCCTGATTTTCAATTTTAATGTTAGCAGAAAATAAGGCAGACAGCAAATGCCTGAGGCTAAAAGAAAATGGAAGAGACACTCAATTTCTTTCTTTACAAACCATAATAAAATCACAGTGAGTAGATTTTAGTTATTGAAATAATAAAACAACACTTGCTGCAGTTAACAATAAAGTCCTTTGGGGCTGTAAGTGATCTACATGTATGTGGCGTTTTCAGCTTATAATAAATGATTAATTACAATGTTTAGATTATATTGCAGGCATTTACGTGCTAATATCCCAATATAATAGAGCAGAAAAAAAACTCAAGCAATGTCTTTTTTTGGTTTGTTATATTTTGTTGTTTTGTTTTTTCTTCTAGTACCATGTATTTGATAGATTGATCTTCAAGATCCTAATAAACGTTAAAACCAAAGTGATGGAGTGGATTCCGATTGTAAATGAATACCTAGGACATTAGATACTGAAGGTAATATTGTAGCTATACTCCATGTTTTCTTTAACATTGTCCTGTTATTTCATTCACACAGGCATGCAGCTGTGTATATCAACAGCAGCACTGACATCAAATTTTAAAATATTTACTGTTGTGAATTCCTATTACAAAATAAAATACAATTAAATAATCACATAATTCTGAACCATTTTTAACTCATTACAAGTATACTCCAGTCATGATCATAAAACAAAATACATTTGGAAACAAAAAAATTGTTGGTTCACCCATATAATTATGTAAACTAAACAAAATATATATTTAGTGGGAAAAAAAAAATAATATATATATATATATATATATATATATGCGTTCCATTTTCTCCAAGATTTAGTCCTCTGTAATGTTGCTACATTCAAAATTAGATGAGGTTTCAGAATCAAACCACGTATTCAGAGGAATACTCTGGTTCAGGAAACTGTGTTGTCATCTCTTGTACTTATTTAATTATTTTACCGTTCTCTTCTATTATCATTCCTTCCTCCACTTGTGCTACCTTTAAAGTAATCTGTATTGTCTTGTCTTCTGCTCCCACAGAATATTTCCCCTAAAGTTTCCTGCTATGCATACTCTTCTTTTTTGAACCATACTTCTAGATTTATAGAAACACTAATTTATTTCTTCACCTTCAGTCTCTATTTTTTTTATGTTTTGTTATGACAATCTTTATTTATGTTACACTCTAAGCTCAGGACAAAACTTAATTACATAGCACACTTCTGGATCACTATCATTAGAGTTCAAGGAATACATTGCCAAGGATGTATTATAGGAAGTTAGCCCTTCAGGGAAAAACAGATGCTTCTGGCTAATTACTTACATATCCTGAATCAGTTACATTTATTTCCCTCTGCTTCTTTATATTTCCCTGATGCCTAACAGTTGGCTAACTAGTTTTCTAACCTTGGAATACAAAGGTCATCCAACTTTCATTAAAATGGTTCATCTGAAAATGGAGGTGACCACTTCTGATTATGGTGAAAAGAAAATGGTGGTCATTTCAGCAAGATTAGGATTAGGCATATAATGAGAAATCAAAGCTTTTCTTTTAGAAGATATTTAAAACTCATTGTATACCATCTGGAAGATTGTAAGAATTAAGGAAAACAAAACAAAACAAAACAAAACAAAACTAGAGAATATTTTAGCACAATCAAAGTATTACTATTGCTCTGATCAAACATTAAGGCTATATTCCTGTATTGATCAGACTTTCTATGAAGTACTGAAAACAAGGTATGACTCACAAGATATACAGAGCAATGTTTCTCTGGGACATATAAAGCAGTGTGTGTTAGTAAGTGATCTTGAGAATCACCTATTTCTTCTAGTTTTGCAAAGTTAGATATGAGGTGGAGTGAAGCTTCTGGCATAAACTAAGAGAAGAGTGAACAAATTTTAAATGTCCTTTTCCTACTTTATTTAAAGTAATTAATAATTTTGAATTAAATTCAACTTAGTGAGAATGTGGAGACATGGAGAACTATTTGGATTTGATGTTCTGGTTGTTCAGTAGTACCTGTAACCTGGCTTGTACTTGTCACAATATCTCCACATTTACTTTGCTGGAGAGAGAGAGTAGGAATATGCAGGACCATGGAAAATTAGCTTCTATGATATATGCAGTCTGTTTTCTGTATGCACTGTCAGGGCTAGTAGTATTTGCCTAAGAGCTCACTTTTTTTTTTTTTTTTTTTTTTTTTTTTTTTTGTCTTTTGAAGAACAAAGCCTTGTACTTCCAGGAAGGGGTATCCACAACTTCTATGGACAACCTGTTCTATTTCCTCACCACATTCTGAATAAAGAATTTCTTCATAATAGCTAACCTAAATCTATAGTGTTTTAGCATAAAACCATCCCCCCTCAACTTATCACTACACTCCCTGATAAAGAGTCTCTCTCCTGCTTTCCAGTAGGCTCCCTTTAGGTACTGAAAGGCTGCAATGCAAGCCCCCACAGAGCCTTCTCCAACCTGAACAATCCCTACTCCCTCAGTTTTTCTTCACAGAGGAGGTGTTCCAGCACCCTTATCACCTTTGTGTCCCTCCTCTGCACTCTCCTGTGGTCACTCTTCTGGATGTATCCTTGCTCTGCTTGGGGCCCTACAGCTGATCACAGTGTTCCAGGTGAGGTCTCAGAAGAGCAGAGAAGAGAGGGAGAATCACCCCTCTTGACCTGCTGGCCATACATCTTTCAATGCAGGCCAGGTTACTGTTTGTTTTCTGGGCTGTAAACGCACATGGCCAGCTCAAGTTGAACTTCTCGTCAACCAACACCCCTAAGTACTTCTCCTCAAGGCTTCTCTCAATCCTTTCTCTTCTCAGCCTGTATTTGTGCTTCAGATTGTCCCAGCCCAGATACTTGGCATTGCTGAACTTCATGAGATTCTCACAGTCACACCTCTAAAGTCTGTCAAGGTCCCTTTTCTGGTTTAACCCAGCAGACAGCTCAGTACCACACAGCTGCTCGCTCACTCTCTGCAGGTGGGATGGAACAGAGAATTAGAAAGGTAAAAGTGTAAGAAATCATGGTTTGAGAGAAAGACAGTTTACTAGATAAGACAAAAGCTGTACATTCAAGCAAAGCAAAAAGAGAAATTCATTCACTACTTCCCATTGGTAGGCAGATGTTCTGCCACTTCTAGGAAAACAGGTCTTTACATGCATAACAGACTTTCAGGAAGACAGACACAATCACTCTGAATGTATCCCCTTCTTCTTTCTTAGCTCCAACTTTTATTTCTGAGCATGACATCATATATTACAGAACATTTTTTGGTCAAGTTGGGTCAGCTGTGTCCCCTCCCAGTTTCTTGTAAACACCCAGTGTTCTTGTTGACAGAGCAGTACAAGTAGCAATATCCTTGGCTCTGTGTAAGCTATTAATAGCTAAAAACACTGGTGTGTTATCGACACTATTTTTATTAAAATTCCAAGCACAGCAGAGTGTAAGCCTCTGTGAAGAAAATTAACTCTATTCTAGCCAAAAACATGACAGTCCATCTAGATGTCATCCCCTCCCTTCTAGCATGTCAAACGCGGGACATAGTTTGGTGTCATGGGCAAACCTTTGGACGGTGCACTCAATCCCACTGTTTATATCACCAACAATGGTGTTAAACAATACTGCTCCCAGTACAAACACCTGAGTAGCACCACTCATCACTGTTATCCATTTGGACATTGATCCATTGGCTGCAACTCTTTGAGTGAGACCTTCTAGACAATTCCTTACCCATGGAGTGGTCCATCCATCAAATCCATGTATCTCCAATTTGGAGAAAAGGGTATCATGTAGTGAGTCAGTGTCAAATGTTTAGCACTAGTCCAGGTAGCTGATGTCAGTTGTTCTTCTGTTATCCACCAACACTATAATCCCATTGTAGAAGGCCACCAAATTTGTCTGACACAATTTGCCCTTATTGAATCCATGCTGGCTGTTACGAATCACCTCCTTATTTTCTTTGTGAATTAGCATAGTTTCCAGGAGGATCAGCTACCCTGATCTTTCTGGGCACAGAGGTGAATCATCTACAAATCCTTTATGTTTTGTTTGTTTTTGTTTTGTTTTTGTATTGTTTTGTTTTTCCTTCTTTTTTCAAATTAGTCTATTCCCCTCCATTTCCTACCACACCCATATCCAGATCTGGAGGCAGGCTGGGCACACCACTCCAGCTAGTAAGGTAGGCTCCCTTCCCAGATCTGCTGGCTGCTCTTTTGCTCATTGAGCCCCAGAAAATGGAGGCTACTTTACTGCCTGGGGCACTGCTCTCCCAAGGCCAACACAGTGTTCCCAAGGCCCTGAGGAGTTTTCTGCAGAGCTGCTCATGAACAGTCAGCCTCAGACCGTCTTGCTGCAGGGTTTTATCCACCCCAATGTTTAGTCTTTGCATTCATTTTTGGTTAACCTCAAGATGTTATTGTCTTCCTACTTCTCCAATCTGTACATATTCCTTCCTTCCTTGGAAACCAGGTAAAAACAAAACAAAACAAAACAAAACAAAATACACAGAGCCTTTTCAAGACACGAGGGACTCTATACATCGCATCTCTGAAGACGGAGGACCAATGGGTTGCCTCTGGATCCATGGTGGTTACTATCTCTTGCAATCTTTAAGACACCTTCGTTTATATTTCGATACTGTTCCTATCACCTCTCCTTTCTCAACTCTCTCCTCTCTATTGATATTTTTATACAAAAGTAATAAACTGATGGACATCATTTGACCTTACTTGTCTCTTAATCTCACTGTGAATGACTCATGAAAGGATCTCTGAGCAACCAGAACAGGACACTTGGAATCAAATAAATTTGCTGTGAACACACTCAGTCCTGTCATCCTAGGCACCAGTAAAGAAGTAATGCATTATAAAGGACAGACACAGATGTCAAATGAGTCATCTTGGCCTGAAGGCCATACATGTGTAACAGTCAGTACAAACAAGAAACAGTGATGGGTAATAGTAGTAAGGGACTCTTTTCTGCCTGGAATAGAAGCAGCCATTTGCTGATCTGATCTGCTCTCAAGAGAGATTTGTTATATGGAAGGGGCTCATATGAGGTACATTGCCAAGAGACTACCAAACCCAGTATAGTACACAGACTACTACTGTCTACTATTGTTATTTCATATGGACATCAAGGGCAATATCAAGAGCAGACCAAGGCATATCATGAAAGACTACAGAGCCCTTGGCACAGCTGGAAGTGGCTCTGGAGTCCAGGTATTCTTTTCAATTCCACCATTCAAAGGAAAAATCTTCAAAAAGGCCAATCAAATCCAGTGTATCAATGCATGGTTGCAGAAATGGTATTGTAGTTCGAGGGATAGATTTTTAGACCATTGGATTATTTTAGAGAAACCTCATTTACTGGGGTCTGATAGAGTCCATCTGTCAGAGGAGAGGAACAGTGTCTTCAGTTACAGGCTTGCCAAGATGGTGAAGAGAGCTTGAAACTAAAGTTGCCAGGGTAAGAGAACTTCAATCCACCCTCAATTCATCAATTTGATGCCAGCACCAGCAATGGATACCCAGATCCAGAAAAGGGATTAGAGGTCAGTGGGAGAGTAAAAGAGCACAAAGGAATTGCTGCCACCTCATTCATTAATACTGTTACACTGGGGGCCCAGTTAAGTAACCTCTACAATTTCCCATACATGCAGCATAGGAAATAAACACAGGGAGCAGGAAGTTTTATTTAAGTCTCAAGGCTATGATGTTATTGGCCTTAGTGAGACATGGAGGGATGACTTGTGTGCCTGGAGTGCTGTGATAGATGGTTACAGGCCCTTAAGGAGAATGAGGCAGGGAAGGAGAGAAAGTGGGGTAGCCTTGTACATTAAGGAATGTCTTAACTGCATGGAGCTGAGCAAAGGTGATAGAAGAATTGCTTGTCTTTGTAGAAGAGTCAGAAGAAAGGTATGATGACACCAAGCTGACTGGAGTGGTTGATACCAAAGAAGGAAGAGATGACATTCAAAGAGCCTCGACAGGCTGGAGAATTGGGCACATGTGAACGGCATGAGGTTCAATAAGTCCTACTGCAAGAAACTGTACCTGGGTATGAGCAATCCCAGACAGGATTCTAGTCTGGGAGAAGAGTGCACTGAGAGCAGCCCTGAGGAGGGCTTGGGGTTCTGATCGATCAAATGCTTGACATGAGCCAACAGTGCATACTTGCAGCCCAGATGGCCAACTGCATCCTGGGCTGCATCAAAAGAAGTGTGAGAGGCAGTTTGAGTGATTGTCCCCCTCTACTCTGCCCTCATGAGGCCCCACCTGGAGTACTACATCCAGGTTTGGGGCCCCCAGCAAAAGAAGAATCTGGGTCTGTTAGGGTAAGTCCAGAGGAGGTCTACAAAGACTGGAGGTTCCAAGCACCTTTCCTATGAAGAAAAGCAGAGAGAGATGGGGATGTTCAGCCTGGAGAAGAGAAGGCTCCAGGGAAACCTTATTGCAGCCTTTCAGTAATTGAATGGGTCTTATAAAAGAGATGGAGAAGGACTCTTTACTCCGGTAGATAATGATAGGACATGAAGGAAAGGTCTTCAACTAAAAGAGGATACATTTATACCAGACATCAGGAGGAAATTCTTCACTGTAATGGTAATAAAGCACTGGAACAGGTTGCCAAAAGAAGTTGTGAATACCCCATCCTTGGAGGTGCTCAAGGCCAGGCCGGATGAGGCCTTGACTGACATGATCTAGTGGATGGCATCCCTGTCTCTATGGCAGGGGTGTTGGAGTTAGATGATCAACTTCTCAGACATCTTCTGGAGATATATTACAGCAGAGAGAAAACAGTTTAGGAAATTTGTGGAATGTGTGAAGCATAACTTCCTGACAGAAGTCAGAAGTTCACGTGGCCAAAATCCAAACAGAGTTGAAGCTGGTCAGGTCTGTGGGAGACTATAAAAAGTTTTTTTTTTTTTTTTAATAAAAGTATGTGAATAGAAAAAGGAGGACCAGAGAAAACATAGGTCCGCTACTTGAAGGGGATGATCACCTCACAAACAAGGACATAGGCAAAGAAGAGATGTTTAATGCCTTCTTTGCCATGGTCTTCAACACTGATGATGGGCTTTGAGACCCTGGGTGCACTGAGCTGGAGGACCATGATGGTGGGAATGATAAGCTCCCAGTCAACCCTGAACATGTGCAGGGTTTGCTGTTCCACCTCAATCCATACAAGCCTATGGCTCTGGATGGCATTCATCCCAGGGTGCTCTGAGAGCTGGCTGACATCATTGCAGGAACTCTCAATTATTTTTCAACAGTCTTGGGAATCTGGAGGGGTTCCAGTTGACTAGAAGCTGGGAAATGTTGTGCCAGTTTTCAAGAAGGGCAAAAAAGAAGACCCTGGTAACTACGGGGCTGTCAGTCTCATGTCAGTGCCTGGTAAAATTATGGAGAAGATGGTCCTGAGAGATACTGAAATGCATCTGGGAGGCAATGCAGTCAATGGTCCCAGCCAACACAGGTTCACAAGGGGTAGGTCCTGTTTAATAAATTTTATTTTTTTATTTTTATATATATACTTTTTTTTTTTATAAGATCACCCACCTAGTTGATCAAGGGAAATGAGTTGATGGAATTTTTTTAGATTTCAGTAAAGCTTTCAACACAGCTTCTCATAGGATCCTACTGGACAAAATGTCCAGTATACAGCTGGATAAAAACATCTGGATGGGTGAATTGGCTGATTGGTAGGGCTCAAAGGTTTATGGTAAATGGGGTTACATCAGGCTGTAAACAGTCACCAGTGGTGTCCCCCAAGACTCCATTTTAGGGCCAGCTCTTTTCAATATTTTTATAATAATTTGAATGTAGGACTAGAAGGTGTTTTGATACAAGCAATACCGTCCTGGATTGTACCAGAAATAGTGTGGCCAGCAGGACTGGGAAAGTGATTGCCCCTTTGAACACAACACTGGTGAGACCACACTTTGGATTTTGTGTTACATTTTGGGGCCTGTCACTACGAGCAGGATCTTAAATTGCTTGAATGTGTGCAAAGAAGAGCAATGAAAACAGTGAAGGGACTAGAAAACAAGACAAATTAGGAATAGATGAGGGAATTGAGGTTGCTTAGTCTGGAGAAGAGGAGGTTGAGGGGAGACCTCATCAGCTTCTACAATTACCTGACTGGTGATTACAGAGAGAAGAGTGTTGGTCTCTTTTTTCAGGTAAAAAGTGACAGGATGCAAGGAAACAGCCTGAAGAGAATGTTTAGACTGGATATTAGAAAGAATTTCTTCATGGAGAGGGTGGTAAAACATCGTAACAGGCTGCCTAGGGAAGTGGTGTAGTTCCTGGAGGTATCCAAGAGATGCTGGGATGTGGTACAAAGTGACCTGATTTAGTGATGGGCCTTGGTAGGTCAGGTTGATAGTTGGATATGAAGGGCTTTTCCAACCTAGATGATTCTATGAATTTATGATTCTATGTTTTTTAGCTCCAGAGACAACCTCCATGTTACGCCCACTATAAAACCTGCAACACATTCTATAATACCAGTGTAGACCGTTTGCATGAATCATAACCCTTACTGTCTACCCCAGAGTCCACAATTTCCCATTTAACATTATAGTGGGTTTACAGGGCAAGGTTTTGGCACTGGGTGGCCATAGGGGTGGTTTCTGTGAGAAGAATCCAGAAGCTGCTCCGTGTTTGATAATATTTGTGACTGTCAGAGCATATTTAAGAAGGGAAATAAATAGATAAGTAAATAAATAAATAAATAAAATGCTGCTCAAAAGCAGCTGGGAGAGAGAGAGGAGTGAGGAACAACCTTACAGGTGCCAAGGTCAGTGAAGGAGGGGGAGGAGATGCTCCAGGTGCCAGAACAGAAGTTCTGCTTCGGCCTGTGGTGAGGACCATGGTGAAGCAGGTGTCCCCCTGCAGCCCATGGTGTACCATGGTGGAGCAGGGTTCCATAGTGCAGCCTGTGGAGGAGACCATAGTGGAGCAGGTGGACCTGCATTGAACAAGGCTACGGCCTGCGGAGGACCCCGCCAAAGCAGATTCCAGGCCAGACATGCAGCCCATGGAGAGGAGACCACAACATCTGTGCAGCTGGTGTGGCAGGGCACGGGGCCTCTGCACCAACTCTATGCAGTCTGCAAGACCGCACACCTACCATGGTATCCCACTACGCAGAGAGCTCACTCCAAAAAGACTGTGGTGACCCAGACACAGGGCCTGCCCAGAGGCATGGCTGTTCAGGCCTCTGGCTGCAGGGAGTTCCTGCGCCTACTGCTGTCAGTGGAGGAGGGCAGCAGGGAGTCAGCGTGTTCTCAGGTGGAAGGTCTGCTCATCATGATGGCTGAGCCCAAGAAGGAAGTGGAGAGACTAAGGAGCATCAGGACATGTGAGGAGAAGAATGACTAGTGAAGTAACTCCCTGGTATGCCAGAGAGAAGGGCGACAGGGACATGCCCCCCAGAGGGTGGTGGAGCCCCTGCACTGTTGCTCTCAGGCAGAGGGAGGGGACCAAAAAGACGAGGAGGGTTGGAAGTGAGTCCCAGTTAGGAATCACGTGTAACCCCCCTCCCTACCTACCTTGCTTCCCCAGGTGCCCCTCTGTAATAGATTTGAGGCCCTGGATCTTGAAGGAGAGGTAGGCAAGGACATGGTGGATGTCCCATCTATGAGGTCACGTAGGAAGAGGCAGTTGACACCACTCCTCAAGACTGCCTCCGTAAAGAAGGAAAGAAGGGCAAGGGTAGTAGGACATTCCCTTCTGAGAGGAACAGAAGGCCGGATATGCAGAGCTGACCCTGTAGTGGTTTTATGTGGCAAGGTTTTGGTAGCAGGGGGGGTGTGAGAATAGCTTCTGCGAGAAGAATCCAGAAGCTGCTACATTTTAGATAAGAGCCCCACTACTGGTCAGAGATGGGCCTATAAGCAATATTGTTTGCACCTCTGTGAGAGCATATTTAAGACATGGGGGGGGGGGGGGGGGGGGGGGAATGCTGTGGAACAGCAGCTGGGAGAGTGAGAGGAGTGAGGAACAGCCTTGCAGGCACCAAGGTCAGTGAAGAAGGAGGCAGAGAGGTGCTCCAGGCACTGGAGCAGAAGTCTCCTGTGGCCTGTGATGAGGACCATGATGAAGCAGGTTATCCCCCTGCAGCCCATGGAGTACCATGGTGGAACAGGGTTCTACACTGCAGCCCATGGAACAGAACACAGTGGGGCAGGTAGACCTGTACTGAAGGATTCTGTGGCCTGCGGAGAACTCCTGCTGGAACAGATTCTGGGCTGGACCTATAGCTCATGGAGAGGAGCCCATGCAGGAGCAGGTGACCTGGCAGGAGCTGCTGACCATGGGGTACCCAGGTTGGAGCAGTGTGCTCCTGATGGATGGACCCCGTGGTATTGACCCATATCTGGAGTAGTTCTTGAAGAGCTACTGCTTATGGGAAGCCTGCATGGAGTCAGTTTGAGTAGGACTGCATCCTGTGGGAGGAACCCCACACTGGAGCAGGGAAAGAGAGTAACTATGAAGGAGTAGCGGAGATGATGTACTATCAGCTGACCACAGCCCCCATTCCCCCATTCTCCTGCGCTGCTTGGCAGGACGAGGTGGAAGAGGGTGGATGGGGGGAAAGGAATTTTTGTTTTATTTCATTTGTTTCTCACTGCTCTAGCTTATTAGTAATAGGCAATAAATCTTACTGCCTCCCTACTCTGAGTCTGTTTTGCCCATCACGATAATTGTTGAGTGATCTTCCCACTCTAATTTCAGCCCTTGAGCCCTTTTCATCATATTTTCTCCCCGTTCCTCTTTGAGGAGGGGGAGTGAGAGAGCAGCCGTGGTGGAACTTGGCTGCCCACCCAAGTAAAACCACCACAGACCCTCACTGGAGGGAAGTCTGCAGTCTACCCGGAACCTGGATAAGGGGTATCACTAGGACACTGGTGCTCTTGACAGCCTACTACCCACTACTGATGTTCTAGATAGGTGGGGAGGAAGCTACATCTTGTAGTCTGAAAGTGGTGAAAGAGCCTGGGGCACAAGTCATTTTCTCTTCCCTCCTGTGGGATGGAATAGAAGGATCCAGTCCATAAATTATTGGCTATGTGACTGGTGCTATGGTCAGGGTTTTGGGTTCTTTGATAATGGGTGGTTTTATAAGACACCAGGCCTGACAGTCATATGCAGGAAAGGTTTATTTCACAGTGGCAAAAGGGTTTGGGGACGGGAATTATCAGGGCTCATTTGGAAAGCTTTAAACTAGATCCAAAGGAGGATGGGGCTGTAGTTGGTCTTGCACTCACTGGTGGGGCAGTGCTCTAGCAGTGATGAAGAGCAGGGGGCCTCCTACCCCTCTACAGTGAAATCATGCTCAGCTTGCTGGCTGAAGTGCCTGTACACCAATGCACATAGCATGGGGAATAAGAAGGAGGAGTTAGAAATCCATGTTTGGTCAGGAGATTATGGTCTGGTGGCAATTACATAGATATGGTGGGACAGCTCACGTGACCGGGATTTGATCATGGGTGGGTATGTCCTTCTCAGGAAAGACAGGCCAGCAAGGCAGGGTGGCAGAGTTGCTCTTTACATGAGAGAACAATTACATTGTACTGAATACTGTCCAGGGGTGGATGAGGAGTGAGTTGAGAGTCTGTGGGTGAGAATTAAGGGACAGGCTGGTATGGGGGATACTGTTGTGGGTGTCTATTACAGGTCACCAGATCAGGATGAGGAAGTTGACAAGGCCTTCAACAGACAGCCGATAGCAGCCTCATGATCACAGGCCCAGGTTATTGTGGGGGATTGCAACTACCTGGAAGGCCTACTCAGCCAGCCAGCTGCAGTCCAGGAGATTCCTGCGCTGTATCTATCCTTCAGTGTATCAGAACTTCCTGATGCAAATGGTAGATATGCCAACTACGAAAGGAGTGCTGCTGGATCTTGACCTCACTAACAAGGAGGGGCTGGTTGAAGCGGTTAAGGTTGAGGGGCAACCTTGGTCACAACTCTGGACTTTAGGGCTGACTTTGTCCTTTTCAAAGCATTTGCTAGGGGAAATCCCATGAGACATGATTCTTGAAGGAAAAGGGGCCCAAGACAGCTGCTTAGCATTCAAAGACTGCTTCTTTCAATCTCAAGAACAGAGCTTCCCAACAGGTAGGAAGTCAAGAAAAAGATCCTGGAGACCTGCATGGTTAAACAGGGAACTGCTGGCCAAACTCAAGTGAAAGAGGAGAGTATGCAGATCACAGAAGGAGGGACTGGCCACTTGAGAGGAATATAAGACTGTTGTCAGAAGACATAGGGAGGCAAGTAGGACAGCTAAGGCCGCCTTGGAATTAAACCTCGTGAGAGGGGTTAAGGACAACAAAAATGGCTTCTTTAAATACACTGCAGAGAAAACTAACTCTAGAGGCAATGTAGGCCTGTTGAATCAATATAGGCCCACCAATGAATGAGGCAGGTGTCCTGGTGACAGAAGATAAAGAGAAGGCAGAGTTACTGAATGCCTTCTTTGTCTACAATGCCAGAGACTGTCCTGAGGAGACCCGTACCCCTGAGGCCCCAGAGGAAGTCAGAATAAAGGAGGAGTTTGCCTCAGTTGAGGGGCTGTGTTTAAGCAAGCTGGACATCCATAAGTCCATGGGTCCGATGGGATGCACCTGCAGGTGCTGAGGGAGTTGGCAGAAGTTATTGCTAGGCAAATAACTTCTAGGCAAATAGGTTTCTGTGAGAAGAATCCAGAAGCTGCTCCATGTTTGATTATATTTGTGACTGTCAGAGCATATTTAAGAAAGGAAATAAATAGATAAGTAAATAAATAAATAAATAAAATGCTGCTCAAAAGCAGCTGGGAGAGAGAGAGGAGTGAGGAACAACCTTACAGGTGCCAAGGTCAGTGAAGGAGGGGGAGAGGTGCTCCAGGTGCTGGAGCAGAAGTCCCCTGTGGCCTGTGGTGAGGACCATGGTGAAGCAGGATGTCCCCCTGCAGCCCATGGTGTACCATGGTGGAGCAGGGTTCCACACTGCAGGCCGTGGAGGAGACCACAGTGGAGCAGGTGGCTCTGCACCGACGGAGGCTGCGGCCTGTGGAAGACCCCTGATGGAGCAGATTCCAGGCCGGACCTGTAGCCCGTGGAGAGGAGACCACGCAGGCGCAGGTGACCTGGCAGGAGCTGCCAGGTCGTGGGGGACCCAGGGGGGCCCAGGTTGGAGCAGTTTTCTCCTGAGGGGTGGACCCTGTAGTATGGACCCATATCTAGAGCAGTTCTGGAAGAGCTGCTGCCTGTGGGAAGCCCACGCCGGATCAGTTCATCAAGGACTGCATCCCGTGGGTGGGACCCCACAGCACAGGAGACAAGAGTGACCGAGAAGGAGCGGCAGAGAAGAAGCGCTGTAGACTCACCATAACCCCCATTCTCCCGTTCCCCTGTTCCACTGCGTGATCTGCTTGTCCTTATCTCAAACTTTGAGCCCTTTTCATTGTATTTTCTCCCCTTTCCTCTTTGAGGAGGGGAGTGAGAGAGTGGTTGTGGTGGAGCTCGGCTGCCCACTCGAGCAGAACGATGACAGCACCTCAGCCTCTTCCTCATCTCTCATCACTAAGTTTCCCCCTGTATCCAGTGAAAGATGGAGATTCTCCTTAGTCCTCCTTTTTGTGTTAATGTATTTATAAAAACATTTTTTGTTGTCTTTAACAGCAGTAGCCAGATTGATCTCCAGATAAGCTCAATTTCTAATTTTGTCCCACACATTCTTACAACATTCTTATAACCCTTCTGAGTGGCCTGCCCTCTTTTTCAAAGATCATAAACCCTCTTTTTTTTTTTTCCTAAGCTCTAGCCACAGCTCTCTGTTCAGCCAGGCCAGTCTTCTTCCATGTCGACTCATCTTAGGACATGTGGGAACAGACTGCTCCTCAGCCATTAAGATTTCCTTCTTGAGGAGTGCCCAGCCTTCCTGGATTCCTCTGCCCTTCAGAACCGCCTCCCAAGGGACTCTACCAACCAGAAATGTCAAAACAAACAAACAATCAAACAAATAAAAACAACAAAAAAGTCTGTTCTTTGAATCATAACTTTTTATTAATGATTATTAATAATGATTATAATAAAATAAGGCCCTTTTAATGTGTTATTGATAATAGTTCATTAGTGTTGACATTACCACTTCAAATTCATCAACAGAGCTGAAGCTGCTAACAGGTAAAAAATGTACTTTTATAGTGAGGAATTTATGAAAAAGATCAAAAAATGCTGTTCTAATTTCATTACAACATTCATTATGTATTGAAATAATCCCTTTGATATATTTATTTTCTCCTTTTCAGCATCATATAAACCAAGTTTCACTTAAAGGTGTGTTTCTTTCATTTTCTAGTCTTTTCTCTGTAACTCTTTTGATCTGATTTCATACTTATTCTTCAGTCTTCTCATCTGTAGATTTTCTCCCTCTTTCCCTCTCTCTTTTTTTTTTCTTTCTTTTTCTTTTTTTTTTTTTTTTCCGTTTTCATTTTGGTCATCTGAACTTCTTTCTCTCTTTGCTTCTCAGTTGTGTGCTTCTTGATCAAACTTCTCTATGTCTGACTCTTTATCTTATTAACATCAATGCCACCAACTATTACCTTTTATTTTGCAGTTGAAGAAAAACATCCTGTCACTGTCTCCTCACCTTGATCTCCTAATAATTTTTAGTGATTGAATTTATTTAATATATTTTTTCCACCATCCCTCAAACAGAGACCAACCAAATCATAGACAGATTTATTTGTGGTACGTCAATGCAAGGCAGCATTGACATGCAGCTAACACACTTCTCCAAAATTAAAATCTAGTTTGGTTTTGGACTGATTTGTCTTTCTAATATCTAACACACATTTTCCCCTTTTTATAGGGGCTTTCACTGGGGATATCCCAAGTAGATTAGCTTGGAAAAGCTTAGGATTTCCCTAGTGCTACTTTCCTTTACCTAGATTATCTTGAATTTTCTTCCTCTTTCTTTTTTTTTTTTTTTTTTTTTTATATATAGTGGAAAGAAAAACACAGCTTGGCAAATGTGGGAAGGTTTATACAGGACAGAAGGAAGCTGAATATTCTGTATTTATTAGCTTAAAACTGTAAATTAGTCAATTGTGTTCATTCATATTGCATTCAGATCTATTTTGACAAATAGATATGGTGATTAAATAGATATTTTAGATAGTACTACTGCTGTTCACCACATATTGTGGTATTACTATCATATTAGGTATGCTAATTCAGTACAAACAACTTTTTGTAATTGCTTTAAAGACTTTGTCTAACTAGGAATACTATTACTCCATTAAAGGAATAACTGTCGAAGCATAAATCTAGATACAAGACTTCAAGAAACTAATTACACTGACTGTACATAGAACATACATTCCTGGTGCGGCCTATGTCACTTTTTTTTTTTTTTATTTAATACATATTTATTTATTTTGTGAGGAATTCATAAAGAGGCCCAAGTTTCTGAATAATTTCTACAGAAAGTTTTCCACAAAATTTTACCTATGCAATAACATAATTCAAATTTAATTGTTTAGTTCTCACTCTTTTCAATTTGAGCCAAATGATGTGGTTGCATTCTATTTTTTTCCTCCCCATAATGAGGGAGGAAAAAAAAAATAGGAAAGTAGATAAATATAAACAGAGTTCAGTTTGTAACTGTGTATTCAGATTAATGAAGCCATTTGCAAATTTTGTGGTTCATTGCCCAACATATGCTGATACAGACAAAAACAGCCAGCACAGACTTCTTCCCAGTAATAAGGTCTGGATAAACTGGCCAAGTGACAGAATGCAAGAAATCAATCACTTGAGAAGAGTTAAGGCACTATGTGCTAGTTTGAAACTGGTGTAAATTACCTAAATTGAATTTCATGCAATAGAAATTTACTTTATTTAGCCAAAAACTGTTATTGAAGAAAAGTTGTCTGGACATCTACTTTTGCTTTTTCTGTACATCAAATCCTAACTGGCAACTATGATTGAAGAGCTTGATCTGCCTTTACAGCTATGTTGAAACTGTAAAGGAGCACAGATTGTGCCCAACAAATCTAATGGATTTCTACAATAGGGTAGAATGGGACATCATTATACCTGAAAGTGTTTAAGGCCAAGTTGGATGGGGTACATCTCATGATATCCTTGTCTCTAAATTAGAGAGACATGGATTTGATGGATGGACCACTCAGTAGGTAAAGAACTGACTGGATGGCCACACTCAAAGAGCTGGGGTCAACGTCTCCATGTTCAAGTAGATACCAGTAATGAGTGGTGTTTCTCTAGGGTTAGTTTTGGGACCAGCGCTATTTAACATCTTTGTCAGTGACATGGACGGTGAGATTGAGTGCACCCAGCATAAGAAGGACACAGACTTAGAATAAATCCAGAAAAATGCTATGAAGATGATCAGGGGGCTGGAGCCCCTTTCCAGTGAAGACAAGCTTAGGGAGTTGGAGTTGTTCAGGCTGGAGAAGAGAAGACTCCAGGGAGACCTTAGAGCAGCTTCCCAGTAACTGAAAGGGGCCTACAGGATACCTGGAGAGGGACTCTTTGTCAGGGAGTGTAGTGATAGGACAAGGAGTAATGGCTGTGAGATTAAAAAAAAAAAAAAGAAAAAAAAAAAAAGTAGATTTAGGTTAGATATAAGGAAAGAATTCTTTATTCAGTAGGTGGTAAGACACTAGAATGCATTGCCCAGAGAAGTTGTGAATGCCCCATCCCTCAGAGTGTTCAAGGTCAGGTTGGATGGAGCTTTGATCAGGCTGATCTCATGGGAGATATACCTGCCCATGGCAAGAGGAATTGGAATTACATGATATTTAAGTTTCCTTCCAACCCGAAACATTCTATGATTCTATAATTCTTGAACCATGAATATTGCACAACTTCACCAAATAGTCAGTGAAAAAAAATCATGGCCATGTAAGAATGATTTCAAAGAGGTAATAAAAACATCTGCAGAAAGTTATTTTTCACAATGAGCTATTGGATCGCCTCTAGTAAGAAATTGTACCTGACAGTTTTTATGTTGTACAATAAAGAATAAATCATAAAGTAACTTCCTTGTGTAACCTTCAGAAAATTGAACAGCTTCTTACAAAATCTTCCCTTCATTTTGAAACAAAATATATGTTACCACTTCAGGCCTCATGCAACTTATTTTGCTGTTTTCAACTATGAAGCTACTGCTTCTTACTCTAGAAACAACTGTAGTTTGATGGAGACTGAAAATCTTGTAGGTGACATAAATGGTCTTGGTGCTTTAAGTCCTTCTGAAATTGCTTGCAATATAAGGCATTTCAATGATTGTTCTAAATCTGCACAAAATTTTTACCAGAAAAAAAAAAAAAAAAAAAAAAACACCTATATTTTAAAATTTTCTGTTTATTTATCAGTTTTTCACTCCAAAGTGCTTTCTGTTAAAACAGATGGAATGAGACAAAAAGAATAGACTTGTTTACTTGACAAGAAATTATATAAAATATTTCTGGTCAGATAAAGAGACTGCATGATTAATTCTAATAATTCGAATATACTCTCAGTACTCTCAGTACTTTAAGAGGCATGATCGGGTATCTTACACTCAAAATGATTCTTTCTTCATATTCTGCACAACTTCAACAGGAATAAAGGTATTTATACCTTTACGTTTATACGTTTATACACACTGTCATGTGTACCTCCACTCATACTGCTGTTCTACTGAAAGAACAGGTAAGACCACTATCCCCACACTTTTGAGTAGAGCACTGCAAGTAACAAGAATTCAGGGTTTATAGAAAGATCCTTGTTCCTCCAGCAATCCACCTGAAATGCCTCTTCTCTTAAGCTTGTTCTATCAGCTCTTGCCTAGCTCATTTCTGCCATTGCTTCTATCTGGAGGGACAAGAGCAGACAATGATTTGGATATATGAAAGATATGCACCTGGAACTGTTGTATAGGTGAAATACCTTTTGGAGATGAACAACATAGCTCACTAATGAGATGAAACATCTAATTATCACTGGTGGCACAAAATACTGAAACAATCAGATCTTCTTGATTGCATTAAAGCTTTATCTGTTGCTTCTGTTTTAATGCTGTTGTCAGATGCTTAGAAACTGAAGGATGCCTCCATTTATCAGTCATTTGGAAGGAATGTTTCTTTTGAAGGGATGGATAAGTCTGGGATTTTGAAAATACAATGCTAAAGGAGAAAAACTGTCTTTTATAGACTGCAGAATTCACCTCCAACCCAATTTTGGTTAACAACAACACGGATAAAAAAGTAAAAATAATAATTAAAAAATACACATTTTGGCACTTCTTTCCATCCTTTCCCAAAGAATAAAAGTTCCACTACCACCCAGAGGAGTCTGTTTACAGTTCTTTTCCACTTTAGAAATCACCATTTTCCTCCTTCCAATCTTTTTTGTCCTACTATGCACCTCAAGATTGATTTTCATAGAAATAGTGAAAGTTACAGATTAATTGTAAGTTACAGATTTCTTTTATGAAAGATGTGTCTGGAGGTCCTAACAACAACAACAAACAAACAAACAAACAAAAATCTGCATAGTGTCATTTATTATGCATACATTTTTGCTTGAAAATAATAAAAATATTACACTCAAGTATGATGCAACAGATATTTTACCTCCTGGTGACATTTTAAAGACCTCTAACAAAAAGTCACAATTATGTTTACTTACTAAACAGTAAACACACACACACACACATATATATATAAAATAACTTTTGTAGTATAGCTACCTCTTACTAGAAGGGGTTGTATGGTGCTGCAGAAGACATTTTCTGGTATGCCATATCCTTTCTCAAGGTTTGTCTTTTGTCCTCTTTTAAATTTTGTGGTTGGATAGATTGTAAAGAGTTCTCTCTAAGAAACAGACAAGAGCAGGTTGAGAGCCTATGGGTAAAACTTAAGGACTGGACCAATGAAGGACATTTGTGGTTGGCGTCTACTACAGGTTGCTCAATCAAGAGGCGCCTGTTGAAGAAACCTTCTTGCTCCAGCTACTGGAATTATGGTGCTCATGGGCTCTCATCCTCCTGGGGGATTTCAACCACCCGGATGTCTTCTGGGAAAGACACATGGTGGGAAGTAAGCAAAATTATTTCCTCATCAAGGAAATAAGTAAGGAGATATATGGAGTCCATTAAGAACAGCTTCCTCATCCAGGTATTAGACAAACAAACCAGAGGAGAAGTGTTACTAGACCTGGTGCTCACAAATGTGGAAGAGCTAATTAAAGAAGTTAAGATCGGAGGAAACCTGGATTGTAGTGACCACACCCTGGTTGAACTTGTTATCTGGAGGGATATGGACCTGGATAAGAGCAAAATCAGGACCCTGAACTTCAGAAAAGCCAATTTCCAGTTGTTCAAAAAATAAGTGCATAAGATCCCATGAGACACGCAGTATCTGATCAGAGCTGGCAACTCTTTAAGAATATTTTCCTTGGAGTGAAAAAGCTCTCTATTCCCACATGTAATAAATCAAGCAAGGAAGGTAGGAAACTCTTATGGTTGAATAAGGATCTGCTGGTAAAACTTAGGCAAAAGAAGAAAATGCACAGACAGTGGAAACAGGGCCATGAGCCCAGAGAAGAGTAAATAATGCTTTAAATAATGGTATGTGCCCACCCTCAGCAAGTACACTGATGATATAAAGCATGGAAGGAGTGGCCAACATCCCAGAAGGCTGTGCTGCCATTCAGCAAGACCTGGACAGTCTGGAGAGCTGGGCAGGAAGAAATCAGATGAGGATTAACAAGAGCAAGTGTAGAATCCTGCACCTAGGAATGAACAAAAGCATGTATCAGTACAGGCTGGGGGATGACCTTCTAGAGAGGAGCTCTGTGGAGAAGGACCTGGGGGTCCTGCTGGATGACAAGTTGGCCATGAGCCAACAGTGTGCCCTGGTGGCCAAGAAGGTCAATGAGATCCTGGGGTGTATTAAATGGAGTGTGGCCAGCAGGTCAAGGGAGGTGATCCTCCTCCTCTACTCTGCCCTGGTGAGGCCTCGCCTAGAGTACTGTGTCCAGTTCTGGGCTTCCTGGTACAAAAAAGACAGGGATCTCCTGGGAAGAGCCCAGCAGAGGACCACAAAAATGATACAGGACCTGGAGCATCTCCCCTATGAGGAAAGGTTGACAGAGCTGTGTCTGTTCAGCCTGGAGAAAAGGAGTCTGAACTGTGGGAGACAAAGGGATTTTGCCAACTTCTTTTCAGTGGTCTGTGGGAAAAGGACAAGGTGCAATGGCCAAAAAATAGAGCATAGGAAGTTCCACACCAATATGAGAAAAAAATGCTTCATGGTAAGGGTGACGGAGTGCTGGAACTGGCTGCCCAGAGAGATTGTGGAGTCTCCTTCTCTGGAGATATTCAAGACCCATCTGGACATCTACCTATGCAACCTGCTCTAGGGAGCCTGCTTTGGCAGGGGTATTGGACCCAATGATCTGGAGGTCCCTTCCAACCTCTACAATTCTGTGATTCTGTGATTCTGTATGTGCAGGGATGGGATCAGGGAAGCCAAGACACTGATGGAACTAAAGTTGGCGAGAGATGTAAAGAATAACAAGAAGGGATTTTACAAATATGTTGGCCACAAAAGAAAGACTAGAGAGCCTGTAGTACCTCTGACAAATGAAGATGGGCAACTCATGACAAATGTGGAGAAAACAAAGGTACTTAACAACTTCTTCGCCTTGGTCTTCACTAGCGGTCAGGCTTCCCACATGTCTTGTGTTTCCAAACCTTTAGGCAGGGGCTGGGGGAGCTGAGTCCCTCCCACTGTAAGCGAAGAGCAAGTTCAGGACCTCCTGATACAACTTATCTACAAGTCTACTGGGCCTGATCACATGCATCTCAGGATCCTGAGGGAATTGGCTGATGTAGTTGCAAAGCCATTCTCCATCATACTTGTAAAGTTCTGGCAGTCAGATGAAGTCCCTGGTGACTGGAAAAAGGTTCACATCGATCTAATTTTTAAAAAAGGTATAAAGGAGACCTAGGGAACTGCATACCAGTAAACCTCACCTTTGTGCCTAGCAAGGTCATGTAATGAATCCTCCTGGAGTCAATGCTAAGGCACATGCAGAACAAGGAGGTGATCCAGGACAGCCAGCATGGCTTGACCAAGGGTAAATCATGCCTGACTAATCTAGTGGCCTTGTATCATGGAGTAGCGGCATCAGTTGACAAGGAGAGACTGACTGATTTCATTTACTCGGACTTCTGTAAGGCCCTTGACATGGTCCCACACAACATCCTAATCTATAAATTAGAAAGATATGGATTTGAATGGTGGACCGTCCTGTGGGTAAGGAATTGGTTTGATGGCTGAACCCAGAAAATAGTGGTGAATAGTCCTATGTCCAGATGGAAGCTGGTGATGAGCAGTGTCCCTCAGGGATCTGTACTGCTGATGGTGAACAAATGTAAACTGCACCCCTTCCCCTTCCCCTTCCCCTTCCCCTTCCCCTTCCCCTTCCCCTTCCCCTTCCCCTTCCCCTTCCCCTTTCCCTCCTTCATTCACAAAAATAACCGACAGTGAAGTTAATTAAATAAATCTATTACAGACTTACTTGATATTACAATGTTAAATGCAAATGTATTTTTAAAGAATAAATATATATTAGTACAAATTCACCCAGCTCAGATTAACAGTTAACAGACCTTAAAAGTCAGGCTTTGCCAGACAAAGCAACGTATATTGCTTATTCCTAAAAGGAATGTTTTCCTATTCCTACATTACATATTATTCTGAATTTTAGTCAGCTTTAAGTTTGCATGTATATATGTAATATGTAATATGAGCAAACATATTACATGTTTGTATGTTTGGTAGGCACTGAGATGCATTATACAATTTCTTATAGGAAGAGATTCTTTATGTCATGATTATTGATATGAAAGGAGCATTTTATAGCAACGATGTCACACATTTAGCTAATATCAAATGTTTACAGTCTTCAAAAGAAACACAAAAGTAGATGGAAAATTAAATTGAAGCTCATTTTAAAAGTGGAAAATTAAGGTGCAAAGATTATAGGTAGTTCATAAGAAGACCAGAGTCAGATTTCTGAGACAGATTCTGTGGCTGGTAGTACTGAAAGGTATTAGCTTATAATGGTTTGCACTATAAAATGTATATCCTGTTTTTCAGAACAGTCCAGCATACAAGAAACTGGAAAAAAAAAAAAAAAAAAAAAAGATCATTCTTTATTCTCAACTGTATAGAACAAACCTTATGAAAATTTAAATTTAGTGAAGAATTCTGACTACTGTATTAAATCAATCACTGATCACTTTGTACAAAGTCACATAAGAGGTCACATCAAAGTGCCTGAAACTGAACATAAATCCCAGAATTTTGTCATACTCTTTCATTTGACATGTACGGAAATGGAAGGAAAAGCCCTCCACTATTAACTATTCTAAATGAATGTATTATCTCACTAGGAGACAATGAGAAAGGGGAAAAATCAGATGAGAGAAGTTACTTACACATTTTTATATATAATTTATACATTTTATTTTTATTGCAGATTTGATTTGCTTTACTATTTGGAGTGAAGGAAGTGATCTTTCCTGTTTGTTTCCTAAGAGATGTGTTAAATGGCCAGCAAATATAGAACACACTGGAGAGTTTGCAGGCCTCTTAATTCATTGCCTTGGTGTACAGTAAATCTATTCCTTTAACAGGTTTATTTCTTTTACCCAGAAGGATTTCACCTAATGGATGGCATGGATATAAGATGGTGACTGTACAGTGAGTGATGTTACTAGAGGCAAGACTTATCACTGTGGTGAAAAATAAAGAGAAGCAGCAATTTACAAATAAATGCTTTGCAAAGAAAATGGGGTTTAAACCAAACACATTTCTTTCACATATGCAAATATATCTACCTCTCAACCTCCACACTCCTCCACCCTCTGGTTTTCACTGCCCATGCACAAGGCCAACTTTGACAAGATGAGGCTGCTTGCCCAGACTAACATCTCTGAGAAAGGGCCCCTATTCCCTCACCACAATCATGGGTCCTTGCAGCTTGCTGGCACCTGGTGATTTACTGTACACATCCAGACCGTGGTCTGCAGAATCAACTCCTTGGCTCTTGACTTCTTGGTCTTGACAAGAATCCTGGCTGGCCCTGGCCACCCTCAGGGACCTGGCCTGATGGTCCTTCTCCAGTGCAGTGGAGCTGCACCTGCTGGAGTATGCTGTCTGACCTGCCTGCCCAGCTCTGTCTTGTTCTAGAGACCCTTGTCTCTACCACCCCTGCAGAGCTACGCTGCCTGCAGTTCCCTGTAAAACAGTGATTTTTAAAGCTCATTTGCCTTTGCCTAACCCACTTGAGCAATATAGCACTGAATTTTTATTGTTATTGTTTCCAGCTTCAAATATGTCTTAGTTGAAAGCTGTTTCAAGAGTTGTTTTTGCTATTTTTTCACAGTGGACTTCATCTCACTGAAGAACTTTATGACATACGAAACTATGATAGCATTTCTCACCTCAGATATCCCCATTGAAGGTAATGAAGCAGGCAAACTGAAACATAAGCAAGATAATCCTAATTCCAAAATACCTATATAGCAAGAGGAGGACCCTCTGAAATCAAATTGTCAAAAGTTAAGAAAAAAAAAATCTTTAGTATCCCAATAGAAATGTCCTATGGGTGAGTCTAACACACAGGATAAAATTTTGTGAGTCTTCTGTCAATCCTTACTTGGATAAACTTGCCTTTAATAACATGTAGTAAGCAAGAATAGAAAAAATTGCTAAACTGATACACCTACTGACATGTTGCCTAACCCTAGAGTAATTGAAATGACTTCTGTATCTGCAGGAATTTTGTTAATACAAAGCCACTCTAATGAAGTTATACCAGTATTAGAAAAAAACATTCCCCAAATCCCCTTTTATAGACATAATAATGAAGACATTTCAGTAAGATAAAAAGGGTGATAATTATGTGGGTTTTGGCACATCTAGAGTGCCTTTAACTCCATGGGCTCAAACAAGATCTCATACAATTTGCAGACATAGTGTAGTAAAAGTAAAGCTTTACAGCTTCATAACAGACAAATAAAGTACAGAGATCATTTTAGCCATCACCTACACAGAATTGCTGACAGTCACTAAAACACAATAGTGCTACAGCACTGAGGAAGGAGGACAGGCAGGGCTAGTTTTTCTGGCATCAAGCTCACTTGAGGGAGCCGCCAGGACCCGTTAGCCCTCAGGAAGGAGGCGAATGAGGTGTGTGCAGAGCCAGCAGCGCCCCCTCCCCAGCCGTTCAAAAGCTGCCCCGAACAACCAGGAGCGCGGTGAACAGGACGGGCAAACAGGGCATGGTGCATCAGTAGGGAGTGGCGCTGCAGTTTGCACAGGCAGGGTGAGCAGGAAGGACAGAGCGTTCCCCCCCTGCCCATATGAACACTTTCTCTAACAGAGGTCTAGTGCTAGTTCAGCTGCAATGGTGTACAGCAGGCACAGTGCCCTCTCTAGGAAGTCTGTACACACAAAGACCAACTGCCCACTCAAAAATGCGGCAGTTCAGGTCTCCCGTTGCAGGGAGTGCCTGAGCCTGTTGCTACCACCTGCGGGGGACAGAGAGACTCTGTGCTTGAGGTGCAAGCAGGTGGACAACCTGGTCTGCCTTGTGGCAGAACTCAAGGAGGAGGTGAAGAGGTTGAGGGATAACAGGGAGTGTGAGCGGGAGATAGACTTGTGGAGCAACTCCCTGCACGGCCTGAAGGACAGGTACCGGCGTGAAACACGCCAAATGGGGATGGACCCCCGGCCCTGTTGCTGTCAGGCAGAGGGAGGGGACCTAGAAGTTGAGTAGGAATGGAGACAGGTTCCTGCTTGACATCGCAGGCGATTCCCCCCCCCCTACTGGCCCCACCTTCCCAGGTGCCCTTATGCAACAGATTTGAGGCCCTGGAGCTTGAGGTAGAGGTAGAAAGCTGAGTAAAGAGGTAGAAAGAGGTAGCTGAGGTAGCTGGGGAAGAGGTAGAAAGTCTACCCAGGAGGATGCCTAGGGCGAGGAAGTCAACTGCACACCTCAGGGCTGCCTCCACCAAGACAGAAAGAAGGGTGATTGTTGTGGGCAACTGCCTTCGCAGGGGAACAGAGGGCCCTATTTGTCGGCCTGACCCTACCTGTAGGGAAGTCTGCTGCTTCCCTGAGGCCAGGGTCAGGGACACTGCCAGAAAGCTTCCCAACCTGGTTTGCACCTCTGACTATTATCCTCTTTTAATAGTCCAGGCAGGCTGTAATGACGTTGAAGATAGAAGCCTGATGATGATCGAACGGGACCTTAGGGGATTGGGACGGTTAGTGGATCGAGCAGGAGTACAGCTGGTGTTTTCGTCTATCCCTACAGTGGCAGGGAGGGGTACAGAGAGGACACAGAAACCCCACCTGATAAACACGTGGCTCAGGGGCTGGTGCCAACACAGAAATTTTGTTGTTTTTTTTTTTTTTTTACCATGGGGTGCTTTACTCGGCGCCCGGCCTGATGGCCACAGACAGGTCCCTATCTCTAAGGGGAAAACAGATCCTAGGCCAAGAGCTGGTGGGGCTCATAGAGAGGGCTTTAAACTAGGTAAGAAGGGGGATGGGGCTGAAACAAGGCTTGTTAGAGCTGTGCCATGGGGAATAAGGGGGAGCAAGGCTGGGAGAGAAGGCAATGGCCCAACTGAAGTGCATCTACACTAATGCAAGCAGCATGGGTAACAAACAGGAGGAGCTGAAAGGCATCATGCAGCAGGCAGGCTACGACTTGGTTGCCATCACGGAAATGTGGTGGAACCACTCTCATGACTGGAGTGCTGCAATGTCTGGCTATAGGCTCTTCAGAAGGGTCAGGCAGCATAGTAGGGGTGGTGGTTTGGCTCTCTATATCAGAGAGAGTTTTGATGTTGTGGAACTCGAGGCTGGGAATGACAAGGTCGAGTCCCTATGGGTTAGGATCAGCGGGAAGGCCAACAGGGGAAGCATCCTGGTGGGGTCTGTTATAGACCGCCGAACCAGGATGAGGAGACAGATGAGGAGTTCTACAGGCAGCTGAAAAAAGTTGCAAAATTGTCAGCGCTTGTTCTTGTGAGGGACTTCAACTTCCCTGACATATCCTGGAAGCACAACACAGCCCAGAGAAAGCAGTCTGGGAGGTTTCTGGAGAGCGTGGAAGACAGCTTCCTGACACAGCTGGTTAGTGAGCCTACCAGGGGAGGTGTCCCGCTAGATGTGCTGTTGACAAACAGAGAAGGATTGGTGGGAGATGTGGTGGTTGGAAACTGTCTTGGGCAGAGTGATCATGAAATGGTAGAGTTCTCCATTCTTGGCAAAGCCAGGAAGGGGACCAGTAAAACCGCTGTATTGGACTTCCGGAGGGCTGATTTTGTGCTGCTCAGGACACTGGTTGGTAGAGTCCTTGGCAGTTCTGAAGGGCAGAGGGTCCAGGAAGGCTGGGCGCTCTTCAAGAGGGAAATTTTAATGGCTGAGGAGTGGTCTGTCCCCACGTGCCCAAAGACAAGCTGGCGTGGAAGAAGACCGGCCTGGCTGAACAAAGAATTGTGGCTTGAGCTTAGGAGAAAAAAGAGGGTTTACAATCTTTGGAATGGAGGGCGGACCACTTGGGAGGACTATAGAGATATTGTGAGGCAGTGCAGGGACAAAATTAGAAAGGTCAAAGCTCATCTGGAGCTCAATCTGGCTATTGCTGTTAAAGACAACGAAAAACGTTTTTACAAATACATCAGTGCAAAACAGAGGACTACGGAGAATCTCCATCCTTTACTGGATGCGGAGGGGAACTTACTTACAAAGAGATAAGGAAAAGGTGGAGGTGCTTAATGCTTTCTTTGCCTCAGTCTTTAGCAGCAAAACCCATTGCTCTCTGGATACCCAGTACCCTGAATCGTTGCAAGGGAATGGGGAGCAGGATGTGGCCCTCACAATCCATGAGGATGTGGCTGGAGACGTGCTACAGCAATTGGATGTGTGCAAGTCGATGGGGCCGGATGGGATCCACCCAGGGGTACTGAAAGAACTGGTACAGGAGCTGGCCAAGCCCCTTTCCATCATTTATCAACAGTCCTGGCTATCGGGGGAGGTCCCAGTCAACTGGCGGCTAGCAAACATGACGCCGATCTACAAGAAGGGCCAGAGGGTAGACCCAGGAAACTGTAGGCCCGTCAGTTTGACCTCAGTGCCAGCGAAACTCATGGAGCAGATTATCTTGAGAGTCATCATGTGGCACTTCCAGAGCAACCAGGTGATCAGGCCCACTCAGCATGGGTTTATGAAAGGCAGGTCCTGCTTGACAAACCTGATCTCCTTCTATGACACATCTAGTGGATGAGGGAAATTCTGTGGATGTGGTCTACCTTGACTTCAGCAAGACTTTTGACACCGTTTCCCACAGCATTCTCCCCAAGAAACTAGCTGCTCGTGACTTGGAATGGTGTATGCTTTGTTGGGTTAAAAACAGGCTGGATAGCTGGGTCCAAAGAGTCATAGTGAATGGAGTCAAGTCCTGTTGGAGACCAGTCACTAGTGGCATTCCCCAGGGCTCAGTACTGGGGCCAGTTCTCTTTAATATCTTTATCAATTATCTAGATGAGGGGATCAAGTGCACCCTTAGTAAGTTCACAGATGACACCAAGTTAGGTGTGTGTGTGTCAATCTTCTCAAGGGTAGGAAGGCTCTGCAGGAGGATCTGGATAGGCTGCACCAATGGGCTGAGGTCAACTGCATGAAGTTCAACAAGGCCAAGTGCTGGGTCCTGCACCTGGGGCGCAACAACCTCAAGCAGAGCTACAGGCTGGGAGATGAGTGGTTGGAAATCTGCCAGGTGGAGAAGGACCTGGGAGTGATGGTGGATAATCGGCTGAATATGAGCCAGCAGTGTGCTCAGGTGGCCAAGAAGGCCAACAGCATCCTGGCTTGCATAAGAAGCAGAGTGGTCAGCAGGGCTAGGGAAGTGATCGTCCCCCTGTACTCAGCTGTGGTTAGGCCGCACCTCAAGTACTGTGTTCATTTTTGGGCCCCTCGCTACAAGAAGGACATCAAGGTGCTCGAGTGAGTCCACAGAAGGGCAATGAAGCTGGTAAGGGGTCTGGAGAACAAGTCCTGCGAGGAGTGGCTGAGGGAGCTGGGTTTGTCCAGCCTAGAGAAGAGGAGGCTCAGGAGTGACCTTATCACCCTCTATAAGTACATTAAAGGAGGCTGTAGAGAGGTGGGGGTTGGTGTATTCTCCCATGTGTCTGGTGACAGGACGAGGGGGAACAGGCTAAAGTTGCTGCAGGGGTGTTTTAGGTTGGATATGAGGAAGAACTTCTGTACTGAGAGGATTGTGAAGCATTGGAATGGGCTGCCCAGGGAAGTGGTGGAGTCACCATGCCTGGAGGTTTTTAAAAGACGTTTAGATGTAGAGCTTAGGGATATGGTTTAGTGGAGGTCTTGTTAGCATTAGGTCAGAGGTTGGACTCGATGATCTTGAGGTCTCTTCCAACCTAGACAATTCTGTGATTCTGTGATTCTGTATTTTTACTGGCACCACAGTATAGAGTCTCAAATATTTCTGCTCTTTCAAAGGTAAGTATCACAAATAAATAAAATAAAATAAAATAAAATAAAATAAAATAAAATAAAATAAAATAAAATAAAATAAAATAAAATAAAATAAATCAGATATAATAGTAACTAGTGAGGTCATCACAAGAGGGATATGTTTCTGGAATGTTCACAGAAATTTAGTAAAAGGGATAAACTAGTACTAATGACTACTATAGTTATGGTTAGAGATGTCCGATTGTCACATCTAAATATTTATATTACTGTCATAGTGAAATGAATTTTCCTGTCCTTTTCATCAACTTGATTTATATAAGTTAGTTGGTAATGTCTAGTCATGGCCCTTTAACCTCTCTTTTACACATAGGAAGCGCTGCAAGAAAAATCTTCCTCAGCAGATTTTAATTACACTGAAAATTTTAAGAGAATGATCCCTAATGTTCAGATAAATACAGAATATTCAGAAAAGTGCAGAAATACCTAATAGGTTTAGTAAAATTAATGTTATATTTTGCATACTTGGGAGAGAAAAGGGTCATAATGGATTGGACCTTATTAATCCCTTGTCTTGCTTTCATTTAAATACCTTTCTACTACCTTCTCACTGGATGAGAATGGGGTTCAGAGATGGGGCTTTGAACGCCATTCTTTTACTATCTTCAGTTTTAGTTCTTTTAACACTTTAGGACACTCTATAATTATATTGTCTAAATCACATATAACTGATCCCTCACAACAGCATTAAAACATTGACATAATAAGCCAAATATTCCTTTAATATTACTAAACTTCTTGGGTGAAAGCATGCATCTATTTCCCAGCACCTCACCCCAGAATCCTGACTTCATGAAAAAGGGCTCTTTGAAAGGGAGCAGAGCATTTTTTCACTCATGTAGTTTTCTGAGGAGTTATGAAGTCCCAGATTTCAGACATCAAATGGCAATAGGTGCTGTCTTTTCTAAAAAGGGGTACCTCACTGATGCAAATGAACTTTCTTATAACAGTGCTGGAGGGAATGGGGGGGGTAAAGGGGGGGGGGGGGGGTCATTAGGGCTTGTGCCTTTCCCTTTCCCTTTCCCTTTCCCTTTCCCTTTCCCTTTCCCTTTCCCTTTCCCTTTTGTCTTCGTCTTTGTCTTCATCTTCTTTTTTCTTCTTCTCCTCCTCCTTTTTATATCTGAAAAATAAACAAAGTTTGTAGGTAAAATATAATTCACAAATATATATATATATGTTCACTAGAAAATAAGCCAGTATACTTCTGACATGTTTTTAAGTTTTATTTATTTACAAGCTACATTTAAAAAAAAAAAATGCAGTAAGGGAGAGACAGCTAAACTGTTTTCACTGTTTAATTTGTTTAACTGTGATTTGTTGTTTTTAATCTCTTTTAAAAATATATTTTGCTTTGTTTTGCTTTGTTTTGCTTTTATTTTGTGAAAGATTTAGTAAACTAAGAAATTTCTACCTGGCATCCAGAGTGTTGAGAGGTTGTTTTAATCCAGAATATGAATTTTGCTCTTTGATGAGGATCCCTTTGGAACAGTTTTTATATATGGAGGTCATTCACAATAACACTAGTGCTGTCCAAACCTCCTTGTCTTTGGGCATCTATGGAAGACACAATAGGTATAGAGAGGAATAACTGTTTGCTCTAATACCAACAATATTAAAAAACATATTAAAATGTCAGTGAAAAAGCTGAGTGTTAACAGAGTATTTATGAATATACAAGACTAAATGTCTCTCAAAGCATGTAAAGTGACTTGCAAACTGTGAAAAAGGCCACAGGTTATCTCCATATAGCTTTCAGCTGAAATACAAACTGCAAACGTAGATGTAGCTCATGTCAGAAATCAGCCGAAAACCTGACCTCTGAATTCTCTCTGTAGATTATCACTGGTCCTCCACATTATTGTTTATTGCTCTACTTAGGTTCTAAGTTTATGGTAACTGGAAAGAACTGTTAAATTCTGTGTGATGAGCAAAATGTTTTGTATTATAGGAAAGCAAAACAAAACAAAAACAAAACAGTACATTTTGAGCTAAAGAAGAATTGTTTGATGAACAGGTCCTCTCCTCTCCTCTCCTCTCCTCTCCTCTCCTCTCCTCTCCTCTCCTCTCCTCTCCTCTCCTCTCCTCTCCTCTCCTCTCCTCTCCTCTCCTCTCCTCTCCTCTCCTCTCCTCTCCTCTCTCCTCTCCTCTCCTCTCCTCTCCTCTCCTCTCCTCTCCTCTCCTCTCCTCTCCTCTCCTCTCCTCTCCTCTCCTCTCCTCTCCTCTCCTCTCCTCTCCTCTCCTCTCCTCTCCTCTCCTCTCCTCTCCTCTCCTCTCCTCTCCTCTCCTCTCCTCTCCTCTCCTCTCCTCTCCTCTCCTCTCCTCTCCTCTCCTCTCCTCTCCTCTCCTCTCCTCTCCTCTCCTCTCCTCTCCTCTCCCTCTCCTCTCCTCTCCTCTCCTCTCCTCTCCTCTCCTCTCCTCTCCTCTCCTCTCCTCTCCTCTCCTCTCCTCTCCTCTCCTCTCCTCTCCTCTCCTCTCCTCTCCTCTCCTCTCCTCTCCTCTCCTCTCCTCTCCTCTCCTCTCCTCTCCTCTCCTCTCCTCTCCTCTCCTCTCCTCTCCTCTCCTCTCCTCTCCTCTCCTCTCCTCTCCTCTCCTCTCCTCTCCTCTCCTCTCCTCTCCTCTCCTCTCCTCTCCTCTCCTCTCCTCTCCTCTCCTCTCCTCTCCTCTCCTCTCCTCTCCTCTCCTCTCCTCTCCTCTCCTCTCCTCCTCCTCTCCTCTCCTCTCCTCTCCTCTCCTCTCCTCTCCTCTCCTCTCCTCTCCTCTCCTCTCCTCTCCTCTCCTCTCCTCTCCTCTCCTCTCCTCTCCTCTCCTCTCCTCTCCTCTCCTCTCCTCTCCTCTCCTCTCCTCTCCTCTCCTCTCCTCTCCTCTCCTCTCCTCTCCTCTCCTCCTCCTCTCCTCTCCTCTCCTCTCCTCTCCTCTCCTCTCCTCCTCTCCTCTCCTCTCCTCTCCTCTCCTCTCCTCTCCTCTCCTCTCCTCTCCTCTCCTCTCCTCTCCTCTCCTCTCCTCTCCTCTCCTCTCCTCTCCTCTCCTCTCCTCTCCTCTCCTCTCCTCTCCTCTCCTCTCCTCTCCTCTCCTCTCCTCTCCTCTCCTCTCCTCTCCTCTCCTCTCCTCTCCTCTCCTCTCCTCTCCTCTCCTCTCCTCTCCTCTCCTCTCCTCTCCTCTCCTCTCCTGTATTATATTCAGTTCTCTTCAAATATGTTCCTGAAAACATCCTGTGATGTCTCTCATTTCTCTTGGCTTTCATCAGTAAAATATTTCACAGGCTTTGTCTTGTTCACAGTAATGATTTGGTGATTGGTTGAGAAAAGTGTCTTTATTGATTGATTGATTTTCATCATTCTATCAATATTGGCATAATACATTAGAAACATTTATTTGTTTGTTTGTTTTTTGTTTGCTATTAGTAGAGAATTAATTGACCAAGTAACCTCACCATTCCATATCTGAGTCTGATGCAAAGAATTAGATTATGAGATTCTATCAAATCCATGTTTCAGAAATAAAATGTTACTAGCTTTTTAAGACTAAGTAATTGCCCTAAGTAGTTTGTTGTTGGCTTGCACTTCTTTCATTAGATTTACAGTTTCAAACATGGGCGCGTGATTCCTTACATAAAATATCTTCATATAAGGAAATCAGAAGCAGCAGAAGAAAAAAATAAAAGGGAAGTTTCTCCCCTTTGTGTAGCCTGTTTGGAAATCAGAAATTTGTTTCTACTAAAACTCAGGAAAGCCCGCTCCTGGGGAGACTTCAGCCCAGGGATATAGGTGTTATATTGTTGTCAGGTCCAACAATGTCTTAAAAGATGTTTCTGTCAAAATCACTGTACTGGAGAGTTCTCTGTCAGTTTGAATACATTGCAGCTCATTTCTTAGTCTCAGTTTGAGGGATCTGTCTGTTGGATTAATTTTTCTATTTGGAAATTAGTAGAAAAGTTTTTGCTTTGCAGAAGTTGGTGCTGGATATCTAGAAAATGAAAAGGTTGAAAGACAGGGCTTTACAAGTGTAGGTAACATAAATATTTCCAGCTAATTACCAATGCAAGCAAGTAGATCCTTGCACCAAATTCATCACTGCAATATCTCTTCACCTTTTAAGTTTGCAATTGCATAAGATTATTTTTCAAGTGATATGTATATATATATATATATATATATACACACACACATATATATACACATATATTTCTGCATTATTCCCTTCTGTGATAGAGGGATAACAGAAATTTTAAATGTATGTTACAGTTTTAAACAGCAAGGCCAGAAAGGGGAGAAGAGTTTGGCACTAATCAAAGAAGTGAAGAGTTGTCATACCAAATCCCAGAAGGTGCATTAGACCATCTGAAAACCACCACCACCAAAAAAAATAAACATAAACATAAATATAAATAAAAAATAAAAATAAAAATAAAATAAATTTGCAAGTCCTTGTAGACTCTGAGCTGCATTCTAGAGTTACCTGTGAATTATGAATCACAGATTCAAGGGAAAGATAACCTGCATTAGTTCTCTAATTGGATTTTCCTACCCATCAATTAGAAGGAATTACAGGAAACTGAGAAGTCAAAAAATATAATTATAGTAGAATGAGAAGGAATTGCAAAAACACTGTGTGCTATCATGTGTGCCCTAAGCAGACAGATGTGGTAGAATGCATTATTCAGATATGCTCCAAATTACTTTTGCAGTCCAAGAAGAGATAAAAACTATTGCAAATCTCAATAGCAAATACATTTACAGAAAACTGATAATTCATATATGTTAGAATCAACATTTCAGCATTTTAGATCACTTGTATGCATTAATACATAAATGGTAAATAAAATTATTCTGGATTTTTTATTTTATTTTTTAATAAACGTTTATTTTCTCCTATGACTTAAGTACTTGAAACAAAGTTGCATGAAATGAGACAATGGGTTTTATATACCCATATAGCATCTTATTTCCCTACAACATAGACTACTTTAAATCACCACAGCTGTCTTACAATTTGTACATGGTTGTCACAAGGAAGACATACATGTTTAAAGTTTCTTTCATTATCTCCATGGCTCTCAACAGACTGTCCCCAATCTACTGAATAAAATAATCTCATGCCCTATGGTGAAAGATGGTGTCAATAGTTCTGTTGACCTAGCACAACATATTTTTGATATTTAAGATTAGAACGGAATCATAGAATCACAGAATGGTTCACGTTGGAAGGGACCTTAAATATCATGTAATTCCAATTCCTCTTGCCATGGGCAAGTATATCTCCCATGATATCAGTCCGATCAAAACCCCATCCAACCTGGCCTTGAACATTTTGAGGGATGAGGCATTCACAACTTGCTGGGAAATGCGTTCTAGTGCCTCACCACCTTCTGAGTAAAGAATACCTTCCTTATATCTAACATAAATCTACACTTTTTATTTTTTTTTTTTATTCATCTCGCAGCCATTACTCCTTGTCTACACCCTCTAATAAAGAGTCCTTCTCCAGGTATCCTGTAGGCTCCCTTCAGGCAGAGAAAGGCTGCATGTATTCGTGAAGCCGTGTTGTCTGTCACCAATCACCTACTTATATTCCATATGACTTTCCATTAAGTCTGGTATTGTGCAGATAGAGAATTTCCCATAGGAACTGAGGACCAACTGGAACCTCACCATCATCTATTTAGATACACTTCTTTCTTGATCTGGACTTCAATCCACAGTAGTGTATTTTCCAACAATCTGCACAATAAAGAAAAGAAAAAAAAAAAAAGGAAAAAAAAGGGATTTGATAAAAATAAAATGAGATAAAAAGTAAATAGAGTCATAGAATCATAGAGCTATTGAATCATTATGGTTGGAAGAGACCTTTAAGATCATCTGGTCCAACAATCACCCTACTACCAATATCACCCAGTAAACCACTTCCCTAAGTACCACATCCAACCTTTCCTTGAGTCCTCCCAGGGACAATGATGCCACCACCTCCCTGGGAAACCTGTTCCAGTGCCTGACTACTCCTTCTGAGAAGAAATGTCTCCTAATTTCCAACCTCAACCTCCCCTTGTGCATCTTGAGGCCATTCCCTATTGTCCTATCACTAGGTATCTGTGAGAAGAGGCTGACTCCCAGCTCCCCATACCTTCTTTTCAGGTAGTTGTAGAGAGCAATAAGGTCTCCCTCAAACCACCTCTTATCCAGGCTAAACAACGACAGTTCCCTCAGACGCTCCTCATAGGACTTGTGTTCCAAGCCCTTCACCAGCTTTGTGGCCCTTCTCTTGACAGCCTCCAGGGCCTCGATGTCCTTCTTGTAGTGAGCAGACCAAAACTGAAGACAGTACTCGAGGTGAAGCCTCATCTGAGCAGAGTACAGAGGAACAATTACTTCCCTGGTCCTCATGCTACACTATTCCTGATACAAACCAGGATGACATTGACTTTCTTGGCCACCTAGGCACATGGCTCATGTTCAGGCAAGCATTAATCAGCAGCCCAGATTATTTTTTCTCTGCACAATTTCCAGCTATTCACTCCAAAGCCTCTAGTGTTGCATGGAGTTATTGTGGCCAAAGTGCAGGACCCAGCACTTAGACATGTTAAACACCATCCTGTTGAACTTTGATTCATCCTGTCCACATCCTTCCCTACCCCTCTGATAGATCAACACTTCCCCTCAGTTTGGTGTCATCTGTAAACTTACTGAGGGTGCACTCAATTCCCTCATCCAAATCATCAATACCAGTGACCAGTCACCAGCTGCATTTCATTCCATTCACTACCACTCTCTTGGCCTGGTCATCCAGACAGTTTTTAACCCAGAAAAGAGTGTCTCTGTCCAAGCCATGGCTGCCACTTTCTCCAGGAGAATACTTGGGAGACCATGTCAAAGGCCTTGTTGAAGTCTTTGTAGACTACATCAACAGCCTTTCCCTCATCTACCAGGCTGGTCACCCAGTTGGTAAGGTTGGTAAGGCAGGACTTGTCTTTCATGAACCCATGCTAACTGGGCATGATCCTCCAGTTGTTCCACATATGCTGTGTGATTGCATTCAAGATGACCTGTTCCATTACCTTTCCTGGAACCAGGGTCAGACTGACAGGCTGACAGACTGTAGTTCCCCAACTCCTCCTTACAACCCTTCCTATAGATACATACACAATATATGTTAGCCATTAGTCACAGTGTTTATTGTGCTAACTGAAGGCACTCAGATGCTACAATGCTTCAGCAATCATAGAACCGAACCAGAATGGAATGAGAGAGACTTTGAGTCAAATTGTGAATAGAAATAAACAGAAATAAACCCATGGTATAACTGGAAATGTAAGGCAAATAGTTCTGAAAAGCAGGGTTTAGTTTGTAAAAATGATTTTAATACTACAATCAATTTACTCATAAATATAATATAGAAACCTCACTAAAACTTCTCACAAACTGAGCCAGTCTTTTCTGACAGTCTTTTCCCATGCCATATATCTATGTGATGGGTTGCAAGAATGTATCAATTGCTAATCTAAACCTGTTGGAAAAAGGCAGCATTTTCTCTATTTAAGCTGGTAGATCATCAAGTTATTAATCTTACCTCTAGCATCCTTTCATGTCTTTAGGTCTTAGGAAAATGTAAATCAAAATATTTTTTGAGTTATAGTTCCTGATTATTCAGAAGGTAATATTGCAAACACAGCAGGGAAATATACTATTTACAAATTGCTTAAATGACATCTTTGCTATAACTTTAATTTACTGTTGCCATAGATCTTATTTTATATATTTCAGTTTAATTATATTTTAAAACTTTACTTTTCTCAAGATAAATGCTCTACTTCTTATTTGCATATTTTTCTTTAAAAGACAAACAAACAAACAAGAAAACTCTTATTAAAATTAATGTTTGATTTTGAAATGAGCTCTGGTTTATTTATTTATGACAGTAACTATGTGTATTTTTCAAAAAATCAAAATTCTTACAGAATGCATTATCTTATACAAAATTATAATATAATTTGCCTGCAAATTAACACTTCTAAATCGCTAAAGTTTTCTGGTTCAGAATAACTTTAAAATAAGCATGCTTTCCTATACATCTGTAGAGTATTATATTCCTCTTTGATTCCTAAAAGCAAATGACAATTTTATTAACTATTGAATTCCTGGGAGTAATTTCCTGAAGTAACATCTTTGGTTTGTAGCAGAAAATAATGAAGAGATGAAATCAAGTTTCTGTATTCAATTTTGTTATGTTAAAATGCAGTGGAATTCTAAGAGATGACTACAAGAAACTTCTTTTCAGGTGTGCTTTGTACTTATGGAGACTAGCACCTGATAGCTCTGATGATAAGAAAAACTATGGAGTAAAATTATTCTCTGTTTTCTGTATTACATGTATGATGCTCTGAATGATTTGAAGGTGTAAAAAGCTGTTCTCCTTTTGGATGTCTCGATCAGTAACTTTAAAAAAAGCACTTTTACTGAGATAGCTGTTTTCAAGTAACTGTGTGGGATTATTGTTGTTGTTGTTGTTGTTCTCATTTTTTGTTTGCTTGTTTGTTTGTTTTGTTTTTATCTAGAGATCAATCAAGTGCAGTAAGAGTGAGAGTTCTTGTAAAATCAGAACACTTTCAGTCTACAACGACTGATAGACATTTTTCACATAACAGTGTTCTGGTGTTTTTAGGAATTTTATTGGTTGCACATATTTGTTGTATATTTATATTTATATTGTATATGCATATTTATATTTAGGAGAGGTAACATATTTAGTATTCCATATTCATTTCCAATTCTTCATTTTTTTCTGCTTTTCTTTATAATTTACACAATAATCATACCTCAAGCATCATTAATAACATTTCTGAACTATCAATAATAATTATTAATATCTAACACAATAACTTAGTATTACTTTATCGGGGTTTCATTAAATATGCATGCATAGTTTATTAAATATTAATGTGAGAATATATTAAAATAGTTTGATGCAGTTATAACTTCAGGAGATATTATTTCTATTTTTGAATGGGCCTTTTTGTTACTTCATTACTGATATATGATATATATATATAGATATATATATATATCTTTTTTTCCATGTGACAGCTGCAAGCCTGTAAAAAGCAACTAAACTAGTCTGAACCTTGAATCCAGTGAGCTCAATGAGAAAATAAAAACAAAAATCTAAAAAATCTGTTCCAATTCTTGCCCAAATTATTTGAAAGTTGACTGTCTGCTTTTGAGACAAATATGTCAGAATTATGCAGTATCTGTCTAAGCCAGGGAACCACATGATTAACAGTACTTGTGTAACCCTGTGAAGGTAAGAAGTTGGCTTACAGAGTAAGTTCATTTAGCAACTGTCTATATGTCTGCAGGCACCATTTATGCTATCCTCTTGTACTGGGTCTGGCTGGAATGTTAACTTTCCCGGCAGCAGCCCATACAGTGCCGTACTCTGTACTTGTAGCTGGAACAGCAGTGTTATCACACCAGTGTTGTGTCTACTGCTGAGCAGCACTGGCACAGCATCGGGCCTCTCTCTAACCCTCCTTGGGGTTGGGCAAAAAAGTGAGGAGAGAAACATCACTAGGGCAGCTGACCTAAACCAATCAAAGGGATATTCCATACCATGTGGTGTCACACTCAGCAATAAAAGGTGGAAACGGGAAGAAGAGGGGAGGGGTGGGCTCTCGTTGAGAAGACATCGGTCCTCCTCTTGAACACCGGCTGCGTGCGTTGAGGCCTTGCTTCAAGGACGTGGTCAATCATCGCTCATTTGTGGTAAGTAGAGAGTAATTTCTTTCCTCTGCACTTCCATATAGCTTTCATTTATTTTGTTTGTTTGTTTTCCTCCCTTTTTTTCCCCTTTCCCTTTTATTTCCCCTTAGTTAAATTGTTTAGTTCATGGTAGTCTTTATTTAATTATTATAATTATTTCCCTTTAATTAAATTATCCTTATCTCAACCTGTGAGTTGTTCTTTGCTTTACTTCTCCCCCTCCTCATCTAAAGGAGGGGGAGTGAGAGAGTGGTTGTGGGGTTTAGCTGCCCAGCACGGTAAAACCACCACACCTTTGTGCAATGTCTTTCAAATAAATTCTTTCACTAATCTACTGATGATAATCCAGTGAAGCTATAAATATGTAAGAAAAATTATTTGTAAATTAAAAAACAATGTAATCAGGAAAATAAAGCTGTCATTAAGCAATGATAACCAAATGTTTGTTGAAATCCCATACACTGTGTATTTTATCATGTGGATGGCACTCACACTTAAAACTGACAACATAAAAATACAAATAAATAAATAAATACATAACTTACTTGCTATTTTAATATTGATTCCTGAAATATTTTCCACCGCTCCACATTGGGAATAATCAGAATGGATCTGTTTTCCAGAAAATAACATGTAGAATATGTTAGGATTCTATTTATTTATTAACCAGGATGATCAAGGGAACCTTTAATATGAAATATGTGATGTCAGAGAACAAAAAGTTGTGGTTTTTTTGTTGTTGTTGTTGTTTTTTTGTTTGTTTGTTTTTTTAAGAATTAATGATATAATATTTAATTCAGAAAAGAAAAAAATAACTTTTTTTCAAGGATGTTGATTGTTGAATTGTTTGGGGATTGTTTGGTTGTTTATTTATTTATTTATTTATTTTGTTTTGTCTTGTTTTGTCTTGTCTTGTTCTGGTTTGGTTTTGTGGTCTTTTTTGTTTGTTTGGTGGTGGTAGTGGTTGGTTGGTTTAGTTTTATTTTGTTTTCATATCTTCAGCCCTCTCTGAGCATGTGCTACATAATGCATTCTAACAGGAAAGTTAAAATGTTTATTGGTAGCACTTAAATAATGCTATATGTAGTAGTAGTATATGTCATAGAAGTTATGATTACATGTTAATTTCAGAATGGTAAACTTTATTTCTACTTTAAAAAAAAATGAGACTTGTGTTTCTAAGCTGAAACACTTAACTGTAGAGATCTACAAGTGCAAAAAATACCCAGTAATTGCTCATAGACATGCTGTAGATGGTGTCTTACACTTCAGAACTTTAAGTGATTTCTCAATAACTAGAGCAAACCATCAGACTGCTCCAAAGGAGTTCGTGGAAATGATTTGTCATGCAATGATGTGTTAGCTGCAGGCATTTCAAAATACCTGGCACTTATTCAAAAGCACTTTGAACTCCAAGTTCTGTTATCACTTTTGTAAGCAGAAACTTTGGGGACTGATGGCTCAGAACCAGAAAAATCTGAATTTCTCTGCACAAATATAACTTCTAATGGAATGTTTCAAATGTAAGACTGATTTTGGAGAATTCATTTATAATAATATCCAAGTCTTGAGAACAAAATATGATACTAGAGACCATGACGTACTCTGGTTATCTCTTACAATAGTAAGGAATTTATTAAAGTAATTATATCACCAGAAGGAATTCACTCAGTGGTATTTGCCTCTATTCATAGAAAACTGATGAGCTCAAGGACTATCTTGTCTTATCTATTTATTTTCCTTAGTGAGCCTTTTATGAATTTAAGTAAATACAGAAGTCAGTGATTCAAGCAACCAGAATTTTTCTTTTTCACAGACATCGACACAGAGCTGGATAAATACCAGCCAATTTATCTAGTATTTTTGATTTAAAAATGAATTTCATCTGGTTGTGTCCTCTCACTATGAAAATGAGAGTGATTGAAACTTATTTGTATGTATGTGCAACAAATATTAGGCTACAAGCAGTCTATCAAGTGAGTGTGGTGAGACTACACACAAGAAACTGTAATGCTGTTGCTAATTTTTTTCTACAGGACTCTGCTTCAATTTCTAGCAGGAAAATCTTCATCTCCTCTTTGAATAAAAATTTAGATTTTGTAAGATACTGGAGCTCACAGGTGAGTGAATAAGTCATTTGAAAAGTTAGGCAGAGACAGACAACTTGATGTGTTTCAGAAATCAGAACGGGAAGGAGAAGGATGATGTGGGGAATGGGGTGGTGATACAGAAACCACATTTGGTGACCTCAAATTTGACAGCTATTGACAAACTTGAAATTATCAGTTTCTGTGCTGTACCCGCATAAAGTAATTCTCAGTATTCTGGAGAATACAACCAATCATCTGTAACAGAGATGATCTCAGAAATTTCAGAAAGTTTTTGGAATATATATATTTTATTGCTGGGGGTCACTTTACTATTGACCTATAAAGTGCAAGCAATGGCCAGAAGATCAACTACTCAAACACCCTTTCTCAGATATACCAAGTTCAAGGCAAAATAGAGATGGTTATGATATAGACCTTTTGTAGGTCAGATGCTCAAGAAGTACAGAAAGCTAAATACAAAATGGGCAAGATAAAGGAAATATATACACTTACCTCAAAATGTCCAAGAAGTTAGCAATTAAGTAACATGTAGAGAGAAAAAATATGTCATGGAGGCCAATACCTCTTCCATAATCAAAGTTCTACTTGCTTTTGGAACTAGATCTGGGATGACTCTTTCCAGCATATGGTCCTCCTCTGGAGTCTTAGTGACTCTAGAAGTGGCAATTATATTAATTCATTTTTATTTATTTATTTTTTTTTTTTCGGTCATGTATAAATTCACAAATTGGCAGGGAGTGTTGCCAGTTATCTGGAGAGGCAGTCTGCGCCTCAGTTAACATTTCACATTCCACAACATTGAAAAAAGGCAGAGAAGACCAAGACAAAGAGTGGAATATGTAATACAGATTTTACTTACAATTTGTTCTCTGACCCATTTTAGGCTTAACAGTCAGGTTAGGTGAACAGTTTTTACAGATTAACATTTACTCATTCATCCTTGGATCTTTTATAGATTCAAGTCTGTTTTTCATATGTTTTATTCTGATCACAGGGGAAGAATGTGACAATTTTAGAAAGATGATAGTGATAGCACACATGCAGATCAAAGATGTCACCACAGCAGCATTATCCATCTGGCAAACAGAAGAAGCAGCTCTCATTAAAAGGGGACACAAAGATGATGAAGGGCCTAGAGGGGAAGACATACACAGAGCAGCTGAGGTCACTTGGTTTGTTCAGCCTGGAAAAGAGAAGGCTGAGGACTTTATCATGGTCTCCAGCTTCCTCACAAGTGGAAGCAGAAGTGCAGGCTTTGATCTCTTCTCTCTGGTGACCAGCAATAGGACCTGAGAGTCAAGCTGTGACAGGGGAGGTTCACGTTGGAAAAGATTCTTCACCAAGAAGTGAAGGTGGCTGCACAACAGAACGGGCTCCCCAGGGAAGTAGTCACGTCACCAAGAAGTTTAAGTGTTTGGACTATGCTCTAAGTCATGTGGTCTGAATTTTGGGGTAGACCTGTGTGGATCCAGGAGCTGGACTTGAGGATCCTTCCAACTCAGGATATTCAAGGATTGTATGATTCTGTGATCTAAGGCTGAACACTGGAAATGAAGTTACTGACTTCATTGTCCTAAAACAATGAAGACTGTCCTTCACCATCTATATGAACAGACAAGAAAAAGGGCATTCAGATTTTGTATCTAAGCAGGGACTGAGAAACATCTTTTACAATTACATTCTCCTATATGATAGTGGAAAAATAATTCTGATCTCTCAGAATCTGAGAGATAGTAAACAGACCCAGAAAAGGACTACTACTACTACTATTATTATTATTATTATTATTATTATTATTATTATTATTATTATTTATTTTTCCCTCCAGCTTCTGTCTACAAAAAGCTCTGCAAAAGCTAATATCTGGTTGTTTTTTTTTGTTTTGTTTTGTTTTTGTTGTTGTTGTTGTTTTTTTCTGGTGAAAAACTGAGCTTATTTCTGAGGTTTATTTCTTCCTGTAACAACAGGTTCCAAATTTGAATGAGCATACATGTATAAGATGACCACAAGATATGTTATGATTCTGGATTTTCTTATGTGGGTAAATCTGTTGAAAAGTGGACCACTGCAAAAGGAAAGTAGTATACCCTAATACATGTTTGACATACTCTCCTGCCTCAAACAAGGATATGCTTAATGTGTTGAAATTGGAGGCTTTGCCATCTGTCACAAGAAAGCATTATTTTAAGACATGGGAACAGACAGTGGTTCTAGGAAAAGAAGAAAGATGAATTGTATGGGTCACCAAGATTCTCACTAAGCATTTGGATGTGGATTGAACTAATATCTTCCCTTCATGAATATGTGATAGATTTCTTTAAGCACTACATCATACACAGCATTTACCACAAACATCCATAAATCTTAATCTTTGACAGAAATTCAGCCTCATGCTTATGCAAATGTGTTGCACTCAGAATGTGCAGCTTTGGCAGCTTGATTCTGTTGCTATGAAGATAGACACTACATTTTAAAAATGAATATATGCTCAGGTACTCTACTTAACTACATATTTCTGGCCTCTGATATCAGCATGACCATCAGATATGGACAATCACAAAACTGTACTGTAGTTGTGAAACAGTGACTAGACCTCAGATGTGAGCCAGCCCAATATGATCACAAAAAACAGATCAGCTTTCAAGTAACACAAATAAACCAACACACAAACAAACAGTAGGCAACCCAATGTCTACTATTGCATTTGACTGACTCCCTAAAACACAAAAAGAAAAGAAGAAAAAGGAAAAAAATAAAAATAAGTAAAAAAAAAGCATAACCTAACATTACTTAGCTGTGGTGCAGTATTCCATTAACATTGGAAAAAACACTAGAAGTATCATTGACCCCCTTCTGTTGTTGTGTAGACAAATGATTTATGAATTCAGAGATACAAGAAGAAATACATTTCAAAAACAAATTAGAATAAAAAAATCCTTTGTTATCATAGAATCATATAATGGCTCAGGTTGGAAGGGAACTTAAAGAACACCTAGTTCCTTCCACCCTTCCATAGGCAGAAATGCAACCCACTACATCAGGTTGCTCAGGTCTGGAATACCTTCAGGGATGGGGCATCCACAGCCCTAGACAACTCACTCCAGAGCCTCACCACCCTCTGAGTGCAGAATTTCCTCCTTATCTCTAATCTAAATATCTCCTCTTTCAGTTTAAAACCATTCCTCTTTGTTCTGTCATTACCTGTTTGAGCAGAGTCATCTCTTTTATAAATCCCCTTTAAATACTGAAAAACTGCAATAAGGCCACCCAGGAGTTTTCTTTTCTTTAGGCTGAACATCCCCATCTCTCCCATCCTTTCTTCATAGGAGAAAAAAAGTCATCCAGACCTTTGATCATATTTTTAGCCTTTCTCTTCAATCTGGAGATCAGAATGTCATGTGTGACCCTGTCAAAGGCCTTACAGCACTCCAGGTAGATGACATTAGTTGATCTTCCCTTGTCAACTAATGCAGTCTCTGTGCATAATGATCTGAAACCAAAAAAGTAGAAGTAGCAGCCAGAAGAAGCAGTAAAACCTCTATGGTATGTTTTTGTTTATCACCTCTGAAAACATAGTTAAGCCCATTATAAAATGTAAAAGTATTTTGCACTCTGATTTAAAAACCTGGACTGAAATTCCTTGCCTTATAGAAACGCCTCACTGTCCAAGAGGTTGAGATCCTGGTTAGATACATAACAGATAGATCCATTTAGATAGATACATTTACCAGATAGATACATTTACAGATAGATCCTGTAAAAAGAAGACCTCTCCCACATAACTCCAAAATGGGCTTACATTTAAAGGCCTAAACCATGTGATTATCCAGTATATGTGAAGTCTCCAGCATGTCTCTTCAGATCACTGACCCTATGGCTGGTATGTACTTTATATTGCAGTTAAGACTGCAATGTAATTAAATATGTCAATGGAATATTGATGCATAGTTCTTCAAGTGGTTATTGAAGTTTCAAGTTTCTTTCATTACTCTATTACAAAACATATCCATATTTACCACTAAATGTCTGTATGTCTTCATCTTCCTCTTCTATACATTTTTTTTTTTTTTTTTGAGTAGTAGACATTGAAGTCCAAAGTGGTATGGCTCAGTGAACTATTACCTAGTCAGTAATGGTGCTCTAGGTATGTACAACTTCACTTCAGTCTCCAGAAAGCTACACACAACCTGGCCTGTGCTAGCTGGGACTGTGTGTGCATATGCCTGTGTGTCTGTGTGTGTCTGTGTCTCTAGAGAGAGTAAGTCTCTAGAATATGTCTCTAGATATAGAGAGTAACTGGCTGTGAGAGAATAAAAAAATAAAAACAGGTTTCTCACAAACTAAAGTTTTGTCAGGAGAGAAACATGATTACTTAGACTAGAAAGAATAACGCAACGTATTTAAGGAAGAGGAAAGATCCCAAACTTTATGTGAAAATACCAATTTTTATGGACTTCTGTGGAACTGTGATAGTTTACAATGCTTGAGGATTAGAATCTCTATTTAAATTTGCTGAAAATTTATTAATTATTTCTGCAATCATCAGCTAGCCTTAGGAATTAATTGTGAGAAAATGAGATTATAAAACTTTTTAATTGGTTTATTTGGACAGTCAGTGTATATCCAGGAGCAGAAAGCACACTTCCAAGTTCATGTGTTTTTTGTTTTTTTTTCCTGCTATTTCTGTCTGGGTTTAAGAGTGCTAAAAGATCTGCAGCTGGTACACTTCAGGACATGGGACAAACCAGAAGAGTATCCCGCAAGGGGAAGTTAAATATGTACAGACAGAAATAAGATGTTTGTATAGGTTACAAGGTTGAGAAAAATTGCTTATCTATCTGGTTGTTCTGAGAATGAAGAAAGACTTGAGTACTTTTTTTTTTTTTTAAATATATTGTGATTAAGTAATTAAGTAGACTTATTTAACATAAACTTTTCTTGAGATTTTCTGGAAGAGTAGAATACTTAGATATCTTTACAAGTTTAGACTTTACTTCTTAAATGTTTTAATCTTTGTAGGAAACTTTAGCAAGAGGAAGATTTACCAACACATTTTGTGTATCTAAGTTATACATTACATTTTATGCAATCTGGTAAACTAAAAATATGAGTGCATGTAGAAGTTTTGGTGCAAAGTGTTGCTGTTGTTTGCTGCTCTGAGTATTCTCTGCAAACTGGAATTAAAATAAATAAATAAATAAATACACAGCGTAACAGACCTTATTAAATACAATACACTTGTTAATGTAGCTGTAGCATGTGAATACATTTGACAAAACAAAGACAACTATATCACTTTACTTGTAGCTCACCTCTCTCTATCCAGTAGTGATATACTTGACTTGTCTGTATTCTAGGTAGACCCTTTTTACAGCTGATATAAAGGATTTTTCTGCATGTATGCCATTCTTATTTTAATTCTACTTAATTATATTATTTTGCTATCAAGAGTTAGCTAAACTAACATTGACTGTTGCTTAGTCATCCAAAAATTATGCCATTTCTCTGAATTACTATTTATGCCAATAATCCCTATGCTATGGCCACTACATATTAGAATTTCATTATTGTTCATCTTTCTGTGCTTAAGTATAATGAAGTGTGTAATTTCCCTGGAACCATCCACCGAGCCGTAAGGTGTGAATCAATTTCATATGTTCCACCTCTGTCACACTGCAGTTCTAAAAGCACACTTAACACAGTCATGAAGTGCAGAGGGAATAACGGATAGGTTTGTGCACCCCCCTGAGCATTTTTTATTATTTTTTTTTTGTCCCATTCCGTCTGTTCAGAACAATGCTGAAACTGCTTACTAGGCAGCACCTTTCTGTACATAATCTTAGTATTCTGTCTACTCATAACAATACCCACAAGTTACCGTAGAAAATAATTCAGAAAAAATAAATAAAGTAAAATGTATGTTTGCCTGATGTTCTTAAATGAAGGACATTATATCTCTAATTATTTCCTATCTGGGGCACACAGACAGACAATACAGATAAACCCAGTCAACACTCTTAGTAGTTTTCTTATCAACACATTTGATTGCTAGCAGGTTTTTTGAAATGTTAACAGATGTTTGTTTGTTTGGGGAGGGGTTGCTTACTTGTTTGATTTTTTTAATTTTCATATGGGATCAAAAATAATTTGAAGGTACCTACATACATCATTTCTGTTTGCTTTTTAAGCTTAAAATGGACTCATAACACATCTTTTCAACTGCGTGCGAAATACATTCCTGTTCTAAAAGGGCAGGAGAGTTGAAAAATAAAGCAGTGCTTGACTAGAGGTAGATGAGTAAATAATAATAACATTATTTTCTGCACTCAGAATTAGGGGCATTGGGTTTACAGATTCAGGTGCTGCTATGGTTACTTCCAATCTACAGATTTATTTTATTTTATTTTATTTTATTTTATTTTATTTTATTTTATTTTATTTTATTTTATTTTATTGGTAAGACTGTATCATTAATATCATGTTTCACATAAGAAAGTGTCTTATTCCTTCTGCTATAGGTATGTTGACAGTGAAGAGATCTAGAGATAGGAATTATTCTCTTGATAGAAATACCACCATCTACACATTAAAAATAAATAAATACATGAAGCTGAATCAAAACCCCACTAACACAAAATGTATACAATATATAAATATCCTACTACTTAAAAACAGGGATTGTGTTTCATTTTTAGGTAGAAGTTGTTTTTTATATGACAAAACCATTTATAAAAAAGAAAATAAATTAATTGTAGAGTTGAGCATACTTTTCGTTTGAAAAGTACCCTTCTGAAGTGCATACTATGACAGATAAAGCAGAACAACTGAATTAAATGCTCCATTAGGATAATATTTCCTGCTACTTACATGATATTGTTGCTTGATTAGTTCTGTGCTTTATAGTTTGGATGATCAAGGCTGTCTACAATTTTGCAAAGGAAAAGCTTGATTCTGGAAAATTAAATAAAATTCCTGGACAGAACCCAACACCACTGAATTTACAGATTTCTTTTTCTCATAATCATACTACCTGACCAAAGAGAGAATTGTTGCTAAGCAACATCATTCCTCTTTTCCCCTTGTTCCATTTCATGCTCAAAAGCTCACTGAACAAGTGGTCTTGCCAAAGAACACTAAAAAAGATAAAAAGATAGTATGCTAACAACAATTTCCACCCCTCACAGAACCCAGTTTTGGATATTTTCTGGAGTGAGACATAAAGCAGTAGGGAAAGCAAGGCTCATAAATAATTTGCCATTTTCTGCAGTCACTGTAAAATGAGGAGGAAGCTGTATTTCGTATGAACCACAAATCCCATTGATGACACTTGGCACTAGTCTAGTGAAAGATAAATTTCCTTTATAGAACTGCTCTAAAAAAGGAGGTTTCATGTTATAGTGTGAGGAGCCACTACAAACAATGGTCTTGACAATGCATATGGACACTCCCGTACAACTAACAACTGCTTCAGTGTGTGCTGGATCCTGGCTGTACCATTTTAAAAATTTGCTCATAAACATAGTCACTCATCCAGTCATCAAGAAGTGAATAAACTTGCCTAACTTTTTTATTTTGTTTTGTTTTGTTTTTCCTATCATATTTCAAGTGGACCATACTATACTTTGCTCTGTTACGTTTATTTCCTACTAGTGTTATTATAAATTGATTCAAAGTGTGGGGTACAGTAAAGGTATATGATTCTAGAAATTGTGTCACCATTTGATATTGCTTTTTTTTTTTTTTTTTAATTTTAATTTTATTTGTTTCTTTTAAGATTTTACTGCTTGCAATTTATGTTAATAAATTATACCCTTGCTAAGACCTTTGCATTTTTTTTTTTTATTTTATTTTTTTTTTGATGAAAAACACTAAATACTCCCTGTTCTGATCTAGCTGCCTATAAAGCATGACCAGTGTACTTCCATCTGTACAAGACACATGCTTTGGTGACAGATTATACCATAGTATTATAGACGGTACAAGTATAATAAGGTGGAATTTTAACCCAGGGGAAACTGTGTCAAAGGTAGCACAAAAAATGCTCTATGCTAGAAGGCTGAGAGACAGAGAATTATTTTGTTTCATAAATTCAGTACATTACTCTGTACAAGTTCAGTTTGCATTTTCTAAAAACAAAATGTTATTAGGAAGGTGATCAGGATAATGAAAAATTGCACAGATGCAAAGGCCCACCCTATCAAAGAGCAAGTGAAGTGAAGATTACACATAGGACCAACTGCAAGTGAAAAGCTCATAGGCAGGAAAAAAAAAAAAAAAAAAAAAAAAAAAAAAAAAGCTGATTGCACCTAAGATATCATTTAACCATCAATGAATCAGGTTGATATCAGGAACCCTTGAGAAGCTACTAGGTCTCACAGAAGGACTATGAAAATAATTCATTTTTATAGGTAATTATTTTTCAAATGGTCATTTCATTACCAACTTATATAAGAGAGGTTACTTGGCTCCCTTGGAAGCATTTGCCCCTTACTACAAGAAGGACATTGAGGTGCTCGAGCAAGTCTAGAGAAGGGCAACGAAGCTGGTGAGGGGTCTGGAGAACAAATCCTGCGAGGAGCGGCTGAGGGAGCTGGGTTTGTTCAGCCTGGAGAAAAGGAGGCTCAGGGGCGACCTTATCTATCGCTCTCTATAGGTACATTAAAGGAGGCAGTAGCGAGGTAGGGGTTGGTCTATTCTCCCATGTGCCTGGCGACAGGATGAGGGGGAATGGGCTTAAGTTGTGCCAGGGGAGTTTTAGGTAGGATGTTAGGAAAAACTTCTTTACTGAGAGGGTTGTGAGGCATTGGAACGTCCATTGGAATGTCCCCTAGGGAAGTGGTGGAGTCACCATCCATGCAGGTCTTTGAAAGACATTTAGATGTTGAACTTAGCGATACGGTTTAGTGGAGGACTTGTTAGTGTTAGGTCAGAGGTTGAACTCAAGGATCTTGAGGTCTCTTCCAACTTAGACAATTCTGTAATTCTGTGATTCTGTGATTCATTGTTGTAAATGTCATGTTTTGTATATTGGCAGAAGAATGTGGAGTAGATTTGGAAGCTCATACATGCAATGCAAATATTTTCTAAAATTAAACAGAAATATAATCATTTACATTTTTTATCAGGATTTGGTTTGGAAACCCATACTTCCCTTTAAGATAACATACAATATATAAGCAAAGCATTACTTCTTATAAGTTTATATTATTTGGAAAAAAAAAATCAGAAATATAGCTTGACAACACATAGACCAACAAATCACAGCAAATATTTATCAACTTTATCCCATTAACAATACACAAAAGATGTGTAATAACTTACTAAATAAATTAGTAAGTTAAGAACAAGATGTTTTTCTTCTTAATGAAAATTGACCTGAACCCTCATGTAACAGAAAAAAAAAAAAAAAAAAGAAAAAAGAAAAAAAGGAGGGAAAAAAAAAGGAAGGAAGGAAGGAAGGAAGGAAGGAAGGACGGAAGGAAGGAAGGAAGGAAGGAAGGAAGGAAGGAAGGAAGGAAGGGAGGGCGAGTGGAATAAATCTTTCTAAAATCACATGCTGTATGTAAAATTAGTTATTGGAAGAGTGCGTTGGCTGTTGGTACAGTGTAAGGTTAAATTTACTTGTATATGATTAGAGCTGACTCAGTTATTCATTGTTTTTAGCTTATTTGAAAAGACAGCTTTTATGTTTGTTCACAAATATGTTGTTACTTCATTTATGATTATTTATGATTTAGAATTGCTTGATCAGTTATTTGAATTAGAAAGGAAAAGTTTTGGTCTGCAGCTCATTTGACAGCTATTAAACACGAGTATTTTAATTCAATACTGCCATTCCAAAAAGTTTCATTGTATTTATTATAAAATTGTTACTTGATGGCCTGATACTTTCCAAGTTTAAATAAATTATTTTACTTGTTTGTGTGTTCTGTGAAATTGTTGTGATTTAACAAATACAATTAGTATTGTTCAATGGCTTTATTTTTTTCTTTTTAATCTAAAAAATTATTTCAGGCGCAAGTGTGGTCACAGATTTTTGCAGAAATTGTTCTGAGATGAAGAAAAAGTAGCCTTTTTTTTTTTTAAATTCTTTGCATGGTATTTTCTATCACAGAATCACAGAAAAAAACACTAAATTTGTGGAATGACGCTGAACTTGTGGTTAGATAATCTTTTATATTTGAAAGTACCTTACTCATAACAGTAATTCATATAACAACTGACTAGCAAAATGAAAAGGAAAAAAAAATAAAAAGGAAAAAAAAAAAAACATAAGAGGTTAATTTCTAAAGCAGTGGCTTATTCTTTCAATATACGTAAAACCCATTTCTTCCTTCTCTTTGTACATTCCTTCAGCACCCAATAAGCAAATTATCTTTCGCTGGCTGTAAGCAGTGGCTGTTTTTTAGTATGGACTCATCTCAATATTTATTTCAGCCTACGGAATAGAGACTATGGAAAAGGAATATATTTTGTGTGCATGTGTGTGTGTAAAAGATTAATAGCACAAAGTTGCATTTAAGTAATGCATTATTGAAGCCATATTTCCCAAGGAGCCAGACATTTTATGTAATTAACAACTGGTTTGTTAGTTTTCCATCCTGAGGCAAAGCTGACAATACGTAACTATCTAATAAAGGAGTTGCTTGTCATGGTAGTGACTGCTTCCAAATATGTTATTAGAAAGACTTAATAAATACTTTACAGTAACAATATTTCATTTTTGAAGAGTTGGAAATTTGAAGTTGGTGCAGCTGTTAAGAACTAGCTGCAATAGAAAATTGGTTATGTTTACTACCATTTAGGAACTAACTTTCTATCACAAAATTTCTATCATTTGACAGAATTTTCTATCTAATTTCTATCTGAGAGAATTTTCTATTTAATTTTCTATCATTTGACAAATCATTAACAAGTACTGTAGATCTATCTGTCCTGCTGCTATATGACATTCTGTTCTCTTTCAGTCATCACATTTCATATTTAGTTCAACAAGATTATCCATAGTTATTAGACCACCAAGACTGTATCAGCTCACAGGACTCCATTACTATCTAATCTAGTAACAGAAGGCAGTAGTAGTAACTAGGAGAGGATATAGAAAAGCAAATTCACGTTTTAAAGACAAATGAATATTCAAACCAGCAAGAGATACCTATGTAATTCATTATTGAAAATGCTGCTCTGGTAATCCACTTGGTGAAACTACGAACTGAATAAGTTAGTTAAAAAGGAAGGGCATAAGGAGCTTGGAGGTGAAGTACTTTGTAACATCATCACAATGTATGGTAACGTGACAAAAATATACACCCATGCCATAGCAGTAAAATAAAAATAATGGAAATTTCTAAGTATTGTGAGAATATTATATATTTTTGTTGTTTTAATAACCATGTTTTAAATTAATCTGCAGTCTAACTGTAGTTATCTCATAAGACTTACACAAACCTTTAATTTAGTCATTAATCTTTATTAATGTAGTATACTTAGTAAATTGCTATTTTACAGAAGTTCTTTAGTTTAAATTAACATCTATGCATCCAGGGCTAAACAGGGTTGCAAACAGCACAAAATGATAGTGAAAATAACGGTTTGAGGAACACAGCACATGTTGAGATGATAGAGCTTAATTCAATATTGACAGCATTTTGTTTTTAACTTTTTTCTTTTTGATAGAAATGTGTCTTTCAAAAATTATAATGTTAATAATAGTTTAGTCTGTAGAAAATGTGTCAACCTCACGTGACAACCTCATGTAGAAAAATGTATTTAGATATAAAATGGTAGCTAAATCTAATTTCTTATGGATCTTTCTATTTCATGGTCTTTATGCTTCTTCAGGTTTTCTTATATTCAGTGGAGAGAGAACAATACTGGCAGACACCAGTAACAGAGAGATCATTAAATATAAGCTATGAATAGCATAACATATAACTAATGAACAATCCATTGAGTAGAACTTGTGTGCTTAGAAGACTGAAATAACTTTTTGTAATCTTCTCAAATATACAAATAGATTCCAGTTAGTTCATATATGAATTGTCAATAGGAAATTTAACTAATTTTGTTAAAAAGATTTGTTACATTCAAGGGTGCACCTAGTTTTTATAACTGTTTTCCTCTTTTCCCTTTGATTCAAATATATATCACTGTCAGAGAAGCATATAAACTATTAAGTTGATAAAAGTCAACACAAAATTTAGACCTTTTTCAAGGTATCTCTGTTCTGCAGAGAAGGCCTTATTGAAAACATTCTGAATTCAAAAAGTCAGTTATTCAGCTTCTCAGGACAGTCTACTTAGCAGCATAATGAGGAGCATCTTTTCCATTACTCTTGCAGACACCATTTCCCAAATTCTCCTGGCGTACGTGCTATACGTGCTGGGGATGATGATGATGGTGATAATGATGATGACGATGAAGATGAAGATGATGATGATGATGATGATTATTATATAGCATCCAGTAAGTGTAATCTGCCATCTGCCTAACTCTTTGCTATATAACCTACTGTTTTCTACTGAAGGAATTGGCTTCATTATTGATATGCTGAGATAAATCTGTATTTGGAGGTTTAGAAAGAGTAATATATATATATATATAAGGGAGATATACACAATTATTTTGAGTTCAGTAGTCATATGGACTTGATGCCTGACCTAAGATTTCTGGTTTTGGCATTTTTATTTTTATTTTTATTTTTATATTTAATTATTACTTTTTATTTTATTTGTTTGTTTGTTTTGTTGTTGTTTTTTTATTAACCATGTTTAAAGACCACAGTAATCAAGCAGATCTATAATATCTACAAAATAATAATAAATTAATAAATTAGAAGAATAAGAAAAAATCTTCTCTCACACTAGTAGTTAAAATAGAGACAGATCTAGATACATTTAACAAGGTATTTGTGTGTGTGTGTGTTTGTGTGTGTGTGTGTATGTGTAAAAGAGTGTAAGGACTAATAGCATTTGATATTAATGTCTTTGCTTTCAATTATTACTGAAAAACAAGGATTCTTTGGAGTTATTATTCAATTTGCCTCTCTCAGCATTACAGCTTTGGGAACTCTTTTTTACTGTACGTCATGTCAGAAAAGGTTGAACTTCTGAACTATAGGGAGTCCTGAGGTTAAATATGCCACAGGGTTGTGTAACATAGCTTGCTCTCTGATTTCTCGACTTAAGAAACCCACCTTTTCTAAACAAGAAAATGAAGATAAAAACATTTTTCCATTCATATATTTACTATCTTCACTGAATACAAGGGGGAGCTGATGAGTGCAATTTGAAGGGTACATTCATCTGTTCCATGGCTGTATGTACTGTCTGGTAAATATATGCTCTGCAAGAGATAGCAGATAGGTAACTTGAAGATGCTCCTGGGCTTCCTGTAGGAATATGAGAATATGTATCTGATTCCCTTTGGTCCCGAGGTGTCATTCTTGCAGTTCGGGATTTTGGATGCTAGATTTTACGAGACTTCAGGGGGCTGGGGTTGATTTTACAAGACTTTAGGGGGCTGGGACAGTTAGTGGATGCAGCGGGAGTACAGCTGGTGTTTTCGTCCATCCCTACGGTGGCAGGGAGGGGTACAAAGAGGACACAGAAACCCCACCTGATAAACACGTGGCTCAGGGGCTGGTGCCAACACAGAAATCTTGTTTTTTTTGACCATAGGGCACTTTACTTGGCACCCGGCCTGATGGCCGCAGACGGGTCATTATCTTATAGGGGAAAACAGATCCTGGGCCAGGTGCTGGCAGGGGTCATTGAGAGGGCTTTAAACTAGGTAGGAAGGGGGATGGGGCTGAAGCAAGGATTGTTGGGGCGGTGCCAGGGGGAACAATGGCAAGGCCGAGGGATAAGGCAATGGCCCAGCTGAAGTGCATCTACACCAATGCACGCAGCATGGGTAACAAACAGGAGGAGCTGGAAACCATCGTGCAGCAGGCAGGCTATGACTTGGTTGCCATCACGGAAACATGGTGGGACCATGCTCATGAGTGGAGTGCTGCAATGGCTGACTATAAACTCTTCAGAAGAGACAGGCAGCACAGAAGGGGTGGTGGTGTGGCGCTCTATATTAGAGAGTCTTTCGATGTTGTAGAACTCGAGGCTGGGAATGACAAGGTCGAGTCCCTTTGGGTTAGGATCAGGGGGAAGGCCAAAAAGGCTAGCGCCCTGGTTGGGGTCTGTTATAGACCACCGAACCAGGATGAGGAGACAGATGAGGAGTTCTACAGGCAGCTGACAGAAGTTGCGAAATCGTCTTGTTCTTGTGAGGGACTTCAACTTCCCTGACATATCTTGGAAGCACAACACAGCCCAGAGAAAGCAGTCTGGGAGGTTTCTGGAGAGCATGGAAGATAGCTTCCTGACACAGCTGGTTAGTGAGCCTACAAGGGGTGGCGCCCTGCTAGACCTTCTCTTCACAAACGGAGGACTGGTGGAGGATGTGGTTGTCGGAAGCTGTCTTGGGCAGAGTGACCACGAAATGGTGGAGTTCTCTATTCTTGGCGAGGCCAAGAAAGGGACCAGTAAAACCGCAGTATTGGACTTCCGGAGGGCTGATTTTGTGCTGCTCAGGACACTGGTTGGTAGAGTCCCTTGGGAGGCGGTTCTGAAGGGCAGAGGGGTCCAGGAAGGCTGGGTGCTCTTCAAGAGGGAAATCTTAATGGCGCAGGAGCGGACTGTCCCCACATGCCCAAAGACGAGCCGGTGGGGAAGAAGACCGGCCTGGCTCAACAGAGAGTTGCAGCTTGAGCTTAGGAGAAAAAAGAGGATTTACAATCTTTGGAAAAAAGGGTGGGCAACTGAGGAGGACTACAAGGAGGTAACGAGGCTGTGCAGGGACAAAATTAGAAAGGCCAAAGCTCATCTGGAGCTCAACCTGGCTACTGCCATTAAAGATAAAAAAAAATCTTTTTACAAATACATCAACACAAAACAGAGGACTAAGGAGAATCTCCATCCTTTACTGTATGCGGGGGGAAACTTACTTACAAAGAGATAAGGATAAGGCGGAGATGCTTAATGCCTTCTTTGCCTCAGTCTTTAGCGGCAATACCAGTTCTTCTCTGGGTATCCAGTACCCTGAGCTGGTGGAAGGGGATGGGGAGCAGGATGTGGCCCTCACTATCCACAAAGAAATGGTTGGTGACCGGGCACGGCATTTGGATGTGCGCAAGTCGATGGGGCCGGATGGGATCCACCCAAGGGTACTGAGAGAACTGGCACAGGAGCTGGCCAAGCCCCTTTCCATCATTTGTCAACAGTCCTGGCTATCGGGGGAGGTCCCAGTTGACTGGCAGCTAGCAAACGTGATGCCCATCTACAAGAAGGGCCGGAGGGCAGACCCAGGGAACTTTAGGCCTGTCAGTTTGACTTCAGTGCCAGGGAAGCTCATGGAGCAGATTATCTCGAGTGTCATCATGCGGCACTTCCAGGGCAACCAGGTGATCAGGCCCACTCAGCATGGGTTTATGAAAGGCAGGTCCTGCTTGACAAACCTGATCTCCTTCTATGACAAAGTGACGCGCTGGGTGGATGAGGGAAAGGCTGTGGATGTGGTCTACCTTGACTTCAGCAAGGCTTTTGACACCGTCTCCCACAGCATTCTCCTCAAGAAACTGGCTGCCCTAGGCTTGGACTGGTGCACGCTTTGTTGGGTTAGAAACTGGCTGGATAGGTGGGCCCGAAGAGCCATCGTAAATGGAGACAAATCCAGTTGGAGGCCAGTCAGTAGTGGCATTCCCCAGGGCTCAGTGCTGGGGCCGGTCCTCTTTAATATCTTCATCGATGATCTGGATGAGGGCATTGAGTGCACCCTCAGTAAGTTTGCAGATGACACCAAGCTAGGTGTGTGTGTCGATCTGCTCGAGGGTAGGAAGGCTCTGCAGGAGGATCTGGATAGGCTGCACCGATGGGCTGATGTCAACTGCATGAAGTTCAATAAGGCCAAGTGCCGGGTCCTGCACCTGGGGCGCAATAACCTCAAGCACAACTATAGACTGGGAGGGGAATGGTTGGAGAGCTGCCAGGCAGAGAAGGACCTGGGAGTGATGGTGGATAGTCGGCTGAATATGAGCCAGCAGTGTGCTCAGGTGGCCAAGAAGGCCAACGGTGTGATGGTTTAAGCGTGCTGGGCAGCTAAACCCCACAACTGCTCTCTCACTCCCCTTCTTTATAGATGAGGAGGGGGAGAAGTAAAGCAAAGAACAACTCACGGGTTGAGATAAGGATAATTTAATTAAAGGGAAATAATTATAATAATTAAATAAAGATTATTATAAACTAAACAATTTAACTAAAGGGAAATAAAAAGGGAAAGGGGAAATGGGAGGGGGAAAGGGAAAATAAAAAGAAGGGAGGAAAACAAACAAATAAAATAAATGAAGGCTATGTGGAAGTGCAGAGGAAAGAAATTACTCTCTACTTCCCACAAATGAGCGATGATTGACCACGTCCTTGAAGCAGGGCCTCAATGCATGTAGCTGGTGTTTGGGAGGAGGACCGACCTTTTCACAACGAGAGCCCACCCCTCCCCTCTTCTTCCTGTTTCCACCTTTTATTGCTGAGTGTGACATCACATGGTATGGAATATCCCTTTGGTTGGTTTAGGTCAGCTGCCCTAGTGATGTTTCTCTTCTCTCTTTTTTGCCCACCCGCTAGGAGGGTTAGAGAGAGGCCCGATGCTGTGCCAGTGCTGCTCAGCAGTAGACACAACACTGGTGTGATAACACTGCTGTTCCAGCTACAAGTGCAGAGTACAGCACTGTATGGGCTGCTGCAGAGAAAGTTAACATTCCAGACAGACCCAGTACAAATGGCATCCTGGCTTGCATAAGAAACAGTGTGGCCAGCAGGGCTAGGGAAGTGATCGTCCCCCTGTACTCAGCTCTGGTGAGGCTGCACCTCGAGTACTGTGTTCAGTTTTGGGCCCCTCGCTACAAGAAGGACATCAAGGTGCTCGAGCGAGTCCAGAGTAGGGCGATGAAGCTGGTGAGGGGTCTGGAGAACAAGTCCTATGAGGAGCAGCTGAGGGAGCTGAGCTTGTTCAGCCTGGAGAAAAGGAGGCTCAGGGGTGACCTTATCGCTCTCTATAGGTACCTTAAAGGAGGCTCTAGAGAGGTGGGGGTTGGTCTATTCTCCCATGTGTCTGGTGACAGGACGAGGGGGAATGGGATTAAGGGGAGGTTTAGGTTGGATGTGAGGAAGAACTTCTTTACCGAAAGGGTTGTTAGACATTGGAACGGGCTGCCCGGGGAAGTGGTGGAGTCACCATCCCTGGAGGTCTTTAAAAGACGTTTAGATGTAGAGCTTAGGAATATCGTTTAGTGGGGACTGTTAGTGTTAGGTCAGAGATTGGACTTGATGATCTTGAGGTCTCTTCCAACGTAGAAATTCTGTGATTCTGTGATTTTTCTCTCTTTTTTATTATTTCTTTCTTATGTACTGTCTTTTTCTTTCACTCTGGACATAACTCAGGCTGGTCACACTAGCTCATTAGATGTGAAACAGTATTTGGGAAACCCCTGGACCTTTAGAGAAGACTGACCTATTATGTGGAGCAGCAACAAATGCTTCATGAACTTCTTTGAATAAAGAGTTATGTTTATTAAAATAAATACAATAAAAAGATCAGTTTAGTTGCCGTCTTATCTTTTTCACAGGCATTTCATGGAGATCCCAAATAGATGGACATAATACACATTATTAAATTAGAGATGTCAAGTGCATTATCACTTTGTTTACTACAAAAAACAGTCTCAGGGATAACTAGAGTTCCTTCACTCTATTAATAGCATTCAATAATTTTCAGCAGTCTGACTGTAATATATTTTTTTTTACAGGGAACAATCTCTGGTATATATGTGCTGCACACAACATTTTAAAGAAGTCTAGTTTTTTGCAGATTCATTATAGGTGAGCTGAAACTTGTATATAAACTTTTCCAGAGACTTGTGTAACTCATTCATGCTGTTCAGAAAAATAGTAGAGAAGACCTTCTCCACTGTTAATGTATAAATCCTAACACAACAAAAAACCTCCCATGCTTAAATAGGCAGCCCGCTGTTTACACCAAAATTATCTTTCTGATATTTTATTCAAGCCATGAAATTTGCAGATTTTATTTTATTTTATTTTATTTTATTTTATTTTATTTTATTTTATTTTATTTTATTTTATTTTATTTTATTTTATTTTATTTTATTTTATTTTATTATTTATTTTATTATTTATTTTATTTTATTTTATTTTATTTTATTTTATTTTATTTTATTTTATTTTATTTTATTTTATTTTATTTTATTTTATTTTATTTATTATTTATCTTTGTGGAGAGATACAACTTCTAAATTATGCATGACACTATTTACTAGATAAGAAGTTTTATAGCTATGGAAGAAACTATTTGTCTCCAGTGAAAAGATTCTGAGGTTCAGAATCAGGCAAACATGATTTGCCAATATATTTGTCCTTGACTCACATGTACATGAACAATAAAAATCTCCTAGCTTGGCAAATACAGATTTGGAGACAGTTGTATTTACCAGGCCTCGTGTGGAAAGAGGATTACCTGAGTACTTTTTTTCTTGTAAACAGCCCTGTTACTAGGTAGTTCATACCAGAAAGATTTACAACAAAATATTCTTCTGCACATTTCCTTTCTCACAAACATAAACTTGAATGAAATAGTGGAAGAAGCAATAACAGTCTTGCTGTAACAAAGATAGACTTGGAAATTGGTATTTTCAGATCTTCAAGCATAGAGGCCCTCAATCCAAACTGCCCGTTTATAAACATTTTTATTTTTTTTAACTGAAATCTCTTGAATACCTAGTTGTCTTATTCCCCTTACACTTTGCAGAATATTAGAGACTTAGAGTTTGGAGAATTTTATGAATGCATATTATTTTTTAAGATCTGCCCCCAAATCCTTTGGGGTCTTACAGACTCCCTAGAACTATCACTGTTTGAACTTCTGAAAATAAATTTTGTATGTATATATATTTAACACTTACTGAAGATGATCAAGAAATTCTTTATTCAGCTCAAAAAGTTCTCCTGCACAGCCATCCAAACTGCAAAATCATCCTGGTATAACCCTTCTGCATTTGTTTCTCAGTCTGCATTCTTGTGGTCTGTGGCATTCTTCTCTGTCAGTTAATGATGCTCTATTTTCCAGCTATGCAGATTTTAAATGCAAGAGTTTATCAGAAAAGTCCTTAGTAGCAATCTCATTTCTAGCATGGGGAATGGGGAATCCTGTTCTACAACTCCGATCAGTTGCTAAGAGTAATCAAAGAGCCAATGATGCCAGGAATAAATCACATGAAGAGAAATATTTTTAACAATATAAAAAATATATATTTTTAATATTTTTAAAAAATATTTTTAATATTTTTACTGAGTAGAGCTGAAATGCTCCAGAAACACAGAGTATAACTTGGGGACAAAAAAAAAAAAAAAAAAAAAAAAGTAAGCAGCGCTCAGATTTTAGGTATAGACATGAGGCTGCAAAACCAGAGTTCTTTCATTTTTAAAAATGGCAAAGTATCAAAAATCTTAATTACCAATCTGCATGCTCCTTGATCACGTAAATGGCAGTAAGAAGTGTTAGCTACGTAGAAGTAAAAAATAGATAGATAGATAGATAGATAGATAGATAGATAGATAGATAGATAGATAGATGATAGATTGATCAATTGATCGATCGATCCTGCAAATAAACCCACTGCTTCCCATTTACCTGAGCCATGAAAATGTTTCAAGAAACTCTTTGGGACTATTTGCCTTTGCATGCTTTCCATTCCGCTCCATTTGTAGAGGGTCAGGCATATACATACTGTAGGCAAAATGAACAGAACAGAATACAACAGATAGAACAGTTGGAAGGGACCTACAAAGATCATCAAGTCCAAATAAGTCACCATTTCAGGACTACCAAAAAGTTAATGCATATTACTAAAAGCATTATCCATATGCCTTTTGAATTGGAATGGTGCATCAACCAACTCACTAGGTAGCCTGTTCCAGTGTTTGACCGCTCCCATGGTAAAGAAAACTTTCCTAATATCCAGTCTGAACCTCCCCTGGCTCAGCTTTGTGCCTTTCCCACATGTCCTACTCTCAGTTACCAGGGAGAAGAGATTATTACCTCCCTCTCCATTTCTCTTCCTTAGGAAGTTGTACAGAGCCATGAAGCTCTCTTAGCTCTCTTCGCTTCCTTTTCTCCAGACTAAACAACCAAATGTCCTTAGCTTCTCCTCACAGGACTTGTCTTACAACTCTTCTACCATCTTTGTTGTACCCATCTGACTCTTTCAAGTATCTTAATTTGCTTTTTATATTTTGGAGCTGTGAACTGCACAACAATATTTATGGTGAGACCACACCAACACTAATTATAGAAGGCAAATGACCTCTTTTTAATGGATGGCTTTCCTTCATCTAGCGCACCCCAAAATGTAGTTTTCCTTCTTGGCTGCCAAAAGACATATGTCACTTCTCAACTGTGATCAGTGAATCACTACCTTATTTACAATGGGTGCTGAGGGTATGGAAGGGAGGAAGTCAGAAGACTTCATGTCTTATTTTAAAACTTTTCTACTTAGAGTTTTCAAAGATATTGCAAGTAGAGAAAAATAGTCATGAAATTACAATTTGCCTATTTGAGAAGTTCACTCCATATGTAAGCTCAACATGTAAGAGTGCGATGACAAAGGATGCAATCCAAGGTGTATGGGGGGAAGGGAACAAGAGGAGAGGGCAGTGAAAGAGGAGAAAATGAAGACCACAACTTTCTATGTTGAGTTTGATCAAAGCATACATGACAGCAAGATTTTGTCTAGAAACTGGTACTATATACATATATACTCAAAAACTGAAAAACACACAGTTTAAAAAAAATGAATAAACTTCTGTTTTTAAATATTTGATATCACCTTTATTAAAAAAAAAAAAAAAAAAAAAAGCAAAACAGATGAAAATTTAAAATTGGTAATCCTAAAATTTTTTAGTCCTGAGGGGCTGAGGTTGGGAACTGTCTGTTGTGTGCATATAGAGGTTCCTTAAAATTCAAACTCAGTAATGAGCTCAAGTACAGTTCTGGTTTTTAGTATTCTCTATGGTGAGCAAATAAAATTAAATCTGAATATCCAGTTTTAACATTTCTCAAAGACAACCACCCATCTCCTGTTTTTCTCTAGGCCACTGAACAATGCTACCCACTTGTTTTACACACAATTGTAGTTTACTTCTCCGTCACTTGAAGTCCCACCAGCAACTTCACTACTTCTGAAGTTAGAATATAGTGAGATTTGGTTTTCTAAACCAAGTCAAACAGTAAACAAGTTTTCTGGTCATTTCTGTTATAAAATTCCCAAATGCAGCTCACCGGAAGACACCTGAAAGTTGTCAAAAGAGGAGCTGATAACAGTATTTTGCTTAGTTTCAAAGTACAGAAATGCATACATATATATTAGTTAAAAAAATAAAAAAAAAAAAAAATATCAAAGAGATAATGGGGAAAGGGTTCTTTTGCCTTTGGATAGTCATGTTTTAAAAATAAAATTGGAATAGAGTGCAAAAACAGTACACATAAGGAAGATATAAAAATTGATGGAGAGATTTTTAAAAGTTTTTCCATTCTGTTTTATGTTTCTGGCTGGTTCCCAAGGTTTAAATAGGACACTGGGATGAAAAGTAGGAAAGTTAAAATTGACCTGCTTTTTATTCTTTATTTAGAACAGTGGGGGTAAAAAATGAAATAGGAATGCAGTGGTGGAAATAGTATTATCTCCTGATAGCAAGCCAGAACCAGATGTCTTAAAGCTAGGTTATTTTTACAGTGTATTGAACCAGGAGCAGTAAGGTAATGATTTCACATTTAATAGGCAGTTCATTTCTTTCAGAGATTTTAAGAGAAAATGAAATTACATGTATGTATAGTTTGCAAAAACTAAACTGCATTTAAAACAGAAAATATTTGTATCCTACAGGTTCTTCATTTAGGTGGATAAAGAAAGGAAATACTGAGTTACTACAAAAGATTTATTTATCTCAAGTTGACTAAGTCACTTAGTATCATTCAATTTCATGTTGTCCATAAAATAGGGTTGTGTGTTAAGGAAAGAAGGACTACAGATCAACTGTCAGAATACACACCCACAGTTTGCAGAAGGACAACAGAGCAGTCACTGGCCACATACTTGTGACCAGGCTCTGGAGCCTCATGAAATGTGACATACCAACTCAATAATGTCTAGATAGAAGTTACATAGAGTAGAAACTGTCTCTGTTTTTATAATGTCTAAAATAGACTTGTACCTGTTCTGTTTCATCAGGTAGTCTTGAACCTACTCTTCACTCACAATGGGAGGCACTTTGCTTCCCCAGACCTTATCTACAGGTTCAGGGAAACAAAAGACATGGGAAGCCTGACTATCAGCGAAGAATGAGGCAAAGAAGTTGCTGAGTACCTCAGCCTTCTCCATCTCTGTTGTTAGCAGTTCTCCCTTCTTACTTGTCTGAGGGGAAACACTCTCCTTGGCCTTTCTTTTCGGGCCAATGCACCTATAGAATCCGTTCCTGTTATTTTTTGCATTCCTTGCCAAGCTCGGTTTCATCTGATTTGTCTAATACACGGATTAGGAAGTTATCCTCAACACACTCTAAGAATCTCCTGTATTGTTTACAGCTTTCTGAGTCTTTTTGCAGCAGACGTCTGGGTAGTTGAAGTCCCCCATCATGATGACAGCATGTGAGTGTGCTGCTTCTTGTAGCTGAAACATGAAGGCCTTGGCACCAGACTTCCCATAATCAGGCAGCCTGTATTAGACCTGACTACAAGATGTCCTTTATTGGTCTGGTCCTTTAACTTTTACCCACAAGCTCTCGGACTGCCTGTGGCTGTTTCTCAGAGGTATCGGTTTGCAATCAAGCCATTCTCTAACAGAGACAGCAACACCCACACCCTTCCTTCTCTGTCTATCTTTTCTGAAAAGCCTGTAGTTCTCTATTCCAGTTTTGTGATTTGTCCTACCACATTTCCCTGACAGAAATCAGGTCACAGTTTTCTATTTGCAGCATAGTTTGCAACTCCTTCTGCTTGTTTCCCATGCTGTGTGCACTGTGGCAGAAGACCCTCAGCTGGACTATAGGTTGTTCCACCCCTTTCAGAGGAACCCTAATTCTTTTCAGACAATTCACAGGTATTTTCCTGTTGCTTCTTAAAGTGACAGTGTTTCCAGGTTTACTTCTATCACTCAGAGATACATCCCCTTCCCCCACAGCATCTAGTTTGAAGTCTTGTTAATAAGCCTAGCCAGCTTGCTGCCCAGAACACTCTTGCACCACCTGGGAAGATGTCAACATTTCTGGTCTCTCAAAGACATGTCCAAGATCATAGAGTCCAAAATCTTAGACATGACAACAGCCACACAGTCAGTTGTTCACACTGTCCATTCATCTCCTCCTTGCGTCCAAATTTCCAGCTAGACTTTACCTGAAAAAGTAGGAGTGGGTGGTAGTCTTCAGGCCCCAACAGACTTGGTAGCCTCTTCATAATATCATGAATGTGGGCCCCAGACAAGAAGCAAACCTCTCTGGAGAGATTATCTGGATGGCAAATAGGTGTCTCTGTGCCTCTTAAAGAGAAGTCTCCGATTACTAACAGCCTTCATGCCTTTTTTGTGGCTCTGCCACATCTCTTGTTTCAAGTGGTAGACTGAGCCAACTTTGCATGGTTACCCTTTCTGAGGTCTTTATCCTTACTCACAGAATTTCTTCTCTTCAGCCTTGGAGCATTGTATCTGTTGCGTAGGGGCAATTCAGGGTCAAGGGGGAAGAAATTCCTTCTCCTGCTCCAAGCAGAGACTAAAGCCCAATCTCCCTTGTCTTGTGAGTTGTTTATTTTCATTTGCAGTTGGAAGCTTGTTTGCCTTCCCCTTTCCAGAACTTAAGGCGGGGCTGTTGCTTGTTCCATGTAGCAGAGTAGTATTTATCAATCTCCATTTCATATTCCTGGATTTTATGTTGCCTGGTGTGCTCTTCTCATAACAGAGCCACCTGTTTGAAAAGTTCCTCCAGCTGGGCATGCTTGTACCCATGAAACCCACCTCTGCCTTCAGGACTTATGGGAACTTCCATATTCTGAAGTTCCCTGGAACTGACGGTTTGAGTACCACTTTTAGTTCTTATATGGTCTGTTTGGGTGTAGGTGTCCACCTAGGAAGGCTGTAGTCCTTCCATCTGGGTTTCAGCCTTTGATGGACAGTCATGTTGGGTGGATGTCTATTCTATTGCACCTTCTGCTATCCATGTGTGCCCATCTGCAGGAATTGCTGACCAAACTGCTGCACCACACCCTGCTGACACACTACGGCCTGTTTGCCACACCCTGTCTGACACACCACACCCTGTTTGCCCTCTCTGGTCACAGTGCTCCTGGTCACTTATGCTCCCTTCAAGCAGCCTTTGTATTGGGGGTGGCTGCTGCTGCTTCTTGCCCCACCCAAGCCTCATCAGCCACTCTCAACAGGGCTGTCAGGTGCAGGCAGCTCCCTCCACTCCCTGGGGTTGCTTCAAGGCAGGAGTCCCTCTGCACAATGCAATCCCCAGCTTCGCTGTAGAATATGTTTGCCCCGGAGCTGAACACCTCTGTGACTGACCAGAGGGCTAGAAACTTCAGGCTCCAGGTATGGTTCTTAGTTAGGTTAAGAAAACTTTTAATAATGTCATGGATTTTCTCCCAGGGAAAAAAAAAAAAAAAAAAAAAAAAAAAAAAAAAAAAAAAAAATCTACCTATCTATCTATCTATCTATATAAAGATAATAGTTCTTCAGCATTCAGGACAATGTCCGTGGTAAATTTCTGACTATGTAGAAAGGTACAACTTGGGGCATGATTGTCCCACAATAAAGACTTAGTATTCTCTACTTGATCTCCCTTTCTGCTCTACAGCTACTTTACAATAAACACTTAACTACTTAACATTTGCGTCTTTGAAATATATCAGCCATCAGTATTTTTAATGGAGATGGAAAGTGTCATTGTTCCAATGACTGTAGTTGGCCATAATGATCACTGATTCCTGATAGTTCAGCACCAGTGAGTACCTGGAGTATCGTGTCCACTTTTGAGCCCCTCATACAAGAGAGATGTTGACATACTGAAAAGGGTCCAGCAGGTTTTGAACATCTCTGCTATGATGAAAGGCTGAGAGAGCTGGCACTAGCCTGGAGAGGAGGAGACTCGGAGGGATCCTATCAATGTGTGTAAATACCTCGAGGAGGTATGATGTGTAAGATGATGTGGACAAGCTGTTTTTGGTGCTGTCCAGTGATATGACAAGAGGTAATGGGCACAAACAAAAATTTGCATCTAAACATCAGGAAACACATTACTGTGAGGGTGACAGAGCACTTGAACAGGCTGCCTAGGAGGTTGTGGAGTCTCCCTCCTTGGAGATCTTAGATAGTTTTCTGGTCTTGGGTAAGCAGGTCTAGGTGTCCCTGCCTGAGCCAATCTAGAGGTCCCTTCCTACCTAAACCATTTTGTGAATCTGTTTATGGTGATGATGATGATGATAATAATAACAATAATAATAAATAAAAATACAATATTTCAAAAGTAGACTACGTAAGCAACAGTTTTCTGAAAAAATAAAAATAAAAATAAAATAAACATGGGTTCCATGAGTGTGAAACCCCAGATACAGCATGCTAAGCATCCTGTGCTGTGCCCACTCTTGACAACTGCTATTGTCATAGACAGCAACTAGTAAGTGTAGTGCAGCACCCATGAAACAATTTCTGACTATTCTGTTCCTTGAAATTGGAAATTTTAGACTGTTGCTACCATATACATCTTCTTAGCTCTACAAAAAAAAAAAAAAAAAAAAAAAAAGAGAGAGAGAGAAAGAGAGAGAGAACACATATCTGATCACAGTTCTGAGTAGCAAGAATCCATAAAACTGAATTATGACTAGGAATGTCCATCAGGGCTGTGATCAATACCTTTTCTTTAAATCAAAGAGCTATATGCACATGCATGCACACAGACAATAAGCAATCTGGAGACAGTAAATATAGAATTCAGACATTTCATAAAAGACTATCTCCAATGCCTTCCAGCAACAGCAACAATAAATTGCAGATGGCATCCATTTCACTCTATAGCCAAATGTCCAAAAACAAAAACAAAAGAAAACAAAAAGCACATGTATTACAGAAACAAAGCAAATATAAAATAAACAGCAGTCAGAATCACAGGGAACGAAGTGGTGAAGCAGGTGGGTTGCTTCAATCATCCACACTCCTTGATGAATGAGGACTGTGCTCTTGAGATGTCTGTAGGAGGTTAATAACTTTTTCAGTCACTGGGACTGCAATGGTGAACAGGAGACTAGAATGGAACATTTAAACTAGAACACTTGAGTTTTGGGAAGGATTTCCTTCAGTGTCTATAGTAAAACATGGAAGTAATAATTTAGTTTACAGTACAGGAATATCATTAACCAGAATGTCATTAATCAGACATCTACATGATTACAAATAAAATCAGTCTTTAATACAAATCTAGCAAAGAATTAAGGTTCTCAATTCAGTTTTTGAGTGAAGAAACAGGTGCAGTCTGGAAGACATTATTCCTTGTAAGTAGTGTTTTTGAGAGCTTACACACTATTCTCTAACGGTTGTGGTCAAAAATCTGCAGGGAAAGAGAAAATTCCCTGTATTTATTTATTTATGTGTGACATTTATGTATTTTACATAAGTTTGCCTTCTGGACTTGGTTGAGAACTTGGTTACACAGGAAACAATCTTCATTTTGTGAGGTTCTTTATTGGGTGGACATTTTGGTAAATGCGCATGTACTGAATGGATATCAGCCCAATAGATCTTCTGACTCCATAAAGCAAAGGAATGCTTAAGTAAAGTGACATTTAAGTGCATTTGAGGCAGGTGTCTTTTTAGTGGCTATCAGTGTGCTTTTTTTTTTTTTTTTGAAGTGTTTATCAATCTGAGATGTTACAGAGAGGCAGTGACATTTCTGTATTTTTCATGGCTGTAGTTTAAGTTGCTTTAGGAAGGAAAATCCCTTTTTTGTTAATTTTCTGTGTTGCTGCCTGGATTCTATTAACCAGAAACCTTTTAAAATCCTTTACTCGTTTATTTTCTGTGACCTACAGGATCTGAATTTCAGAATTCTTATACAATACCATTGAAATTTAGTATTGGTTGCACTAATTCAAATCCCCAGTAAATTCCTTGAAAAGGGAGTTTTCTGTCTTCTGTGTGTAGCTTTTACGTGCAATGCCTCCAATGTCAGCACTAGACAATGCTACTCAGCAGATAGGAACAGTGATTTTTAAAAATATACAGTAAAATTATTGCCTTGTTTTGGCATGTGTTGTCAGTTTCTTTTATACCTTTCTGAGAAGAGATTTCAATTACATAGCTGAAGAAAACTAGAAGGAATTGTAGACAAATGTGGTGGATGTTTTGTTTGCAGTTCAAACTACATTACCTAGACATAAGTGATGGCGGTCAAAATAGTTCGTGTTGTTTAGAAAGAAGTCCTGTCAGAAACAAATCTCAAGTACATTGAGAACTGTGGTTTCAAATTACGTAAATTTTTTAATTTGCTTGCTGGATTGTTTAAGGAATTTGGTTTAAACCCATCCATCATGGAGACAATGATTAGAGTAAGATTCCCAGTATTACAACATCTGAGAAACAACATAAAGCATCTGATTTCTATGATTCATTTGGTAAATCTATCAAAAACTTTTCCTCACTGTTCAGTGTAAATATGAAAGATATTATTCTACTCCTACACAATTGCTAACTTCTCTTATAACATAGTACATTTTATTTTCTAAATTATTATTTCTGAAGGCAATGGTAAAAGTTGCATTAAAATGTGGTCTGGAGGCTTCTAATCTTTATTCATCTCATTGCAAAAGAAATCTTTTGGAAATGTTTCCCAGAAGTAGAAGCTAATAGTTCTTTCCAATATTTCAGAACTACTTGAATTTTAAAAAATAACTTTCTGTCCTCAGTCTTTCAATTGCCACAGAACCCAATTTCAATTGCTACAAGAACCCAAAATCATTGCACACGTTACTCCCCTTGCTGACTATGACTAAGGCTGCATCATCTATTAAAGAAAAAATTAAACCATGTCTTCCTCTGCCCTTACAAATAAATAAACAAACAAACAAACAAACAAACAAATAAATAAATGTTAACAACATGAAAATGTTTATTTTCCACAACAGCAGTTAGTAAAAATAGATGGAATAAAATTCTGCAAACAACACTGCATAGTGTTCACTGACTTTGTATTTGACGGCATCTCTATGGTGACCTTTTTCTATATGATATTTCTTGGATACAGAGGAGCTAGCTAATATTCATTTTGAATAAAAATAGCTTAGGATCTAGAGAAATTAAGAATAAATGTTTGGTATGGATGAATTTCTAGTATTAACAAGAATGAAAAATTCTTTCTTGAAGAAAGTTTTTCTTGTCAGCATTCTTTTTTCCTTACTGCATTGCACTTAGCTTTTTTTTTTTTTTTTCAATGAAGAAATTTGAGGAAAAAAAATAATAAAAAAAAAATAGTAATAATAATAATAAATAAATAACAACCTCTTTCAGTCCTCAGTAGCTCACAAAAATCTTCCTTTTCAGTACTTCCAGTGTTTAAGCAATAGTCTCACAGTGTGTTACATGGGAGATATTACAAACACAATGAGCCTGAGGCTCGCCGAACTTGTACATGGGTATAAATGAACAAAACTCTAAAACATTTAATTATTTCCATTTTTAATAGTTTTCTGAAGGCACTATGAAAGTCTTTTGTTGCTGGAATTACCTCTGTTAGACTTTAAAAATTAAAGCTTTAGTTCTGACAAGGTAATAACACATCAAAAGTAAGCCAAGATTATAGAACTCAGGTTGTGTGTTTCAAGGACATTTCCTAGTTACTCATATACTCATAAGTGAGTGTAAAAGCCCAGCCATGGTAACTGTAGATAAAATAAAACAGTCTCGACATGTTTATAGAAGAATCTAAAATGTAGGGGAAATTAATAAGGAGGGGGAAATTTACTGTGAAAAAGCTAAAGTTTTGTCAAGGAAAAATATACAACAAGATGGTTAAAAGAATACATGTATATTTTCATGGAGGGACAGGAATGACACATAGGGTCAGGAAGAAAGTAAAGAGATGAAGATAAAGACTTGATAAGCTTCTTACTATCAAAAAACTCTTAGAGCAACAACAAAAATTATATTAATAATAATTATTATATTTGGTATATTTTTATTATTATTTATTATAATAAATTACTCTGTATAGACACTCAAGAGCAGATCAATCTTTCGCATGAAAAAAGGGCCTCCGAATAATTAGAATACAAGATTTTACGGCACACAGCCAGATCACAGAAGCTCTGGGACCTAAAAGGAACTATACTGGGTGGACACCTGATAGTGAAAAACCACAAGTGTCTCTTTTAAGCTTACTCGAGTCCAGTTAAGAAGCAACCAGGTTAATTAATAGTGTTAATTAATTTCCTCTTTCTTGGCGAGATTTTCAGCACAATGAGAAATTACTCTCATTACTCTCTGAGTTAATTCAGAGCAGTGGAAGGATTTGCAAACTTCCAGAAAATCTTGGGGCTTTCCTCAGTTTGTTCATTAAAACTAAGTTCATTCATAGTCACAAGTGTGTCTTATCCTTCTATTTCTAAAACTTAAGCAGACATCCCTCCCATGTGTGTATATATATATACACACAGACATACAAGTTTTCTTCTTGCCTTGCTGCCCTTCCATTGTATCTCTGAGATCACATACAGAAATATATATATATGAAAAAATGAATAAACTACTATCTTATATGGTCTATTTTTATATAATATTTCTACCATAATAGTGATTACAGCCAGAACTAGGAAAAAATATTTAAATGTTACTATTTTCTAGGGAAACACCTACCTGACAAATTGTTGATTAAATTGTATATATTTTGTATTTTCTTATTAACATTTATAATTAAAGTATTTATAGTTCTCCCAGCCTTCTACATACATTCTGTACTAATGAATGTAATTCTGTCTTTAATCATGCTTTCTCTGATAATACGTTACTTTAGGGTTTCTAGTGCTAAATAATCTGAGATTTAAGATAAAGCTAAATGCCTATTTTTATCAATGACTATAGTTCTACATGTCCTGCACACACACACACACACACACACAAAGCTGAAAAAAAAAAAAATAAAAATAGATTAGACTTTTGTAAAGACAAATGAAGAAAGAAAAAAACAAACAAACAAAAATCATAATTACCAAGTAGAAAATAGTGCATGAAATCTTGCATTCTGTGATATTGGACATACATACCAGGAGTGGGAGGAAGAATTAATGGACCTCTGTTTACATCATTGAGACTCTTGAAAATAGTTTCTGTGCTTCTGAGTAGCATAATATCATCACCAACATGTTTGTTTGTTTGTTTTTTGTTTGTTTGTTTGTTTGTTTTTTGTTTGTTTGTTTGTTTTATCTTCTGTATACCTCTACAGCTATCCATTGCGGAAAATGAGTAGACCTATGTCTCACCAAAGCAAGGCACTTTGGTCACACACAAGCAGGAGCTGCACATTTTCAGGCTATCCAGAGTACTGCATCCAGATTTAAGCAAAGATGAACAGAGAGGTGTATGATACATCTTTGAATGTGGTAAATGATAACAAATATGCTGTTTGGATCTGGTCCTTAGCCATTGGAGGGAACTCCTTTCTACCTTCTCAATGTTTATCACATTTTTTCTAAGACTCTCTTAGATTGTTCCATTTTCATTATGGAGCACAATATGGATTTAAAGTCATACCTAAAATATGAAGTGATATATATGGAAGACGTATATATAAAATATGATAAATATGATAATATGATATAAAATGATGGAAACTTTCATCTTTCTAAGGGTTATTGGTCACAGAACATCTCAGAAGAGAATAAGCTCCATCCTGCCAAAGCTATTATTTAAGGCAGTTTGACAGTTTGTAGGTTTGCCTGGCTTCTCTGATCAAATCAACCCGGTGCATGATATCAAACATTCATGTCATATAATCATATATAATGATTATATGTCATATAAGCTTTATAGACCTGCAAGATATGTGGTAGGGATGCTTTGTGATACAGTTATACAACTGTATGTAATTTTATGTTTAAACACAAGACTATTTCACAAAATATTTCATACTTCTTGTCAAACTATATGTACTTCATCAAAAATATGGCTAAATTTCCTATGCTTTCTTCTGAAATATCTTCCAACCTCATATTTATTCACAGTTAACTAAAAACTGCATGCAGATCACTATCTGTTAAAATGTTTAGCTATAGATGTAAGCTAGATGTACATTTTAATTAATTTCCAGTTTGTTCCTGTTCCATGAGAGGAAAAATAAGAGTAGAGTAAGTTCCAAATTTCTATAGTTCCAGTTAATTTCAACTCCCTGTATATATATATGTATATATGTAAACATGTATAAATGTACATATAATAGAATCATAGAATATCCCAAGTTGGAAGGGACCCATAAGGATCATCAAGCCCTGGCACCGCATGGGTCTACCCAAAACTTTAGAGTATGTGACTAAGTGCGCAGTTCAATCGCTTCTTAAATTCAGACAGGCTTGGTGCAGTGAGTACTTCAATGGGGAGCCTGCTCCAGTGTGCAACCACCATCTCGGTGAAAAACCTGTTTCTATTGTCCAGCCTAAACTTCCCCTGCCTCAGCTTAATACTGCTCCGATGGGTCCTATCACTAGTGTTTACGGAGAAACACCAGTGATATATACATCTTCAACAAGGAATTCTACTGTATTTTATGTGGATTCCTAGTCTGGATTCTTGCTCTGGACACATTTTCTTTGTTTTCCAAACTTGTAGTATCTGACTGGCAGATCAAAGATATGAAATATACGGTTTTCTATTAGTTTCCATTTCCAATTTCATTTTTGTGTGTGTCTGTTGTTTTTGTTACATGATTCATAATCTAAAATATTACCTTGTTACTCATTTAATTCAGGCTGAGTTTAATTCATCCCTTCCCCAAAAATAGAAAATTATTTCAGATTGATTTTATTTTTCAGGCTGTTCTCTCCAATGTCAGTCTAGTGGCTCTTGCTGTCTTCTGGAAAGAGTGTCTTACAAAAACTAAAAACAATAGTCTACAGAAGTACCATATCCTTCCTTCACTTATTTCTGTGAAAGGTCTCAAGCTTTATTTAAGAGTTTAAGATTTGGAAACATAGAAGCAGAAAAAAAATGTAGAAAAAAATGTAGACAAACATGAGAAGGGGAATCTGTACAAAATCCATCCTCACATTTATTATTATTATTATTATTATTATTATTATTATTATTATTATTATTATTATTATTATTATTATTATTATTATTATTATTATTATTTCCTTTTTGTTTCAATAAACCAGAACAGTGTTATAAAGTGTTTATAAGAGACTACTGTCTCAAACACTATGCATATGAAGTCATTTTTTGTGAAAATTAATATCAATGAGTCTAATATGATTTACCTTTTTCTTTTTTTATTGTTCTTGGACAGCCATGTGTTCTATGTGTAAGCACCTAACTCTTAGCAAGCAAGTCATGCAGAGATAGCAGAAGCTCTCTAATTCTCGTTGGCTAATGGCAGATTTTTCCTTAAAAAGGAAAAAAAGACACCAAATCAAAACAACAAAGACACCTATCTATCTATCTATCTATCTGTCTGTCTATCTATCTATCTATCTAATCTATCTAATCTGTTTTCATTCTCCAAATCTAAATTTAAAACTTCTGCTTTGGAAGAAATTGAATTAATTCATCAAGAATCCAGAGGAATACAGGTTGTAAATTCTTGCGTATCCTGATTTATTCATCTTGAGCTATTTCAAAGACTGTCACTTGGAAGTGAAATGAAGTCCAGAGTCAGCTGTCTAGTTTTGGTAAAAGTGGGAAGATAAATCTATTATGTACTAAATTTGCCTCTAAGTTTTTGTTATTGTTGTTGTTTTCACAAAAATTGATTTACTATTCATCTATAAACATATAATAGTAATTGTAATATATGTTGAGAATAATATAAAACATTATATAATAGACTATTTACTCAATCATTTTCATGTTTTTGAAAGAATATGTAGCAGCAGACCTCTACTTCTCTCTCTAATGAGCAACATTCATTTTCAGTGAGGCAATTGTTAGAGCACTTTGGAATAACAGTCGTGTGAAGAGAACTAAGCGTAATAAACTGAAAAGTTTGACAGAGCGTGAATTGATTTTTTTTTTTTCTTAAAATTTCAAAACCAGAAAGGATAAAAGGTGACCTCATAAAAAAGTTTGATATGAGGTTTAAAAAAAAAGAAAAAAAAGAATAGTATTTTGTTATAATTGACATAGGAAAAGGAGGTGCTTGTGTAGTTCTCTGTATTACAATAGCATTTTTTCTTTTGTGGTTTTATGCTACTGGAGTGCCCTCTGTCTTTTAATGATGTTATATACACTTAATTATCCTAAGAGTTACTGTGTTTTGTTAAGTGTATTTTATTATTACTATGATAAATTTCCCTCTAATATAAGTGAAAAAATGTCTGATATTTCTGGTATTTTGAGTATAGTCTTTACCAAAGCAATTATCCTTTATAAGTTCTTCCAGCAAAATATTTATTTAATAGTTACTTAATATGGATTAAGCTATTTTTTCAATAAGCATATTGGTAATTTTCTAATATCTATTTTATCATAAATTTATTTCTCACAGGAACTGAAAAAATATGCAATATAAAAAACAAATTTCATAGTGTTAAATTAAAAACTACCAGCTATGTTATTAATATTGTCATAGAATCTTCAGCTGAAAACCACAATAATCTTCAAATGTGTTATTATATTAATTATTTATTTGTAATAATTGCTATTAAATCCAAAGTATTTTGCTTGTTTGTTTAATATATTTCAGAAAAATTCCTCATTGCTTGGTCTGAATCATAAACAGTATGCAGAAAATTTAGAATTCTTTTTTCAGGTATCCCATTTGTAGGATCTGGGCAATAAAACTATTGAAGTTATACACCAGCTGGATAGATAAATAACAAAACACAAAACCTGTTTTCCGTGGAGAGGAGAGTCCCCCTGATATACACAGAAAGGAAAAGGATAGAAAAGACACTGCTGAGAATACTTTAAAATGGCAACATTCTAAAATACTGAAGCATATTGCTTTTCCATAAATGATTTATTTTGAATTCTCTTCAAGATATATACATGTACATATGCCCCATTTTTGTTTGAGAAGATGTCCTCTTTGCCTCTTTGTGTAATCCCTGTACTTGTGTGTATTGTGCACTTACAGGTAATATATACTACATGACACCAGTTATTATGATCTTTTTTCTCTTTTCATTTTTTATCTTTTTTTTTTTTCTTTTATTCTTTTATTTATTTATTTATTTATTTATTTTTTAATGGGAATTAATTCCTTTTCCCCACCCACACTTTTCACTCTCCAATTTCCTCAGTATTACAGAATCACCCAAGAGAGCTGTAAATGATGCATGGCTAGAACAAAAGCAAGGGAAACTAGGGCACTGCCACAAGACTACACAGTCTTTGTTTCTGCTGTAGCATGTGACAGTGCGGTGTATTAAACATTTACACATCTGCTTGTTATCAGAATTGCTTATCTTGTACTTTTTTAATAATGACTCCTTTATTTTATTGTAGTACGAGACCTGCTCTTAACAGGAAAGAAATGCAAAAGACATGTTTCCAGCAGCCCCAGATAACCTTTTTTTTTTTTTTTGTACCAAAAGAGAAGCAATGCATATATATATTTAAAAAGAAAAAAATAAAATATAAATGTGAAGAAATGTAGACATAAAGCTCTTTCAAGGTCCAGTAGATATATTTCTCTTCCTTCTCTGTCTCCCAAAACTGGCTGTATAGATTTTTTTTTTCCAATTGTACAGACAGAAAATAATAATAATAATAATAAAAGTAACATAAGATTTAATCTTAATCTATCACTTAACAGATTTTATGTTTTATTTCCTGAAACACCCAATTCTAACACAACTAAAAATATTCACCGTAAAACATGCTAAACAATAAGAAAACATCTATTTTGTAGTGCTGTTCATGATTTTTTCCCATCTGTCTCTAAAAAAAAAGTGACAAAAGAAAATTTGAAAACAACTGTTGTAAATGTTCAATCAAATGTCTGATGACAAAATATTTTCAGTATTGTCTCAGCAGTACTAAAAATCTAAATAAAACTACACTAGCTTAGTTATTTGAGTGGTAAATCTCTCCTTGGATGACAGAGGAAATGACAATGGTGATTTAGAATCATAGAATATACCAAGTTGGAAGGGACCCATAAGGATCATCAAGCTCAACTCCTGGCACCGCATGGGTTTACCCAAAATTTTAGACCATGTGATTAAGTTCACAGTCCAATCGCTTCTTAAATTCAGACAGGCTTGGTGCAGTGAGTACTTCACTGGGGAGCCTGTTCCAGTGTGCAACCAAGTATAGTCCTTGGTTTTCTTCTTCGTATGATAGTAATGAAATAATGCTGTCACATAGTACTGTAAAGAACTGTGCTGAGTCAGGCAGTTAGTTATCTTTCAATAGTTAGTAGCTAGAATTTGTCTTCCAGGCAATCCAGGATACTGTCCTATCAAATATAAATACTACCCAAAATATGGTTTGCTCAGGAGACTGCAATTAATTGCACAGAACTTATCCAGATTCTTCTGTTGTCTTAGGTAGTTAGAGCTGACATTGTTTTTACCTTAAGTTTTTACTTCATACATCTGGGAACTCCTTACTCATTGCAATCTTCTGAAATCAGCAGGATGCCATACACAGCAAGAAGGGATACATACAAGACAGGCACAAGCTTCTGAAAAGCTTGTTCCGTCTGCAGATTTAAGTGATGAGAGAAATGTGTTGATCACTACTCTTGACTGAGGCTCACCAATTTGTGCTGGGCTCCTCCTTCATGGTGGGATGAAATATGTACCACAAAGAGATGGCACACACATAGACTCTTCAGTAACATACATGCAGAACTCATCCTTTAGCTCACAGTCAGGACTCAATATTTGCTTCCTTCCCACTGTTTTACAACAGAAGTATTAAACCATGCCTTGGAATTAAAAGTTGTGATAATGCAAAATGACCTTTTTTCTGGATTTGCCCTAGAGATTCCCACTGATTCCAATATCTCTATGTGTATTATACAGCAAAATAGGCCAATACAGCAAGAATGTCTTCCAGATACAGCACAGCTTACGGAAATTGATTTAAGTCCATTCATTCAATTTAAACAGTTAGTCTCCAATCCAAGGAAGGAAAACAAAATCAATATAACCATTTGAGAAGCTGATGATATTTGCACCTGAATTCAGGGATGTCAGAGTACACAGCTAGCACTTATTGATGGACTGGGAACAATCATTAATGTGTTGTACTTCTGTTATCCCTACTAGGATTTTAATATTTTCAAGGTTCTATAAGATTATTTATTTATTTGTTTGTTTATTTATTTGTCTATTAAATGTGCCAGGTTAAGAGGGTCATGCTGAATTGTCCATTTTAAGTATTTAAATTATACTGAAAATCCTCATTGACAAAGATTTCTTTCTGGTCAGTGTTCCAGAAAAAGATTTTGAACAAAGATGTGGCGAACTGACTTATGTGATAATACAGCATATGCTTATATATGTACAGCAGTCCTACTCAGATAAGAAAATTGCGATTAACATACATTCAGTTAAAATGTTATGAGATACATAAAAAATAAAATCCTTTTAAGAAACAGGCAAAATTCATAAACTTATCAAAATCCATTAAACCTGAGATCTCTTTAAAAATAAAAAGAAAAAGAAATAAAAATAAAAATAAAAAGGGGGGACAGTTTTAACTAACACCAAAGTCACAGTTTAACTGAATTAAAAGAAAAAAAAATGTGTTAAAAATACAGTGTGTTTACAGAAAATCATGCCTCTTTAATAATACCACTGCAATTTAATGGACTTAGATGAATTATTTCTGTTCATCCAGTTGTAATAAAGGAGAAGCAAGCCAAGTAAATACAAGCAAAAAGAAAAAAAAAAAAAGAAAAAAAAATCTCCAAAGTCATTCATGCTTTTATTACTATATCAGTTTAAAATAAGGCCAAATATTGTCAGTATTCTCTTCCACCCCTCATCCTCCCTTTTTAAAGCTGACAAAAAGATGATCTTTTCTCAGACCCCTTTTGCTTTCACTTTACATGAACTTAAAAGAACATTTCTTACTACAGTCAAGAAATTAATTGTCTACTTGAAGCAAATACTAGACTTTATTTTAAATATGTATATGTATTTCTTAATTATAAAGACCTTTCAGAAGTTAGTGCTGAAGTCTTCTCTTAAAGAAAACAGTGGTTAACTTTCTGTTTTTCTATACTGCTAAATAAATAAATAAATATTATCAATAATAACACTAATAATAAAGAGTGTATTTTTTACTGAGATAGGTGAACTATCAAAAATCCACATTTAAATAGAGTATCTTTAGAACAATTTATGCAAAAAAACTCAGGGCTATTGGCTTCCTTGAGTATCAGGAAATAGAAGTACTTTATTTTACATAGTTCATTTTTGTTGTTGCTCTTGGATATGAAACAAGCAAGGCAAAAATTAGAATTGCACAGGAAGGAAGACTGAGAGACATATAAATACAAACTCAAAATTAGTTATGTGAAAAGCTCAACAGAGTCAGTGTTGCTGTATGTTCAAAATCTTATAATTAAAAAAAAAAAAAAAGGTAAGGGAAAGGAAAAGTGGGAAAGGTGAAAGGGGGAAAGGGGAAGGGGAAGAGGAAGGGGAAGGGGAAGGGAAAGGGGAAGGGGAAGGGGAAGGGGAAGAAGGAAAAGGAAGGAAAGGAGAAGAAGAATAAAATATGAAATCTGAACATAAAGGAGAAAAAGGATAAATTGTTTTTGCATAATGCAACATGCTTCCATTTTGATGATTCAGCTAACTTTTTATATTTGCTACCTTTGTAGTTTAAGATATTTCTGGAAAGACAGAACAATAACATATTTGACTAAGCTAAATTCAGTGGGACAGTTCAGTGAGTTGATCGCACCGTGATGAAAAAAAGTACACTTAGACATTTAATTTCCTGTCAGCAATGCAGAATAAATCCTGAACCGAATGAAGCCTTCTGCACCTTGACAGTCATATCAAGGTGCAGAAGGCTCTAAACTATCCTTGGTATACACTTGCAGGTAATGAAAACTAAATATAAAGACTGATTGGGCTAGACTGAAAACAGAGTTGTGTGAGGGTTGACAATGCAAATAACAAAAAAAAGTCCAATAACAGCATGAATGAAGCAAGAGACTTCAGTGGGAAACATGACATATTCAAACTAACAAGGAACAAATATTAATTAGATTTATCTATATCTTTTAAACATATATATGGATGTTGCCATTACCATATAAAAGCCATATGACAAATGAATCTTGCTCTGCAATCCTGCCCAGGATTCGGATTTCCCTGTTTAAAGAGGGATTTTTCCTGCTCTAAGTTTCAATCTAAATATTCTTTACCAAAATTTGTTTTGATCTAAGAGAGGGTGTTCTGAAGGTCAAATATTTGGAATAAGGAAACAGAAAAGAGATATTACAGTGCTTTTATGAAATGTTCCATTTCCAATTTGTCCTTGTAGTTATGTTCTACTCTATTTTATTAATAAATAAAATAACAATAACAATAACAATAACAATAACAATAACAATAACAATAAAGAATTCTAAATATGCTTTGCTATTTTTTTTAAGGTAAATAAGCATTCAATCAGCAGGGAAAAAAAAATAAATCAGATATTTCCAATACAAAAAAAAAATAAAAAGGAAAAAAAAAAAGATGAATTGCTATACAGCTTTGTTCTTCACCAATTTAAAAGTTTATTTTGACTTAAGGCTGCACTCTGACCATATTGAGAATTATGAATAGTAGTACAATAATTAATGTAGATATATGTAAGAATCATCCTCTACAAGTGGACAAGACAAACCAGTGTATGAAGCACAGTTTTGAATAAAGTGATGAATAGGAAAGACAAATTGAGAGAAAACAGCAATAAATGCATGAAGACAGTAAGGCCTGTAGTTAAATGAATTGAGATACATTGCAGTAGTCTGGACTGTTCCAGCAGTTTGTTGTTTTTTGTTTGTTTGTTTGTTTTTTTGTTTTGTTTTTCCCATTTTTTTCACCTTTTCCATTTTTAACAAATCTCATTGATGTATTCCTTGAGGTAAGCATAGACCGAGTCAAGGTCACAGACTATCAAAGAGGAACTGAGAGCTGTAAAAAGGTGGGGAAATCTGTATGCTTCAGTGAGGCTAGACTCTTTACAGACACTTAGGAACATAAGCATTTGCATATGAACAAACAGACTTGTGTGGTCTATTCTGATGCCTGAATTTGGACAAGATTTCTTTCTGTCTTTGTCTAAAATTGTGGTTGGTTTCCACAGCTTTAATTTTAATTACACAAATAAATGATTTCTATGCCTATAAAGAGGATTGAAAGTTTAAAAAGATCTGTCTCCTTTTTTGTGCTAGCAAGTTTAAATTTCTGCACTATTGTACATTAGCTCATTATCTGTTCATGTTCCACATGGATCATATTCATGGTGATATTTATTAACGCAGCTTTTGATTGCCCTTCCCAAATGCCATGTTTGTTTCATTAGGAAAAGTAATGTAATTGCATGCTTTGGAATATGAACTCTACTTGGTGTGGCTAACACTTATTTCTATGTCATTGTGTTGCTACAAAATATTAACTCTAAACCCATCCATCTTCATCTCCCTAGATCTTAGTCACTCCTATCTGTTCCAAAGAATCTTCATTTAATCCTTTAGCCAGTACCTTGTTACATTCTTTTATACATAAATAAATATATAACTGGTTACTAATTTGAATAAATAGTTATATATTTTATATATATCTTCACGTAGGAACACACAAAATTCCCTATAGTTTTTGAAGTACTAATTGATGATGATTTTGTACTTGCCCATATACTGGGCAAGTATACTGTCATCATAGAATCATAGAATCATAGACTCATAGAATGTCTGGGTTTGGAAGGGACCTTAAAGATCATCTAACTCCAACACTCCTGCCATAGGCAGGGATGTTACTCAATAGATCAGGCTGGTCAAGGCTCCATCCAGCCTGGCCTTGAACACTTACAGGGCTGGGGCATCCACAATTTCTATGAGCGACCTGTTCCAGTGCCTCACTACCCTTACTTTACCCTTACCTTAGGAGTGAAGAATTTCCTCCTAACATCTAGTCTAAATCTATCCCCATTTAGTTTAAGACTATTCCTATCATTATCTACCCGAGTAAAGAGTCCTTCTCCATCTCTTTTAAAGGACCCCTTTAAGTATTGAAAGGTCACAATAAGGTCTCCCTAGAGCCTTCTCTTCTCCAGGCTGAATATCCCCAGCTCTCTCGGTTTTTCTTCATAGGAGAGGTGTTCCATCCATCTGATCATCTTTGTGGCTCTCCTCTGGATTTGCTCTAACAGTTCCACATCTTGTGCTGATGACTTGTGATGTGAGTCACCAAAAGGAAGAGAGAAGAATAAACAGTGAATGTCTTTCACCAGTTCTAAATTTAGATAGTTATACATTAAAAGCACAAAACTCATTCAGGCACCTATTAGCAATCAGAGCATATATTACAACTGGATGGTTCTCTCTGCACTATCCCAGACAAACCAAGTGTAACAATAGTATATGAGCTCCAGGTAACTCTAAGACAGATGAATTGAGTCTTGTGAGGCTGGTCTCTGTTCTCCCATATGCATCTTATTGTTCTGGTTGCCCATTAAAGATAAAATAAAATACCTACAATAGAATAATAAAAGAATTTCAGCACAAATTAGTCCCTTGATTCTTGCTGACACCACCATTGCTTTCTTGTTCACTGTTTGTCTGTTCCTTCTGTAGCATTTTTTTAATGTATTTTTCTAATGCTCCAATATTGTCCCAAGGGGTTCCAGAAGTTCTGTAGGACTTTCCTCAGTTTCCTTTTACTGTAGTAGTGTATACAGCCAGGACCAAGAAGATTAATAATTTTAGCAAGCCAGATCCCAAGACTGTTGTTTCTTCAGAAGAGGCCCAGGGCCAGGGCTCTGCTACTAGAAAAAGAATAAAGGATGCTAAAGGTATTCTCTTCCTATACATTTTTTCCCATGAGGATCAGACAAAATTGTAGATCCTCTATTAGGCAATATCTGGAGCATAAACACTGTTCTAGACTTTGATTTGATGATAAAAAGTAGCAATTTACTGGCTTGGACTGGATTATTTCCTATTTTCTTCATTGACCTCAGAGTGTGGCCTTGGGTAAATAAGAAATATCTTGTTACTTCTTCATCTCTCCTAATTTCTATGGGAAACACATTTAGATAATGAAACAAATTCAAGGTATTATCTGTACACTCTCTACTTTTTTTGGTTCCAAATTCAGATAGACATGTCTTGCTATTCATGTATCTATATTACTCATGCATGTTATTGGTCCCATTGGTGATCCCTAAAGACATTATGAAGCCTTTAGTAGTCATATGCTCCCTACCTAAGTGACCACTTGTGTTCCCTTTTGCAATTCTCCAGCCAGGATTATAAATTGTCTACTCAACAGAATTGACAGGAGAATTTTTTTACCTCAGTGTATGTATGATGTAATCCCAAAGTGACGTTGCGAAAAATGATGAATGTACTACAAATATGGATAAATACTGCATCTGGTATGAATAAGTAGAAGAAGAAAATTACCTGTGGGTGTAATGAATTCTTCTGCTATTTGTGGATTCAGACAGAAGCAAGTATTCTATTAACACACTGGTACTCAGTCCTTTAGAAAAAGAGGATAAAGAAAAATAATAATTAAAAAATATATAGTGTCAATTTTAAAATGTCAGTGTTTTTTTTTTTTTGTTTGTTTGTTTTTTTTTGTTGTTTGTTTGTTTGTTTGTGTTTTTTTAATTTTTGAGGTTTCTTCGTGGGTGGATTTATTTGTTTATTTGAGTGTGGATTTGTTTGTTCATTTGTTTGTTTGTTTTTCAGGAGTTTTTATTTTATTTTATTTTATTTTATTTTATTTTATTTTATTTTATTTTATTTTATTTTATTTTATTTCAATGGAAGTGTACTTCACAACTGAATGAAATTGTTCTAGTTGAGTATTTCTTTATGTAATCAAAGTCTGTTTACTTCATTGCTTAGGGCAATTAAAGATAGAAGCACAGAGCTATTATTCTGCCTTGATTATTAAAATATCTGGCAAAAAAACAGTGATGCAGGATGGAAGACATACTGACACCTAGAATTCTCTGTCACTGGAAGCTGTAATACCTGGCTGTCAAAAAATATCTTGTTTAAGAGAAAGAAGGCAGAGAGCATAGTTCAGTTTGGTGCAGATTCTAGTGAGACATCATGGGAAGGGTATGAGTTAATGACAGATGAAGCCACTTGTGTTCCCAGTAGGGAACTAGAAAACAATTCTTTGACTACCGTGAGTGCCGTGAGTGTACTCTTTCTGGGAGCAGACAGAGTAATAAAAAAGAATGAATACAATTATTCAGGTGTAGACTGCACAATGAGCCATCCAGGAAGTTTTCAATAGTTTTTTATTTTAGTACTCTCCCTTCTCTAAATTTTCTGTTTTCCCCCACTGCTGTTTTTGTAAAACTTGAAGCCAGATTTAAAATTTTTATACTGATCTTCAGTTATACCCATGGAATAGAGCTCACTGAAGACTACTTTTGTAGGCATGCTTTCAGGACATTGAAATGATAAACTGGATTAGGAGGACTCCTATAACTCTGAGGAAAGTTGTTTGTAGTTGTTGTAATGGTGGTTGGTCTTTTAGCTTTTTGTGTGTGTGTGTGTGTTTTGTTTTTTTTTTTTTTTTTAAAAAAAAAAAAATCTTTTTAACTAATTTTAATTATTGATTTCCAAACATTTTTGTTGCTCTGCTAGAATAGCAGTATTAGAGAATTTGAAGTTCATTTTCCTAAGTGACTTTTCAGGTACAAAAATGATTAAGTCCACAGAACTTTTTCTTATGTTTGAAACATTTCAGTTCTGAAGATGATAAAGATCACCATTGATGTCTCTCACCTCTCTCTCCACTATCCTCCAGATGAACTATTCCTTACATTTTAAAGTATAAAATGTTTAACCTCTTTTGCCTTTGTCTTCTGCCATATGGGATGACACCATTTATCTATAAAATTACTTCACTCACAGGAGATAGAGTATCACTCATTTGTAACAATAGTGGTTTTGTTTGTTTGTTTGTTTTAAATCTGAGCTGTCCTTTTAAGTAATTATTTCTTAAAGATTATTTTGCTTTCCAAGCAAATAGATTAACATTTTTTTTCTCAAATATTTATTAAACTATTTTCATATTTTCATGAGATTTGCTGCACCTCTAACTGCTACCACTTGCAGTGTATAGACAGGAAAGGAGCTTTCCTTGGTAATATCTTTTAAATTCTTAATTTGCTTCTCCGTAATCTGATTTTATGCTCTTTGCACAAATTTTAGCCACTTCACCAATGTCTCATTATTTTTCTCTTAGCAATGCAATGGCAGTGATTATTTTTTGAAGATCAGTAAACAAAAACTAAGAGTTGGAAGTGATTAAAGCTTAGCTGTAAAATATGTGCATGCACACACTTACTAAATACAGTTATTATAAAGACAAACACTAAAAAAAAAAAAAAAAAAAAAAAAGGAAAGGAGTATGCAATGATCTAATTCTTAGCCAGTGTTCATTAGATAGTGTTCCTTAGAGACTTTAATTATTACCAGCTATACATACATACGAACAGTAGAGAAATCCTTTATTTTGTTCAACATTGAGATTTAACTATAAGAACTAATCAATTCTCAATAAAGTAAGTGCAATTCTACATTTACGTAGGATGAATTTAAGGTATGTTTTGGCTTCTATGCTCCACTGAAATAAATATATTTCTCTAAGGAGCAGTATTGGCACTTATTAGTGTAAAATGCAACCCTAGAATATAGAAGTTGTAAGACTTCGTATACCTTCTGATTCCCACTCTGAGTTGAATATTTTGAAATGTGGTACTGCCAATGTCATTATTAACAGTAATGTTTAAATGTTATGATTATAGTAACGATACCACTGGTTTTAAAAATCTGTGAAATGGCTTCTTTGCTATTTCACATCTAGTAAGTTCACATCTGAACCAAAGTTTGCAAGATACTGATTATGAACCCTACATCCCATTTGATTCAATACTGTCATGAGCAAGCAGGAAGTGAAGGATTTAAACTTTAACAATGCTTCAGGGAACTAAGCATCCAACAGTTAAGGCTCACTCTGAAGAATATGCATACCCAAGGAGGAAGAAATACTGAATGCACTTAAAGAGAAGCACTTGCTTTGAGTTGAAAGGGCAGTGTTCACTTTTAGCACAAGCTGTGCTGAGGAAGAGTAAAGTGGAAAAACACTGTCTACCTGAAAAAAGTGAAGATCTATTGTAGCTTTTATTTATGTGGAAAGGACTGCAAAAAGCTTGTGCTTTACAACCTTGCACAGACTGCAATTAGGGTTCCTATAATATTATGTGATAAGATTTATCAAATTAGACATTAAAAAAAAAAAAAAAGCTGTTCCAGAAGATAATGTGCTACCCAAAATAAGAGGAACTTATTTTTTTTGCTTTCATTCAAAGATTTATGCATTTTGTGGTTTATTTTGTTCAATTCCATGGTACTGACATAAAAAATAAATTAATAAATTAATAAATGTAATTTTCTGTTAAGATTTTTTATTATTATTATTATTTTTAAATCACTATGTGACAATGTTAGGCAGGAGACAGTGATGTATTTATAAAATTCCAGAACTTGATCTAAATAATGATGAATAAAAACTGTATTCTAAAATTACTATTTCATTTGAGACTTTCATTCCATTTTCATTTTTGTCATTATTAGTTTCCAAGAAAGGCATGATTATTTTTAAACTATCCAATGAACAGTAAAAAAATTAGTCCCTAGATTTAATAATGTTTCACAGATTTCCACCTGTGCCTGATTTAGAATCTTTCAACTCAGGTGAACATTTAATAGTGGAATGGTGTCCATCAGTATCAGGACTGTTATAAATGAGGTCTCAACTCAATCTGAATTTTGTAATATTTATAAAACAAATATTTCTAAAAGGTATAAAAGGTATAAAAGCTATAAAAGGTATAAAAGGCAAGTAAACAGCACTGGGTGTGCGGGGAGTCTACACTCCACCAACATGCACACACGAACATCAAACATTCTAAATATACAGAACATTGCTTTACATACTAAACACAAGTAATGTGACTTAAACACTTAATGAAGTCAAGTCCAGTTGGAGGCCAGTCACTAGTGGTGTCCCCCAGGGCTCGGTGCTGGGGCCGGTCCTCTTTAATATCTTCATCGATGATCTGGACGAGGGCATTGAGTGCACCCTCAGTAAGTTCGCAGAACTAACCAAGTTAGGTGCGTGTGTCGATCTGCTTGAGGGTAGGAAAGCTCTGCAGGAGGATCTGGATAGGCTGTACCAATGGGCTGAGGTCAACTGCATGAAGTTCAACAAGGCCAAGTGCCGGGTCCTGCACCTGGGGCGCAATAACCCCAAGCAGAGCTACAGGCTGGGAGATGAGTGGTTGGAGAGCTGCCAGACAGAGAAGGACCTGGGAGTGATGGTGGATAGTCGGCTGAATATGAGCCAGCAGTGTGCTCAGGTGGCCAAGAAGACCAACAGCATCCTGGCTTGTATCAGAAACAGTGTGGCCAGCAGGGCTAGGGAGGTGATCATCCCCCTGTACTCGGCTCTGGTGAGGCTGCACCTCGAGTACTGTGTTCAGTTTTGGGCCCCTTGCTACAAGAAGGACATCGAGGTGCTTGAGCGGGTGCAGAGAAGGGCGACGAAGCTGGTGAGGGGCCTGGAGAACAAGTCCTACGAGGAGTGGCTGAGGGAGCTGGGCTTGTTCAGCCTGGAGAAGAGGAGGCTCAGGGGCGACCTTATTGTTCTTTACAGATACCTTAAAGGAGGCTGTAGCGAGGTGGGGGTTGGTCTGTTCTCCCATGTGCCTGGTGACAGGACGAGGGGGAATGGGCTAAAGTTGTGCCAGGGGAGTTTTAGGCTGGATGTTAGGAAGAACTTCTTTACTGAAAGGGTTGTTAGACACTGGAACAGGCTGCCCAGGGAAGTGGTGGAGTCACCATCCCTGGAAGTCTTTAAAAGATGTTTAGATGTAGAGCTTAGGGATATGGTTTAGTGGGGATTGTTAGTGTTAGGTCAGAGGTTGGACTCGATGGTCTTGAGGTCTCTTCCAACCTAGAAATTCTGTGATTCTGTGAAATTCTGTAAGTATGCCTATACATACATACAATCAGGAAAGGTAACAAACAATCCTCTAAGTTCCATGACTTACTAAACTCGAGTACACCTATACATATGTACGATCAGAAAAGGTAACAAACAATCCTCCAAGTTCCACAACTCAACAGTCTCCATTTTCCACTCCTTTTCTTGATTGACAAGTCTCCATTTTCCATTCCTTTTGAACAACATGTCTTGCTTTAAGTTGTCAAGCAACTTGGTCTTCAGGCCCTATGTATCCCATTCTTCCTGGATCGAAGAAAAGCATATCCATCTCCTTTTCAAGGCCAATAGGCCTGGGTCAAAAGGCACATCCAGGTCAACAGGGGGCGTAACAGCAAAGGCCTTCGATGGCTGTAGCAGCAGAGGGGCCCATGGCGTATCAGTCAGATCAGCAAAGGAGCCCGCAGCTCCCTCACTATCTAGCAAACCACATGATTCTGACTGTGGTCCCTCAGGGCTCTTTTAGGCCTCAGAGACTGCTTTCCAGGTGCCAAGCAATCCCACTGCAACCTTGTCATTTTTAGTTGCAGTCCCACACCTTGACCACAGTTTGGTCCCATATTTCAGGCTCATAAACTCTCCAATTGTTAATAAGAAGAATAAGCTGTAAGGTGACCAGGGCACTCTTTGTTCCTAAGGACGTATGATTCCCCATAATGCGCAACTGCTTACCAGCGGGAGGCAGTTGTGTGCACAAGTCCGCTTCTCTCAGCTTGAGCTTCTCTCCAGCTCTGGTGCGCCTATTTCCAGTGACTTTCTGTACGAGCTTCTCTGAGTGGTTTGCAGAGTCTGGCCAAACCTATCTTCATGAGGCAGTCAATGTGCCTGCTCCCGTCCTGGTCTCCATTCTGCCCGCTTGTTCCTCTTCACTCCTTTTTCCTGCTTCTTTATTCATGTAACCTCACAGTGTTGCCTTTTTTATCTTGAGGGCAGGCTCCCCTCTGATACCCTTCTCTCCACAGCAGTTCTTTTCAAAACAACTTTTCATTGGTCAAACAACTTTGAATGTAACAACAGCAAACACCCAGAAACATCCATGTCTTAATGGCTGGAGAACAAGAGAATCATCTGGAGAACAAGAAACCGTAGACTGCATGGAGTCTCCTGAATTACCCTTCTTTCTTCCCTCTAAACTCTTTTACAGTCCTGATGGCCTCATCTTTAAGAGTCTAATGTTATCTCAACCATGGGGCTTTCCAACCCCCATGGCCACATTCCTAAATCTCCCCCTTCTTTATTAATATCAACCATTTTCTCGACATGAATTACCACTCCGTATATAACAGGACCAAAGCAAGTAGCAACTTTCAAAAGGACTAGGAGAAAACACTTTAATAAGAAGTCCGTTGAAAGGACTTTAAAGTCTGTGATTGTTTTTTCAGCTAAAAAAAAAAATAAAAAAAATAACTGTAAAAATGTTTCAGGTATCATCCAACCACATCATTAATTTTATCCACTATTTTTAGATACAGGGACTATTGTTGCATTCCAATAATCGTATATACATAGTGATGATTAAATTAATTTTTGATGGAACATAAAAGTCATTATGTAGTAATCCTCAACTTCATGCAAAATAGTAAGCTTGAAATTATATGTACAAGTATTTTTTCTCAGAGTTTTTAAGATTGCGAGATCACAGGGAGCATTCAAAGTACTTAGCAACACAGCTGCTCAGGCACAATACACCCACTCACACATTCTACAGAAGGTTTTTTTATTATTATTATTATTTCCTCCCTCCCATCTCCCCCTGTTTAATTTGTTCTAAGAAGTAATTAGTTCCAATTAGTCATCATGAAACTTGCTACCATAGTTTAAGTCAAAGACTAAAAAATTCCAAAACCATAAGGATTGTATAGGAATGAATTATTGAGTATTTTGTACCAGTTCCAGTGTAATAGATGTGAACATTCTAAGATGAAACACAGCGATTGGTATTCAGCTTGCTTGTAGGAGTACATTACTTGAATACCAGAAACTGTGTTTTTTTTGTGTGGTTTTTTTTTTTCTTCTTCTTTTTTTTTTTTTTTTTTCTTTTTTCTTTTCCATTGGGAATGAATCTTTTTCCCTAGTCAAAGATTCAGCCCATTCAATCTCCCTCTTCCCCCCCACCCCCCTGAGTTGTGATACGTTTTAAAACAACTCTTAGGAGCTCCATAAGAAATAAAAATAAATGACAATACAAATATGAAAATGTCAAAAACTCAGGAGTGTTCTTAATAGAGTAAGATTTGTATCAATGGTGATATAAAGGCTACTTCTTTCAGACTGTTCGTCCAAATTATAAGTTAAAGGGATATGAAGTAATTTGCTATACCCTTTCAATAGAGACGTGGGGCAAGACAGCTAGCTAATTCTTGTCTTCTGTCATATGGACTCTGCCTTTCAGCTAATCTTTACTAAGATTTATAGAGTCTAACAGGCTTCTTAGAGAACTGATTTGCAACCTTTTCAATTCTATATTCCCATATTTCTTCAGAATGGTCTTGGACTGTTGTCTTTCTGCCTAATCAGTAGAATTAAATTAATGACCCTCACTTTCCTTTGGGCTTTCAGAAATTACCTGACAGTATGAATTCCTGTAAGTCCTCAGGCCATCAAAAAACACTGTCATAGCATTTATTACACAAAGGAGCAAACTTTCCTCAAATACTTCAATGGCTTTTTCTGCAGCTTTGAGCTTTGAAGACTGAATTTGCAACCTTTTTGCCTCAGTCATGCTTCACAGGTTATCATCAAAGCATCTGCAAAGGTAACTAATATCTGCAAGATAAATATATTTTTAATAATAGTCTTGATTTGGGTACCCACAAATCCCCCAGTTCTTGGAAAACTACGTCCATTTCTCAGAGGAAGACAGTCAAATTATTCTGCATGTTCCATCTGCAAATGGTGATCCATCTCATGAGCACAGTTGCACAGTAATGTTCAGTCTGCACCCTAATGAGTTCCAGATCGATGGTTGTGACATCCCTGTTTCAATATTGGTAAGTCTGACCCTTGAGCTGCTGCTTTATTTACATCATCTAAGTGATGCCACTGTCATAGGATTGGCAACAATCAATATTTCATTAGTAAAACTTTGAGCTGGCTCTGACTGGCCAGGAAAACCAATGGTTTGCTTATTGAAAATACATTTTTTTTTTTTAATGATCTTTATGACTTTTTAGCTTGATTTTTGATCTACTCAACATAAGGTAAATACATCTTCAACTGCTCAAGATTTAATGCCTATTCTTCAAGAGTTAAAAACTTTGTAAACTTTAGAAGATGTCAGCAAGAAGGGAAGGTATCTAAGTCATCTCACATTGCATAAATAAAATGAAAAACACACACACACACAAATAAGAATTCTATGCAGAAAAAAAAAATCATCTAAATTAGAAAACATTTAAATGAATAACTGTACATCTGTGTGGATATCAGCACACACACACACACAAAGATTTCAATAAGTTTTCACTCACAATGTAGTTTTAATTGCTTCCCTACTTTTCATCTTTTCATTCACAATGTGAATTGTATTCTGATTTTAGTCTTGGAGCATTAAAGTAAATAAAACCACAACTACTGGTTTATTTTTAAAATTCCCTAAAAAAAAAAAAAAATTACTTTCTTTATATGTCTCAAATTGAAAACTATTTACATTACCCTCCTCAATAAATAAATAAACAAATTAATTATTTAAAACAAACAAACAAAAAATACAGAAATTCTGTTTGGAATAAGAAACATCAGTGTAATAATTACTCAAATATATAAGTTAATCTTTAATAATAATAATAATAATAATAATAATAACAATAACAATAACAATAACAATAACAATAATAATAATAATAATAATAATAATAATAATAAACAATAAACAATAAACAATAATAATAAAATCCTATCCAGTGTATCTAATTGTATGCTATCCAGTGAATTCAACTTTCTTCAGATCCCAGACCAATTTCATCATTATTGTAGAAAACTCTTCAATTATTTAACACAGAAAACTTAAATGAATGGAGCAGTTTTTCTAGTCAATGGTACAAGTAGAAAACATATACTGCAGTTATTCAGGACACATTTTTCAAGTTTAGAACTATGTAACTAAATTATAGTCAAAGAGAAAGAATGTGTCCTTGAAATACAATAAATAAATAAATAAATAAATAAATAAATAAATAAATAAATAAATCTCTGCGTGTCTTATTGAGATAAATTTTAGTCAATAATAACCAAAATTTCATTTTTTGTTTGTTTGTTTGGTTTGGATGTTTGTTGCTTATTTTGAAAGACACTACTAAAACCAGTGTATGGCTTGAAGTAAAGAATTATTAAAATACATTGAAAGAATTTGTTCATCTTTTTTGAATTTCTGGGTACAAGACCATTTGTTTAAAAATATAAAACCAAACAATCAAAATTCAAAGACATGGTTAAAAGGTATTTCATTTTACTGTGATAGAGATTTCATAATCTTTGAAATAATAAGCTAAAAATATGATTCTAGTTCTTTGTTCCACTAAGTTTTTTAAATTGAAATATTTTATCTGAAATAAATAAGTAAACAAACAAACAAACAAATGCTACTGCTGTTCCTTTTCAAAACTAAAGGAAATGTAGTTCTACATTTGTCAGCTATAAATAGATAATCACAAATGCTCTTAAGCATGGAGCAGAAGTGAGAAAAGGGAGTGTAAAATGTGGGAGTGTGACCAAGGGGGTCGACAAGCCTTCAAGTTGGTGATAACATCAGGCTCTTAATGATGAGGCCATCAGAAATGTAAAGAGTTTAGAGGGAACACAGAAGGGTGATTCAGGCGGCCTTGCCATCTCGGATTGCTTGTTCTCCAGCCGTTAAGGCATGGAAGTTGCTGGGTGTTTGTGGTTGCCGGGAAAGTTGTTGACCAATGACTAGTTAGTGGAAAAGTAATGCTGTGGGGGGAATGGTATAAGAAGGGAGGCTGTTCTTGATAAGGGATGCAACAAGATAATGAAATTATGGGAGATTATTCAATATGAGAGATAAAGTTAGACCTTCTGTAAGAGAGAGCTGAAGTTATGTCATCAATAAAGAAGTATCGGTTACTGATCCTGAAAGAACCCTGGTGTCTGTGTGGTCGTTACACCACACAAAGGAAGCATTTCTGACGAACATGAAGAAGGGATTGATTTCACACACCAATAATAGTACTGTATGTGGGAACAGAAATTTTGTTTTTGCAGAGTTGCAAAAAATTGTTTTACATTTTTTAGAGGAAAGGAATGTGTATTGAGATATGCTTGCAGTGATTAGAAAGTATAGCAGGTGACCCTGTAAAATGCAGACAACCAGACTCCTTAGGATAATTAGGTGAAAATCATGGTGTTAAGCCAAGTCAGATAAGCAAGGAAGCATTACCACTTAAAGCAGTAAAAAAAAAATCAAAAGAAATTTGAAATTTAGCAGGCCAGCAACTGAAGGCCATGCATTCTTTGAGAAGACTTAGATAGATTGTGAACCTGGATTACCCACTCAGTGGGGAAACAGGGGAGGATCCTGTCATCAAAAAGGATATAAACTGTGTTTTGGAACTAGTAGGTGCACTCTCTTGCTTGTGGGGCACCCACCATTGCAATTGCGCATTACTACTTCACTGAGATCCTCTCCTGAGCCTAAGTTATTGGCTACAGAGTGTTTCTCACATATACCGGATACAGAAAGGAGTCAAAAAGCAATTGAGTAGTACATAGTACAGTGTATATTACATAGAAGAGAAATATTTATTCTATGATCAGAAAGAGATATGTAATTGCATAAAGAACAAAAATATTATGTTTTAAAAATGGAAAAAAATAATAAGGTAATTAAAGAAGCAGTGAATCAATTATTCTTAATGAAAGTTATGATCTCTGAGATGTTAATGTGAAAAACAGTGAAGTTCAACAATTATTAGGTATAAGTGATATTTTACATTTATTGAAAAGGGAGGTCATGCAAAGATAAGTCATTTGAAATAACAGTGATATATATCTAACAGTTGTGATTGTGTCCTGATGGAGTAAACAAGCTTGCAAAGAGAAAATAAAGACAACCAATCACTGTGAATGAGTTGTGTGTTCAAGAATAGAACATATTCTTTGGAGAGCAAATAATTTTTGTTTGTTTGTTTGTTTTGTGTTTTTGTTTTGCTTTGTTTTGCTTGTTTGTTTGTTTGTTTGTTTTTCCCTCTAACAAGGAGTAACACTTGATGGCATGGAGTAGAAATTATCTCTTCTTTAGATAATAAGAACTTTTTTCCTTTCCAACCAATAACTGAATGAGACAATAATTGAAGTAAAATGGATGGCTCTCTTTCCTTATCCCGAAAGATTAGCTCTGATATCCAGGAACAAAACTTGCATGTTTACCTCTGAGACTTCCACATACAGCTTCAATGAAGGTAAACAATAACATATACAAGCCATTTAAGTCAAGTCACAAAGCACATGTAAATACTGAATTAAAGTTTAATTATTATCATTAAAGGTTAGATATTTCTTGTCCTGTTTATATCTGTGATGGAGGTAAGTTACCGTATAATAGCTGATATGATGGTGTGTTTTGGATTTAGAATGAACCTTATGCTGATAACACACTGATATTCTAGTTGTTTCACAGCAGTGCTTACACTAAATCAAAGACTTCTACTTATGCTGCTGTACCAGCAAGGAGGGGAACACAAAAAGCTGGCAGGGGACACAACGAGGGCAGCTGACCCAAACTGACTAAAAGGATATTCCATACCATATAACGTCATGTTAAACAACAATGTTATAAATAAAGTTGTCAACTCAATCTGCATTTAGTAATATTTATAAAAGGCAAGTAAACAGCACTGAGTGCGCAAGGAGTCTATGCTCTACCAACATGCACACACGAACATCAAACTTTCTAAATATACAGAACATTGCTTTTACATACTACACATATACATATGTACAATCAGAAAAGGTAACAAACAATCCTTTAAGTCTATTACTATTAATGTCCATGACTGGGGGAGCATAGTTGGCCTGGTTAAGTGCTCCCATACCCTCCATGATATATAACAGCCTCCATTTTCCATTCCTTTTCTTGATTACAAACACTGGAGAATTCCAGTCCTAGTCATGGGAACAATATGTCTCACTTTAAGTTGTTAAGCAACTTGGCCTTTGGGCCTTATGTATCCTATTCTTCTGGGATCGAAGGGAAACACATACATCTCCTTTTCAAGGCCAATAGGGCCTGGGTCAAAAGGCACACCCAGGTCACCAGGGGGCGTAACAGCAAAGGCCTGCGATGGCAGTAGCGGTGGAGGTGGGCAATGGTGTAGCAGAAGGATAGGTGGATGAGCCCACAGCTCCCTCACTATCTGGCAAACCACATGTTTCTGATTGTGGTCATATATGGCTCTTTAAGGCCTCAGAGACTGCTCGCCAGGTGCTCAGTAATCCCACTGCAACCTTGTCATTTTTAGTTGCAGAGTCCCACACCTTGACCTTAATTTGGTCCCATATTTCAGGATCATAAACTGTCTGATTGTTAATAAAGGGAATAAGCTGTAAAGTTACCAGGACAGTCTTTGTTCCTAAGGACGTATGATTCCCCATAATGTGCAGCTGCTTACCAGCGAGGGGCAGTTGTGTGCTCAGTTCTGCTTCTCTGAGCTTTAGCTTCTTTCCAGCTCTGGTATGCTGATTTCCATCGACTTTCAGTACAAGCTTCTTTGAGCGGTTTGCTGAGCTTGGCTGAACCTATCTTCATGAGGTGATCAATGTCCCTGACATAGCTTCATCATGTTGCTTTTATTTATTTATTTATTTATTTATTTATTTATTTTTCTTGAGGACAGGCTCCCCTCTTATACCCTTTTCCCCACAGCAGTCCTTTTCAAAAACAACTTTTCATTGGTCAAACAACTTTGCATATAACAGTAACAGCAAACATCCAGCAACTTCCATGCCTTAATGGCTGGAGAACAAGCAACCCTGAGACTGCATGGAGTCTCCTGAATCACCTTTCTTTGCTCCCTGTAAACTCTTTTACATTCCTGAATGGCCTCATCATTAAGAGTCTAATGTTATCTCAGCCATGGGGCTTGCCAACCCCCATGGCCACACTCCCACATTTCCCCCTTCTTTATTAATATCAACCATCTTCCTGACACAAATTATTATCCCATATATCAAAAATAATTTGAGGGAACTTGGGTTATTTAGCCTAGAGAAAAGGAGTCTCAGAGGAGATCTTATCACTCCCTACAACTACGTCAAAGGAGGTTGAGACAAGATGGGTCTCATTCTCTTCTCTCAAGCAGCACGTGATAGGACAATGGCCTCAAGCTGCACCAGGGAAGGTGAAGGTTGAGTATTGGGAATAATTTCCTCACTGAAAGTGTTGTGAAGGAATTAAAACAGGCTGCCAAGGAAGTGGTTGAGTCACCATTGCTGGAGGTATTTAAAAAATGTGTAGTGATTATTAGGGACACAGTTTAATGATAGACTTGGCAGTGCTTGGATAACAGTTGGACTTGAAGATCTTAGAGGACTTATAAAACCTAAATGATTCTATAGGAGATTTCAATTTCCCAAACAGAAACTGGTAATATCATACTACCACAACAAAGAAGTTGGGGGGGCAGGGGGGGGACAACACCAGAAAGTACAAAAATGTAAACATCATATGAGCTCAGGTATTTTTGTAAAAACTGAATGCTAAAAAGCAATGTATAATCAATCTTGCAAATCACTTCTACCTCATGAATGACCTTCAGAGAGAAAAGAAAAAAAAAAAATCTTTTCTCCAAAGCACCAAGTGCAAAGACAAGAGGGAATGGCCTTAAGTTCTGCCACGGGAGGATTAGGTTGTATATTAGGAAAAAAATTCTTCACTGAAAGGGTTGCGAATGAATTGGAACAGATTGGATAAGACAATGGCCTCAAGTTGCACCAGGGGAGGTGAAGGTTGGGTATTGGGAAAAATATCCTCACTGAAAGTGTTGTGAAGGAATTGGAACAGGCTGCCTGAGGAAGTGGGTGAGTCACCATCCCTGGAGGTATTAAAAAAAAATAAAAATTAAAAAAAATAAATAAAAATGGGGAGGTTGCAATGATTAGGGACATGGTTAATGACAGACTTGGAAGTGCTAGGTTAACTTGAATATCATAGAGGTCTTATCCAACCTAAATAATTCTATGGTTCTATTCTATGTTGTATTGCATTATTCATTTCTTAGTTACCAGTCAAGCACTGGAATGTAATTTTCAAGTTGTTTATATCGAATACAACTTTGACAAGAATAAAATCATCATGTCATCTTCAAGGGCGAATAATGCCTGACCAATCTGGTGGCCTTCTATGCTGTATTGACTGCATCAGTTTACAAAGGAAGACTGACTGCTGTCATCTAGTTAGACTTCTAAGTGCTTTTGACATGGTCCCATATGACATCCTAATCTCTAAATTGAAAAGATACATATTTGAAGGGGGAACATATGATGGACAGAGGAGTTAGCCTCTACTCTGTCCTTGTGAGACCACACTTGGAGTACTGCATCCAGTGAGGCCTGCAGCACAATAAAGATTTTGACCTCTTAGAGGGACTCCACTGGAGGGCTATAAAGATGATCAGAAGGATGAAGCACCTCTCCTGCGAAGAAAAACAGAGAGAGCTGGGGATACTTAACCTGGAGAAGAGAACACTCCAGGGCAACCTCATTACAGCCTTTCAGTACTTAAAGGGCACTTATAAAAAAGATGAAGAGTGACTTTTTACTCAGGCAAATAATGATAGGAAAAGGGAGAATGGTCTTTAACTAAAAGAGAGAAGATTTATATTAGATTTTAGGAGGAAATCCTTCATTCAGAGAGTAGTGAGGCACTGGAATGGGTTGCTCATAGAAGTTGTGGATGCCCCAGGCCTGGAGGTGTTCAAGGCCAGCCAGGCTAAGTGTGGTGCCCTGGGGAACCTGATGTAGTGCGTGGCATCCCTCCCTATGGCAGTATTGCAGGAAGAACGGCCAAAAACATGACAGACACCAGTATGGTCAGATCATGCTCTATTTTATTACCCAAAAAGCCTGACTTTTATAGTAAACTTAACAAGGGCGGATAGTGTCTCACACAAGATTATTGGTCAAAAGCACTCAGACAAACAACTGCAAGAAAACAACCCCACCTGCAAGAAAACAACCCCCTTGTGATTAGCAGTCACTTAGACCTTGTCCTTGAAGCCAGCTGCTGGCAACAATATTTTTCTAAATTCCTCAATTGGGCGATGTGGGAACACTGTCATGGGAACTTCTCGTAGTCGTCCTGGTAGCTTGGTTTGCTCAGCTGCAGCAAGCCATGGGATCTTTGCTGTTTCAAAAATCCCTCAACATGGCAGGGGGGTTGGAGTTGGATGATCTTTAAGATGCCATCTAATACAAGCCATTCTATGCTTTAAAAAACTGTTGTAAGCTAAAAAAGCTTAAAAATAAACATTTTCCTCAGGAGAGAGAGTGTGTATCCACACTTGCATAGACTGCAAGTCTATGAGGATATCATCTGATATCTATCCTCATTTTGAATAATACTTACTGAACTTCTTTTAGTATAAGCTCAATAAATTTCCAGAGACCTTACAAAGTTTTATTACATCAACAGTTTAATTACATATGAATTATGATATTAATATCTTGGTATGAAGGCATCAGTTATGTGCTAGACAAATTTGAGATAAAAACACTCAAATATTTCCAAAAATCTAGAAGATTCAATGGGGAAATGCCCTTTACTTAATATATATATATATATATATATATATATAATATATATATATATATATATAATTTTTAAAATTAGAGCTGTTTTTGCATTTTCAGTCCTAATAACTCACATACATATTTTTTATTTTGGTGAGATAGACTTTTGTTCTTGAAAAGTTTTCAGTGTTTCAAAGGTTAATAAATAAATAATAACAACAACAACAAAACAAGAACAACAATAATAATAATAAACACCTTTTTAATGGTGTTGGCCATAAAAGCTTTCTTTTATAGGTCTATTTTTTGCATAATGTTAATCTTGTTTTTACTGCTTCTGTGTGTTGGACAGTTTTTAATATCTTATAAACAATCAACAAGTTCACAAACTCTTTCATGTGTCCCCATACAACCTTCTTCAGAAGCTATACAGAATAAAAATTGTGAATTTCAAACTTATGTAACACTGCTATGTTGTGAACCATTCTTACTAACAGCTCATTACAGAAGGAAGTGGCACTGCTTTTTTGTGTAATGATGAGCTATTGTCACAAAGTGGAAAGAAACTGGTGTTAGCACTCTGCTTTACAGTCATAATCTCTGAAAGGAGAGAATTATATGTTAGAGTATGCTGTACTGTGTGTAACACACTCTATAGTCTACAAGAGTGTGGAGTTGTTTTTTTGTTTTGTTTTGTTTTTGTTTTTGTTTTTGTTTTGTGATCTTTTCTTCTTAGAGCTACTCCTTCATTTCTATGATTCCCAGAAAAGAAAATGCTCTACATTCAAAAAAACAGCGAACCAAATAAAATAAAATAAAATAAAAATAAATAAATAAATAAACAAACTATTTTTGCAGCAGAGGAAGCTTCATGAAACAGTAGAAGAGGTGTCATTTTTCCATCCTTAGAAACAGCCACTGTACTGTCCTCGAATCTTATATATGAGGACAGTACAGTGACCAAGAGTCACTCTAATTCCTCAGGCATGGACGCTTCTATGGATTTTTCCAATTACCACTAAACAGAGTAGACCTTAAAACTAAGAGCTGGATATTTCATCTAACAATAGTGTTAAAGGACTAAGCCTGAACCCATCTAGAGATTATTTTCAGTTGGCTCTATTCTTGGGGATTTATTACCAGACAATGAGCAAGATTTTGTTAAACTGCTCAAATGATCTAGTATATCTCCTACTGAAATTAACAGGGAATACATGTATACCTTTGTGGGTCATGAGAGACTGTCAGATGAGAGACTGTCAGACAATAAACTGTCAATAAGGCTAAATCAAGAGAAAGATGCAAAATTTGATTTTTTGAGCAATAATCTTCCACATTATATATAATGATTTTCACCTTCTACAGCTGGTTTTATAATGAAAATTAAATGTAAGAGGTCCTTAAAATATTATTTTCATAAAATAACTAAATACCGTAAAATTGTTTTAACTCCTCTAAAAAGTAAAAGTCATGTGAAGTGATGAAGACCTTGTCATATTGCATGATAAAGACAAACTTGCTTAAGTAATGAAGAGGACCTGTATTTGAATTACTGATTTTCAATTGAAATAATACCCAGGCTACACTGCTCATTTTTTTTCTGATCATTATAAAGGCTTTTATCTCCCAGATATGAAGCTAACCACATAAGCTAACCCTTGACTTTTAAACATTATTTTAAGATAAAATATATTGATATAACAAGTTTGATTTGATTTGATTTGGTTTAGTATTTTGAGATCTTCCTTCTATCTTAAATAAAATATATTAATAATGACAATAACAACAACAATAATAATATCCTGCTAGTAATTTCTTCATTAGTGAGATACACAAATATTTGTGTAGTATAAAAGTGAACCAGTGTGTTGGTTTAGTACCGGTAGATAGCTAAGCACCACCATACCATGCTCTCACTCCCCTTCCTCAACAGAACAGGAGAAAATATGATCAAAGAAACAGCTGAGAGATGGAAAGGGAGATCATTCACCAATTACTGTCACATGCAAAAGTGTACAGAGATGAATGTAATTTTTTGCCTATTGTTAGCAGACTACATCAGTGAGAACTAAAAGCAAACTAAAACCACCACCCCTCTTTCTACCCTCTTCCACATCCTCCCCCCAGGTGGCATGAAGGAATAAGGAAAGGAGGGTGCAGTCTGTCCGTAGCACGTCTCTGCCACTCCTTCATCCTCACTGTCTTAATCTGCCCCAATTTGAGGTTCCTCCTACGGTATGCAGTTCAGAACCTCCTGATGCAACTTAAAAACTACATGTCTATGGGGCCTGATGGCATGCATCTCAGGGTCCTGAGGGAATTGACTGATGTAGTCACCAAGTCACTCTCCATCATACTTGAAAAATGACAGTCAGGTGAAGTCCCCAGTGACTGGAAAAAGGGAAACCTCACTCACACTTTAAAAAAGGGTAGAAAGGAGGACCCGAGGAACTACAGTCTGGTGATCCTCGCTTTTGTGCCTTGGAAGATCAAGGAACAGATCCTTCAGGAGGCAACATTAAGGCACATGCAGGACAAGGAAGTGATCCAGGACAGCCAGCCTGGCTTGACCAAGGGTAAATCATGCCTAACCAATTTCGTGGCCTTCTATGATCAACTAATGGCATCCATTGACAAGGGAAGGCTGACTGATGTCACTCACTTGGAATTCTGTAAGGCCTTTGACATGATGCCACACAACATCCTAATCTCTAAATTGGTAAGATATGGATTTGAAGGGTGGACTATCCTTTGGATAAGGAATTGGCTCGGTGGCCAAACTCAGAGTAATGTTCAATGGCTCTATATCAAGGTGAAGGCTGGTGATGAGTGGTATCAATCAGGGGTCGGTCTTGGGAGTGGTACTGTTTAATATCTTTATTAATGACATATATGATGGGATTGAGTGCTCCCTCAGAATCTTTGCACATGACACCAAGCTGAATGGTGCGGTGGACACCAAAGAAGGAATAGATGTCATTGAAAGGGACCTGGACAGGCTTGAGAATAGGGCCCATGTGAATTCACTGAGAGCAGCTCTATGGGGAAGAACTTGGGGGTCCTGGTGGACAAAAGGCTCAAAATGAACCAGCACTGTGCACTTGCAGCCCAGAAGACTAACTACATCCTGGGCTGAATCAGAAGAGGTGTGTGAAACACTATGAGAAAGGTGATTGTCCCCTTCTACTCTGCCCTTGTGATGCCCTGCTTGGAGTACTGCATCCAGATTTGTGTCCTCCAGCAAAAGAAAGATATGGATCTGTTAGAGCAAGTCCAGAGGAGGGCTACAAAGATGACTGGAGAACCCAAGCACCTTTTCTATGAAGAAAAGCAGAAAGCTCTGGGGATGTTCAGCCTGGAGAAGAGAAGGCTCCAGAGAGAACTCCTGGCAACCTTTCAGTACTTAAAGGGGTGTTGTAAAAGATATGGAAGACTTTTTACTCAGGTAGATAATGACAAGACAAGGGGGAAAGGTCTTAAACTAAAAGAGAATAGATTTAGACTAGACTTTGGGAGGAAATTCTTTATTGTAAGGATAGTGAAGCATTGGAACAGGTTGCCTTCTTGCCTTACCACAGCCTTCTTGTATACAGAGAAAAGGCTGTAGATTTATGTAAATTTGGAGATTTTTGCTTGTCTGTTTTCATTTTTGTTTTAAAATGAGCTCCAACTACTTCACCAGTGTATATGCATGAGAAGGGTGCAAAATCACGGTAATATAGATCTTACGGTGGACCATTGTCATAACAGGGAGCTCATCATGTACCTTCTAATAGAAATGCCTTTCTTTGATAGCCTAGCATGAATGTGAGTAAAGTTGTCACGCACTGTGAGATTTTTTTTCCTGTTCTTTCTCCTTTCTCATTTTAACACACAATGGTCTGTTTGCTTTTATTATTGCCTCCCCTTTGTTTCTGTTTCTACATCCTGCTTGCCATTGCTCTTTCTCAAAGTTAATGGATTAAAACTAGAAATTTCATACATATCCAAATTATTTTCCAGTATTGGTCTGCATTGAAAAGTTCCTACATGATGTCACCTGAATGACCACTGTATTCCCACAATAATAACCAGCTGCATTTTATACTTAGTGACAGATAGAAGCTTTAGAGTACTGTGATACTATTCTGTGATGTGCTTACACAGTACATATCTGGATGAAAATCTTTCAACCTGTGCTCCAAGATTTGCAATGTTACAATACACAACTGCACTTTATGAAATGTCTCAGTTACTATATTCATTGTCAAAACTGATGTTTTAATAGTCTGGAAAATTTAAAGCTCTCTGATAACTTGTTTAAAAGAACTAAATCAAAGAGGATTATATTTGTTTGTTGTCTGTTTTTTTTTTGTTTGTTTGTTTGTTTGTTTGTTTGTATTTTGTTGAATCAGAAAGAACATACTACTGAAAAATGTGTGTTTCATGTTATTTTAAATCTATTAGTGGCAAACAGAAACACAGAGCAATTTATTCGAAAAGATCCTTGTGATCATCAAGTCCAGTCATCACCTAACAATACGATGACCACCACTAAACCATGTCCCTAAGTGACATAAGAACTCTCATCTCCACACGTCTCTTAAATACTTTCAGAGATGATGTCTCCACCAATTCCCTACACAACCTGTTCAAATGCTTAACCAGTCTTTTCTTGAATAAATTTATCATTGATACCTAGTCTAAAACCCCTTTATAAAACCTAAGGCCAATACCTGACGTTCTCTCATTTGCCACCTGAGAAAAGATACCAACACCCACCTTGCCACTACTTCCTTTTAGATAGTTATAGACTGATGAGGTCTCCCTTCTTCCTTCTCTTCTCCAGACTAAACAATCCCAGTTCAAGCAGCCACTTCTCACAGGTATTCTTTTCTAGTCCCTTTGCCAGCTTCATTGCTCTTCTCTGCACACACTCAAGCAACTCAATATGCTTGTTGTAGTGAGAGGCCCAAAACAGAACAGAGTACTCTGGTGTGGTCTCACCAGTACCACACACAGAGTGAACAGAGGAACAATAACTTCCCTAGTCCTGCTGGCCATGCAATTTTTGATGCAGCCCAAGATAGCATTGGTCTTCTTGGCCACCTGGGCACTCTGCTGTCTCATGTTCATCCAGAAGTTGATCAACACCTCCACCCCCACACAGCTGCTTGCTCACTCTCGCCACATGGGATGGGGAAGAGAATAAAAAAGGTAAAAGTGCAAGAACTCTTGCGTTAAGATAAAGACAGTTTGCTAGGTAAAGTAAAAACAGCATGCACAAGCAAAACAAAACAAAGAGTTTATTAGCTACTTTCCATCAGCCATCAGGTGTTTAGACACTTCCAGGAAAGCAGGGCTCATCACACATAATGGTTTCTTGGGAAGACAAACACCATCACTCTGAACATCTCCGCCATTCCTCCTTCTTCACATCAGGTTTTATTGCTGTGCATGACACTATGCACTATGAAATATGTCTTTGGACAGTCTGGGTCAATTGTCTTGGCTGTGTCCTCTTTCATCTGCTGGTTTGCTGGTTCATCCCCAGCCTCCTCACTGACAGAGCAACATCAGAAGTGGAAAAGTCCTTGGCTCTGTGTAAAATCTGCTCTGCAACAACTGAAAACATTGGTATGTTACCAGCACTATTTTCATCAAAAATCCAAAACACAGCATTGTGTGAGCATCTGTGAAGAAAATTAACTTTATCTCAGACAAAACCATGACACCTTCCCTGGCACCATGGTCAGACTGACAAGTCTGTAACTTCCTGGAATTTCCTTCCTGACTTTCTTATAGATAGGTGTCACATTTGATAACTTCCAGTCAACTGGGACCTCCCTGGTTAGACAGGACAGTAAATTGTTGAAAGTGGCTTGGTGAGCACTTCTGCCAATTCTTTCAATTCCCTTGGATAGATCCTGTCTGGCCCCAGAGATTTGTGTGTGTTCAAATGGTATAAAAAGTCAATAACCATTTCTCCTTGCATTACAAGAGCTTTGTTCTGCTCCCTGTCTCTGTCTTCCAATTCAGGAGGCTGGGTACCCCAAGAACAATTTGTTTTACTATTAAAGACTGAGACAAAGAAGGCATTAAATAATCCAACCTTTTCCTCACCTCTTGTCAAAATAAATTTGAAGAGAATTACTAGGAGATACCAAGAATGGTTATAGTTCATACTGGGCAAAGCACTAAATGACAGGATGTAGAGGAAAGGACAAAAGAAATAAATAAGAGACCTACAGTTTAAAACCACTGCCCCAGGAGTTCTTTTGATTTCAGATACTGTATTATAATTAAACAGAAAATTAAAGGTAAGCTGAAAATATTATCTCCTTGTTGAGAGGCAGACAACTTGAGAATCAGAGCAGTGAAGTCTTTCTATTTATTCACAAAAGTAGCTGCTGTATAATGTACCTGTCCAAAAGAAAGTCTGTCTGGCCTTTATTTAATGAATAAGTACTATAAGATAGGTTGAGATGCTTTAAGATGATAAAACTTGCGTGACAGTTAAGCACATAGGACATCATCACAATAACCTCCAAGCCCTTTCCAAAAAGAACTGGAAAAACTTCAAAACAGGTTTATCTATTGCCAACAGCAATAAGCAAGTAATAAGATATCACTCATAAATTCTGAGTTCTTCTCAAGTAATATATTTTGGTTCAAAGCATCACAGTGCTGCAACCTGGAGTACAGACTGTTGAATTGGCTTATTGGTTCCAGCCTTACAGTTCCATATAGTCCTTTGTGTCAATAAGATCCATGGTTAATAAATAGAGATGAACAAATTATTCATAGAGGTTTCTTCAGAAAGTTTCATTTCCTTCTCTCATTCCAATATTACACGCTTGTCATTTCCTTGTACATACTTGTCACACAAAGTCACTATCTTCCTTTGGGAATGTCTAATTATGGTGTATACATTATATATGTACATAATGTATTTAACATTTCCTACCTATGTGTTTCTTTTTTGTACTGTGAATATTTAAAGTCATTAAAAATATATATGTTTAGAGGTTTTTTTGTTTGTTTGTTTGTTTCAAGTAAGCATTTTTAAAGTCTTGATCATTCTGCAAGTTTATCTTGTCTAATGGAATGCCACTCTTAAAGCCAGAATTTAGATCAAAATATTGTTTTGTGTGTGTGTATGTGTGTAGAGGTTGTGCAAAAAATCTCCCTTTAACCTAGGTCATAAAATTTACATGATTGTTTTGCCAGCCTGGAAATTAGGCAGAAATAATGAATTATGCATTCTGTTAAGAAGTTCTCTGGTTCCCTAAGTAAGGTAACTTTTCAGGAATTCTGCTTCTTGGCTGACATTTCTGATTTTAATGATCTTCAGAGTTAACCTCCATGTTTTAAATTGATAGAAATTGTCTTTACTTCTAACAAATGATTAAATAAAACACCTCAGAAATTCAAATGATTTTTATTTATTTTTTTTTAACACACCCACCAGAAACTTCCTAACAGAAGATATATTGTTCGTTTTGCATACAAAACTTTTCCCAGAATTCTCTTGCCAACTTTGTTTAATTATCACTTGGCACTGGTAGATCCCAGCTGTTACAAGCCAACACAACATGAGGATTGATCTATTCAGCTTACACAGAACTTGCATTATTTTTGTCAGTCAAATGATCAGGAGAATTTTCAAATATTAACAAAAAAAAGTGTTTTATAGTTTATAGTGTTTTATAGTTTATAGTTTTTTATAGTTTATATATATATATAGTTTATAGTTTATAGTGTTTTATTGAAGAGTGATTTGGTTAATACTGAAAAATCATTTTAAGTGCCTCATTGGAAGAAAAAAAAATACCTTAACTAAAATTATATTAAAGATTTAAGCTGTAAAGAGAATATACAGATTTTATACAGATTTCCATGACAGCCCATTCACTGTTAAGAAAAAACTTATATTGTTGCTGTTGGTGCTGTGTCTGACTTGCGTAAAAGGTATATTTCCTCAGTATTAATTCAACAACTTTCACTAATACACCACTCAAAATGAGTTTAAAATTGTTTTAAGGACTACTGAAAATATTTTTATCTAGGTTCTTTTTTAAACAAATTCCTAGAATCTATTTTGTTACTGAAGGCTCCCTAGCTTCTACCAGCTTTAGGATCTTATGAACCTGACCTACTTTCAATTTTTCTGCTTTACAGTGTATTGTGTACAGATAAGCAGGCTGTATACCTTAGAAATCTAAGTTAAGGAGTTCCCCAACAATATGTATTACACAGTGCTGTTGTTAGGGGGGTATTTATGGGCTTGTAAGTCAATAACTGAATCCAGGCTCCATATGCCAAATATAACCCTGCACCAGCTGGTTGAAAAGCTGTTTCTCTCCCTCTCAGGGAACTCTGGGGAGCTCTGGGTAATATATTCATGACTTGAAAGAAGACCTTGGAAAATATTGCTTTTATAAATGGAAAGAAAAAATAATTATATTCTTAAATTATTAAGTAAATAAATAAATAAACCTGTAAATTCATGTTTGTTTGTTTGTTTGTTTGTTTACAAATCCTAACTCAACTCTAATGGTAATTTCATAGTCTTAAGCTGCTTATGTCTTTTGTCTAGAAATAGCTTTCTTTTTCCTCTAAATTTGTAAAATAAATAACTGTGTGGAATCCAAGTATTTTGACAAAAGTATAAAACACCAGTATTAGCTGTAGGTGAATCTCCAAAGGTTCATAGAATACCCGGATATGAAAACATCTTACTAGAAATGTTTAATATGTATGAAAGAGAAAAAGGAAAAAGAAAAAGGAAAGAGGAAGGGAAAGGGAAAGGGAAAGGGAAAGGGAAAGGGAAAGGGAAAGGGAAAGGGAAAGGGAAAGGGAAAGGGAAAGGGAAAGGGAAAGGGAAAGGGAAAGGGAAAGGGAAAGGGAAAGGGAAGGGGAAAGCGAAAGGGAAAGGGAAAGGGAAAGGGAAAGGGAAAGGGAAAGGGAAAGGGAAAGGGAAAGGGAAAGGGAAAGGGAAAGGGAAAAAGAAAAATATTTATAACAGACCTTCCTGTTTGTTGTTGTTGTTGTTGTTGTTGTTGTTGTTGTTTTTTATGTTAACCTTAAGTGAATTTGCTTTCCTTACATCTCTTTTATCTATTTGTTTATTAAAGTTAATAATTATAATTATAAAAGACAGTCACACATGGGAAAAACAACTATTTTGGGACAAAATAGTTTTAGTTTTACAAAACCATTGATTTCCCATCTGTGTCTTACATATGTTTATTGTCAGGAATTGCAGAATGTCCCCTCAGTTGTGTTTTGAAATTTCTCAAATATATTTTCACTGTCTAGTCTCAGCAAAGCAAAAATAATTCAAAATTTTATGTAATTTCAGATTTATTTTTTTAACCCCAGAATGTAAATTGTTTTTCCCTTCTAGATATTCAAAACCAGTTGCTCTGGAATTTTGGAATATCAACAGCAGAGATGTAATCACAATAAAAAATAAAAAATTAAATATGTCATATGAAAATGTACTCTCAGTATTTCCATCAGTATTAACCACTGATGATTTCTTTCAATTTTTAAGGGTCTACTCAGGGATTTAGTTAGTGTGACACTTACTCAGCTCTAAGTATCACTAAACTGTCCTCATTACCATTGCTTGCATGAGAAGTAGTTATATATCAGTGTTAATTTATATTTATATTTATATTTTGATCCTTGAGCATTATTCACACCCTATGCTGCAATGTCACTTTTCATACAGGATGGCAGTCTTAAGACCCACTTTAAATAATAATAATAACAATCAGCAACCATTGACACATGTGAATACAGGCAATTCTAGCTGCACCTGTGGCAGCACCTCCAACCTCTGTGGTACCCTCCCCTCTGGATGGCAGGGAAGAAGGATGCTGTTCCTTAGTCTATCCTGAACTCTCTTGCAGAGTTTTTCTAACTGTCTTTAAAAGAGACAATGTGTCTAAGAACTGTTTTTCACCTCACATAGGTGTAATAGCCTGATTTTATTCACTCATTTATTTATTTTAACTGAAATAAATACAGTTCTTGCAAACCAATCTTTGTCTGGCTGGTTTGAGGCACTGGTAATAAGGAACCATGAGCAAGTTTCCTGAGTTGGCATAGCTGTAACTGGAAGAGGATACATGCTTACAATCTTGTTTGGCTTAAATCACCTGGGGGGAATCTCAATGAGCCCAAATGGTAAAAATTGGCCAGAGGAAAAGATGCAAGTTCCCTGGAAGCCCACAGAGCATCATTATTTATATGAAATGCTCTTGCCAAAAAGGAGCCTTCAGTCTAAATAAGAAATGAAAGAGAATGTGTGGATGTGGCAAAAAGAGAGCAAGACACAAAACAAAGATGAACGAACAATGAATTAGTACAATAAACAGTGGCTGCCAGCTGTCTAGCTGCAGTGAAGTGTTCTCAGAAAGGCATTTAGTCTAGAAATCATATTTTCACTGCATACTGAATTCCTTAGATGCTGTTCTGCATCCATAATTAATTTTAGATGCAATTAATTTATATATTTATAAATTAATTCTTATTTATATATTTATATATAAATATTTATATTTATTAAAAAATTATATATTTTTCTGCACTCAAATTTACTTCTAAAAAAACACCGGGGTAAAATAAAAGATAAATAGTTGAAATGATGAAGATAATAGGGTTGTGTGAATCACCCTGAAAAATCAGACCTACCTGTCTACAACAGATATGATTCAGTGTGCCAAAGAAGAATGGATGTCATTGTCAAGGATCATTAGCTTCAACTTTGCTGTATCTGTGTGACCCACACTATGGAAATGGAATAATGAAAATAATAGAATCTTGCCTCTGTATCACTAACAAGGGATACTTCTTTGTTTTGGTATAATATAGCATTGCTCAGCAAACTTTCAAGTAAAAGTCTGACAGCTTTGGTAAATGCTTATTAGATATTGGTTGAATCCAATCTTTATGGTCAGCAATAATTGCACTTCTACTACAAAGTTTCAGAGTGATGCAAGATTCTCCTTGTGAGCCTTTGAGTCAGTCTACCAGTGAAATTACTTAGACAAAACAAAACATTTTCTGAGAACATAAGAATTTCATCTATTGGAGCACTTCAAACAGATGTGTCAGCTTAACTACTGAAAGATTTTTGGTCTCAGTCCATGCAGTGTGTTCTGTTCCCTATTCACCTGACAACAGGTTTAACGGTTAAAAAATTGCAATGGATATGTGTTATAAATGAAGTCTAAACTCAATCTGAATTTAGTAATATTCATAAAAGGAATATTCAAAAAAAGTATAAAAGGCAAATAAACAGTGCTGGGTGTGCAGGGAGTCTACACTCCACCAACATGCACACACGAACATCAAACATTCTAAATATATAGAACATTGCTTTACATACTAAACCCAAGTATGCCTATACATATGTACAATCAGAAAAGGTAACAAACAATCCTCTAAGTTCCATGACTTACTAAACTCGAGTACACCTATACATATGTACGATCAGAAAAGGTAACAAACAATCCTCCAAGTTCCACAACTCAACGGTCTCCATTTTCCATTCCTTTTCTTGATTACAAACAAGTCTCCATTTTCCATTCCTTTTGAACAATATGTCTTGCTTTAAGTTGTCAAGCAACTTGGTCTTCAGGCCCTATGTATCCCATTCTTCCCGGATCAAAGAAAAGCATATCCATCTCCTTTTCAAGACCAATGATGCCTGGGTCAAAAGGCACATCCAGGTTACCAGGGGGCGTAACAGGAAAGGCTTTCGATGGCTATAGCAACAGAGGGGCCGATGGTGTAGCAGTCAGATCAGTAAAGGAGCCCACAGCTCCCTCACTGTCTGGCAAACCACATGTTTCTGACTGTGGTCCCACAGGGCTCTTTAAGGTCTCAGAGATTGCTCACCAGGTGCCGAACAATCCCACCTCAACCTTGTCATTTTTAGTTGCAGAGTTCCACACCTTGACCTCAGTTTGGTCCCATGTTTCAGAATCATAAACTGTCTGATTGTTAATAAACGGAATAAACTGTAAGGTTATCAGGACAGTCTTTGTTCCTAAGGACATATGATTCCCCATAATGTGCAGCTGCTTACCAGCGAGGGGCAGTTGTGTGCAGGTCAGCTTCTCTCAGCTTGACCTTCTCTCCAGCTCCAGTGCGCCTGTTTCCAGCAACTTTCTGTACAAGCTTCTCTGACCAGTTTGCCAAGTTTGGCTGAACCTATCTTCATGAGGCAATCAATGTGCCTGTTCCTATCCTGGTCTCTGTTCTGCTAGCCTGTTCCTTTTCATTCCTTCTTTCTGCTTCTTTATTGATGCCATACTTCATCACATTGCATTGCCTTTTTTTTTTTTTTTTCTTTTTTTTTTTTTTTTTTAAATCTTGAGGGCAGGTTCCCCTCTTATACCCTTCACTCCACAGCAGTTCTTTTCAAAACAACTTTTCATTGGTCAAACAACTTTGAATATAACAACAGCAGCAAACACCCGGAAACTTCCATGCCTTAATGGCTGGAGAACAAGAAACCGTAGACTGCATGGAGTCTCCTGAATCACCCTTCTTTGTTCCCTCTAAACTCTTTTATATTCCTGATGGCCTTATGTTTAAGAGTCTAATGTTATCTCAGCCATGGGGCTTGCCAACCCCCATGGCCACACTCCCACATTTCCCCCTTCTTTATTAATATCAACCATTTTCTGGACATGAATTACCACTCCGTATATAACACTAGCTTACAGACAGTGATAATCTTTTCTAGAAAATGATATACATTGAAATCAAATTAAGGGAGAATAAGTGTGGAAAACAAACAAACAAACAAATAAATAAATAAATAATCCTACATGATGAGGAGGAAAGAAACGAACAGAAACAAATATTCATCTCCCACCAAACCTCCTTTTTATTTATTTATTTTTTGACCACATACTTGCTCTAGCATGTTTTGTTGTTACGTATTACAAAGCATAGACTCACCATCAAAAGTAGTTGAAACAGCATCCAATAAACTTCTGTCTTCATTCGTCTTTTCTTTTTTTTAACAAGTCCTTTCATTTACATTAAAAAAAAAAAAAAAAGGAAAATAATAAGTACCAATAATAAATGAAACACAAAGCAAGGCATTTTATAAAATTTTGGTGGAACTTCTTTGTGAATTCCCATAAGCCTATCTATAGAACAGAAAACAGATTTTTTTTTTCCCCTAAAAATGACACTTTTAAATTTTGGAAAAGAGACAGAGAATTATGAAACTTCAAGGTTGCTTCCCAACTATTTGAAATTATGTTATAGAATTAATGTCCAATGGTGATCTTAGTGCATATAGTTACAAAGTATCTGTAACTACTCTACAGGGCAAAAAAAAAAAAAAAAAAAAAAAAAAAAAAAAAAAAAAAAGAAGGAAAAAATGTAGAAATCAAGAAGAAAACCATGAAAACCATGAGAACTAGGATGCTTTTAATTTCTATGCAAAATATAGACTCAAGAATGATCTCATTTATTCATGGAAATAGTTTTTTATTATTTATTTATTTGTTTATTTATTATTAATACTATTATTGCTGCTTGAAGACAGAACTGTTTCAGAGGAAAAGCACACTGAAATGTGAAATGTTAATTTTCACTGGGAAAAATAGTACTGTATGTGATTGAAATAAATACTGTTATATATGGAGTAGTAATTCGTGTCAAGAAAATGGTTGATATTAATAAAGAAGGGGGAGATTTAGGAATGTGGCCCTGGGGGTTGGAAAGCCCCATGGTTGAGATAACATTAGACTCTTAAAGATGAGGCCATCAGGACTGTAAAAGAGTTTAGAGGGAACAAAGAAGGGTGATTCAGGAGATTCCATGCAGTCTACGGTTTCTTGTTCTCCAGATGGTTCTCTTGTTCTCCAGCCATTAAGACATGGATGTTTCTGGATGTTTGCTGCTGTTACATTCAAAGTTGTTTGACCAATGAAAAGTTGTTTTGAAAAGAACTGCTGTGGAGAGAAGGGTATCAGAGGGGAGCCTGCCCTCAAGATTTAAAAAAAAAAAAAAAAAAAAAAAAAAAAAGCAGCACCATGAAGTTACATCAATAAAGAAGCAGGAAAAAGAAGTGAAGAGGAACAGGCTGGCAGAATTGAGACCAGGATGGGAGCAGGCACATTGATTACCTCATGAAGATAGGTTTGGCCAGACTCTGCAAACCACTCAGAGAAGCTCGTACAGAAAGTTGCTGGAAACAGGCTCACTGGAGCTGGAGATAAGGTCAAGCTGAGAGAAGCTGACCTGTGCACACAACTGCCTCCCGCTGGTAAGCAGTTGCGCATTATGGGGAATCATACGTCCTTAGGAACAAAGACTGCCCTGGTAACCTTACAGCTTATTCTCCTTATTAACGATCGGACAGTTTATGAGTCTGAAATATGGGACCAAACTGAGGTCAAGGTGTGGGACTCTGCAACTAAAAATGACAAGGTTGCAGTGGGATTGCTTGGCACCTGGAAAGCAGTCTCTGAGGCCTAAAAGAGCCCTGTGGGACCACAGTCAGAATCATGTGGTTTGCTAGATAGTGAGGGAGCTGCGGGCTCCTCTGCTGATGAGACTGCTACGCCATCGCCATGGGCCCCTCTGCTGCTACTGCCATCGAAGGCCTTTGCTGTTACGCCCCCTGTTGACCTGGATGTGCCTTTTGACCTAGGCCTATTGGCCTTGAAAAGGAGACAACTTAAAGCAAGACATTGTTCAAAAGGAATGGAAAATGGAGACTGTTAAGTCATGGAACTTAATGGATTGTTTACTTGTTTACCTATCCAGATTGTATGTATGTATAGGCATACTCAGGTTATTATGTAAAGCAATGTTCTGTATACATGTATTTAGAATGTTTTATGTGTGTGCATGTTGGTGGAGTATAGACTCCCCGCACACCCAGCGCTGTTTATTTGCCTTTTATACCTTTTATAGCTTTCATAAATTTTAGAAATATTTGTTTTATAAATATATCAAAATTCAGATTGAATTGAGATGTCATTTATAACAATAGCAAGGTGCAAATTTCTAAAATAAGAGTTTTGAAAATTTGCATACTTCTACTGAAAACATAAATGTCCCTATTGCACATAGAAATCTGTGGTAAAGGAAGGGGTTTGCAATTCTTCCTTCTTAGGTATATTTCTAGGAAAAGGTAGTGAAATCAGAATAGGAAAAGAAAAAATAAAAACCACAACAATGTTCAATAACATTACTAAAAATAAAGGTTAAATAAATATTACAGATTATATTTTTAAATAAATCCAAATAATTCGTGCTTTTTTGTTTGTTTGTTTGTTTACATGTTTATTTTTATTTAAATTACATATTAATATTATTTATTACATGGTCAATAAGTCAGCAGTCAGAAGTCAGCAAGTCAGTGGACTTGCTCAGGTCATTAAGTAGTGGTGTACCTGCCTTGTTGTTTGTTGTGTTTGTTTTTTTTTACTATGAGAATGACCAAGCGCTGGCACAGGTTATTCAAAGAGCTTGTGGATTCTCTATCCTTGCAGATATTCAGAAGTAATCTGGACATTCTCCTGGAGAAGTGGCTTTTGTTTAAGCAGGGTGTTGTTGTATAAGATGACCTCCACAGGTCATTTTATTATTATTATCATTATTATTTATTTATTTATTTATTTAAAATTGTAGATGCTAAGATTTAATGTTTGGATTTGCAGTGTATTTGAAAATTCTCAACCTTGTTGAGAATTCTCAACATTCATATTTGTGTTCTCAAAGTTCTTTGTGAAAAGAGAGTTTACTTTGAACAAATTATTTTTATTTGTCATATTAAAAATGTTATATTACAGGTTAATGTGGAACATTTAAGTTGTTCAAGGGTGACCTGCTGTATGGAGGGAGGAGAAGCGCTGTTTAATCTTCCCTTTTGTAACAAATCAAAATGCCACTCTAAGTACTTACAGGGTATTATTAACCAAAGAAAACCACATGGAAGGCTGAAAGACTTGTAGAAGTCAGCAGCAAGAACATTATCGAAGCAAACAGCCAAACAAATTACATCAGCAGATGGAGATAATGTACCCTAAGTATAAAACCCACAATGACAAATAACAGGACATGGTGTCTGGAAAAATAAATAAATAAATGAATAGATAGATAAATAAATAAAATAAAATAAATATTTTTTTTTAGGTTTACTTTCTTGTTTCATAAAAAGTAATAAAAGTGGTGATGGTTTTAACCTAGATATCAGGTAGACCCCCACCCAGTCACTTGCTCACTCCCTTACAGCAGGTTGTGAGAGAGAATCAGAAGGATAACGTGAGAAAACTTGTAGGTCAACATACAAACGGTTTAATAACAGATACCTTGGGGAACAACAAACAAACAAACAAAAACAAACAAAAGAACTCATCTGCAATTTTAAAGTTAAGCATGATGTCATGCAATATCCCTTTGGTCAATTTGGGTTGGCTGTCCCATCTGTATACCCTCCCAGACTATTACCAGATACCCAACCTATTCCTTGAGGCAGTAGAATGAGAAACAGAAATTGCTTTGATACTGTTCAGCAATAGATAAAATATCAGCTTGACATAGACACTGTTTTGGTCACAAATCTAAAACACAACACAACAAGACTTTCAACTCTACCACAAACAAACCCAGTGCAGTCTCACTAATTTAAATCCAGTTAAATTTGACAGCTATGAGTCTGATACACTTCAGTTAGTAATTAGAGATACCTCTCTTATTAAGAGTAGAAAAAAGGGGGTGAAGGGAGGTTGGGGTGGGGGGGGGGGAAGGGAGAGGGAAATGAAGAATGGGAAAAGGAAGAAAGAAAAAGTAAAAATAAAGCAGAATAATAATTAAAAAAAAATGGAAAAAAGGAAAGAAAAAAAAAAAATCCTTCACTATCACAGCCAGCTGGAGACCTTAAAATTACTACAGAAGATATAGTTACCATGAAATTATGTGGAGCCAAATCACTTTTTTGTTTGTTTGCTTGTTTTCCCACACTCAGATAATTTAAATTAACAACATTCTTTGTGAAAACTTGTAATGGTCTTTAAACAAAATAAGAGTAGAAACTTCATTCAGATTCAGGTATATAGTGAGATCTGTTTATAATGCTCATGAGTAGCACATTTTAAATTTTAGACTAATTTCTGTCTTTAACTTCTCTTCTGAATTCAGTTACATCATTTAATTTCTTTGTTTAAAATTTCCAGCCCTGATTTTCTTCCTGCATTATGTCTGTTTCCTTTCTTCAACCATAAGCCTATTAATACACATTATTTAACTCTGTTATCATGAACTCCTGTTGATTTATAACCTGTATTTAAGATAAACTCTTTTAAGTGTAAGTATCTCATAATATTGCTGATTTCTTATTTCAATATATTTCCGATTGAGACATTTCCTTTTTCTGTTCCTACCATAGAAATATAAATGATTCTTACATTATGATGCAACAGTGCAGAACCTGACTATGTTACTACAGCAAGTGTTAAAAAGGAGCAGGGGAGTGAACTTATGAAGGAGAACTGAAAAGTCAAGCTAAAATTTGCAGAGGTGAAGGACTACAGTAAAGTTTTGCTCAGATTTCTAAGTATGCGAACAAAGGACAAGGGTGTGAGGCCATGTCGTGGTCCCACTACAGGCCAGTAATAAAAAAGTAAACTATAGTCTTAGATTATTAACTATATTAACTAAGATATTAACTATAGTAACTAAGATATTAACTGTCTTATCAAAGACTGTTGTTATTTGCATTTTTTGATTATTCTTATTTCTGGCTCTATGATGTTGTTCTTGATAACTAGTCTTAATTAAGACTAGCCAGCAAGTCTTGATAGCAGTAACATTCTTGTGATCACCTTATCTAGTTTAGTTTACAATGACCCACAGTCTTCAATAGGAGAGGTGCTCCAGCCCTCTCATCATCTTTGTGGTCCCTCTCCAGACCCATTCTAACAGATTGACATCCTTCTTGTGCTGGGGGCCCCAGACCTGGATGCAGTGAGGCCTCACAAGAGCAGAGCAGAGGGAGACAATCATCTCCCTCGACTTGTTGGTCATGCCTGTGTTGATTCAGCCCAGGATATGGCTGGCCTCCAGTGTTGCAGGCACACTCTGCTGGCTCATATCAAGATATTTTTCCACTAGAAGCCCCAAGTTCTATTCAGCAGGTTTGCTCTCAATGAGTTCCTCTCCTAGCCTGGCATTGCTGCAACCCAGGTGCAGCAATCTGCACTTAGACTTGTTAAACCTTTGAGGTTCACGTAGGTCCATTTCTCCAGCTTGCCCAGGCCCATTTGGATGGACCTTCCTTCTGTTATCTCAACTGCACCACTTAGCTAGTGTTATATGCAAACTTGTTGAGGGTGTACTGAATCCCACTGTCTGTGTCATTAATAAAGATATTAAACAGCACCAGTCCCAGAACAAATCCCTGAGGGACATGACTCATCACTGGCCTCCACCTGGACATAGAGCCATTGACCACCATTCTCTGAGTATGGACTTCAATCCAATTCCTTATTCCTTATTAATGGTCCACTCATCAAGTGGTCCACCCATCTCTCCAATTTGGAGACCAGCATGTCATGTGGAACCATGTCAAAGGCTTTACTGAAGTCCAGGTAAAATAACATTGGTTAGTCTTCCCTTGTCAACTGATGTAGTCACTTCATTGTAGAATGACATCACATAGGTCAGGCATGGTTTGCACTTGGAAAAGCCATTTTGGCTGTCCCAGATCACCTTTTTGTCTTGCATGTGCCATGACATTGCTTCGAGGAGGATCTTTTCCATGATCTTGCCATGCACAGAGGTGAGGCTCCCCCTTTCTAACTTTTTTAAAATTAGGAATGATGTTTCACTTTTTCCTTGTTAATAAACAGTTGCTTACTAAATAAATAAATAATTTTTTGTTGTTGTTGTTGCTTGTTTTTTGTTTTTGTTTTGGTTTGGTTTGGTTTTTGTTTTGTTTTAAATGGAACAGGGAAGAGTCTGAGAACTGTTTGCTTAGTGTCCTTAAATTGTATATTAGTCAACCTGTGAAATGGTATTATCAGTTAACTATTACTCTTGTTTTCCTTACTTCTTCTTTTCTTCTTGCTCTTATTACTTCTTTCAACATATTTTTAAGTTTGCTTTTAGAATACAATGTAATATAGATATTGCAAAATAATGTCCTGCTTTTAGTAGGACATTAAAACACTGTCCTATTATAGTTGCGTCCTACTAAATACTATATATTAAACACACCCTAATCTTTTCAAAAGCACTAAGAAAGGCCCAGACCTTACTGTTTGGATCAACTTGGTTAATGAAGCATTACAAAGAAAGTGGTAATTTTATCTCAATTTTTAAAATAAATGTTGTGAATTTTTTTTGTTTTTTGTTTGTTTGTTTTTTTTGGGGGGTGGGGTGGAGGTGGGGGAGAAGTGACTTTGAGACCAGAGCAGAGAAGATTAAGCAGTAGAAAACAAAACAACACAAAATTGGATGGAACAGCTTGTTCCGTGCAATTTGAAAGAAGAAGTTTATGAAGAGTAGTCAGCATGGATTCACCAAGGGGAAATTGTGCTCAAACAACCTCATTGCTTTCCATGATGGAATTTCCAGATGGGTTGATGAGGGAGAGCAGTGGATGTCACTGACATAAAGTCAAACCTTGATTTTAGCAAGGCTTTTGATACTGTCTCCCATGACATCCTGCTAGCAAAGCTGAGAAAGTGTAGGATAGACGAGTGGAAACCAAGGTGGGTTGAGAACTGGCTGACTGGCCAAGCTCAGAGGGTGGTGATCAGAGGCACAGAGAAAGGCTGGAGACCTGTGACTAGTGGTGCTCCACAGGGGTCAGTGCTTGGTCCGGTTCTGTTCAACATCTTCACTGACAACCTTGATGAGGGAATAGTGTCCACCCTCAGCAACTAAAATGATGATACAAAGCTGGGACGAGTGGTTGACATTGTGTTACCATTCAGTGAGACCTGGACATGCTGGAGAGCTGGGCAGGAAGTAACCAGATGAGGTTTAACAAGAGGAAGTGTAGAGTCCTAAACCTGGGAATAAATAACTGCATGTATCAGTACAGGCTGGGGGATGACCTGCTGGAGAGGTGCTCTGAGGAGAAGGACCTGGGGATCCTGGTGGACAACAGGTTGGCCATGAGCCAAGAGTGTGCCCTGGTGGCCAAGAAGGCCAATGGGATGCTGGGGTGCATTAAAAGGAGTGTGGCCAGCAGGTCAAGGGAGGTGATCTTCTTCCTCTACTCTGCCCTGGTCAGGCCTTACCTGGAGTACTGTGTCCAGTTCTGGGCTCCCCGGTACAAAAAAGTCAGGGATCTCATGGAAAGAGTCCAGAAGAGGGCCACAAAGATGGTACAGGGCCTGCAACATCTTCCCTATGAAGAAAGGCTGAGAGACCTGGGTCTGTTCAGCCTTGAGAAAAGAAGACTGAGAGGGGATCTTATTAATGTCAAATAAGTTTAACATTAAGATAACAAAACATAATATAAGATTAAAGTATCTTAAGTGTGGGAGACAGAGGGATTTGGCCAACCTCTTTTCAGTGGTCTGTGGGGAGAGGACAAGGGGCAATGTCTGTAAAATGGATCACAGGAATTGGAACCAATGGAACCAATATGCAAAAGAACTTCTTCATGGTGAGGGTGACGGAGCACTGGAACAGGCTGCCCAGGGAGATTGTGCAGTCTCCTCTGGAGATATTCAGGACCTATTGGGATGCCTACCTATGCAACCTGCTCTAGGGAACCTGCTTTGGCAGGGTGGTAAGACCCGATGGTCTCCAACCCCTACAACTTGATGATTCTGTGATTTTCTCGGGGTTTTAGTGTGAGGCTTGGTGATGATCTCAAGTCACTGAGGCAGGCTCTGCAACTGTCAATGATAATCACAGAATCACAGAACTGTAGAAGTTGGAAGGGACCTTGAAAGATCATCGGGTCCAACCCCCCTGCCAAAGCAGGTTCCTCAGAGCAGGCTGCCCAGGTAGGTGTCCAGAACACCAAGAAAGTCAGAGAGACAAAGTTCTATATAGCAATGGCATCTTTCTATGGAACACCTAGAAGAACCCTCAAAGAAAATGAGAATTCAGTAAGACAGCAATATGACTGTGCAGCATTTTGATTTGCACTACTCCATCGACTGTGGCTTGAAGGAGGACCAGTTCACATCTGTTTGCAGCTATCTGTGCAGAAAGTCTCTTAAAGTCTCATTCAGAGAATAGTCAGTTAAGAAAGCCTTATGTAAATCTATCTATCTATCATCTACCTATCTTTCATATCTATCTATTTATCTATCATTTATTTATTTTTTTCTGCATTAGTCCAAAGTGTGGTGTCTTCTTGTTGTTGTTTTTCTTTTGTTGTTATTGTGGTTTTTGTTTTCCTGTGAGTGAAAACAATGTGCTAACAACAACACCATCAACAACAACAAATTACTCGTACATGCAATGTTCACATATGCAATAATTGTGATGCTCACAAAAAAAATATATATATAATAAATAAATAAAAATCCATGGTAAAATTAGTATAGCAGAGGGGAAAGAGAGGGGATAGCTGTACATTATGATGAGTTTAAATGTATATCATTATGTATTTTATTTTTTCTTTGAATCATAGAATATCCCAAGTTGGAGGGGACACTCACGGATCATCAAGTCCAACTCCTAGATCATGACAGAGGAGAGTACTGAGAAATCTTATAAGAAATATTATCAGAATTTTTTTTAAAGACAACACAAAATGTTTCTGAGAAATGAATGATTGTATAAAATTAACTCTCTCTTAGATTGCTCATACAACTGTATAAGAAGTGAAAATATGAAAAATTGATGTCCAAACAGCATTTGAGAATAAGGACAGGGATGATCCTTTCTTCTGGGTCTTTAGAAGAACATAAAAATGAATTAATGAAATGAAATGTTTTTCTGTTCTTCCAGGAATAAATGTGTTATTCTTCTGTTTCTTTATTTTGTTTAACCTATAGTTGTTTCTTATTATTAGTTTGTTGAAGGATATGAAAAAAACATTCTTTTTGGCTGATCAACAAGATCAGCAATACATTCACAGTAACTGCATGGCAAAAATAAATTAAAAAAAAAAATAATCAATCACACTGGAGCACATTGAGCTAGTCGTTACCTTCTTAAGTCAGAATACCTCTAAGCACAAGAAGTAAGCAGCCTGTGTCCTTCAGTTGCACTACAGGTAAGCATCAGACCACTTCAGACATGACTGATAAAATCAATTTTGGACTATTATTTCATAAAATGTGAGTTGGATTTCAGCATCTGATATTTGTGTGGTGTAAATGCCTGAAGTAACTAGGAAAATAAAACTAACATTCACATTTTTAAGGAAAAGGTACAGCATCGAAGAGGCTTTCAGGGTAGGGCATAACTGCATTACCTGAGCGTTTCCTAGGCTCCCAACCTTAGATGCTATCACGCTGGGGAAACTTGGTGTGCTAGCTCTAAGGAACAGCACGGAGCATAGAGTGGAGTGGAGACACCACGGCTAGGCTCTGTAATCAGGTGGGGCCTCGATTGTTCTTGTGCACAAAGCTGCACTTTTTGCCACCCTGAGCCAAAGACCTGTCATGTTTTGACAAATGCTGTATCCTAGTGTACTTTTTGCTCATTATAATATCATTATAATACCAAAACACACCTCCATCCCAAAAGCTACCCGCCTCCAAGGTGCGACCACCCCTCACTAAGCATGCGCTCTGAATTTCTCGGAGCCTATTACTTTAAATGGAGACGGGAAAACTTTACACCAATCATAAATAAGATATGCTTGACTAGAGCCACTCAAGCTCCACCTAAAAGATAGAAAATAATATAAATTGGCCCAAGAGAAAGGGGATGTTAGGGAAGATACCACCGTCAGGGGGGATACCATCCCGAGGAAATACAACATCCTTAGGACCTCCTGACTCCTGGGATCAGTCGACGGGCTGAGCCTCTCTTCCCCCCCCATTGGGACGCCTTTGGGTGAGATCTGAATACTTGCTTATAAATCTCTATAGAGCCTTTGATCCTTTTAACGCGTTTATTTCTAGGCTGCACACCTGTGACACCTGTGACACCTGTAACACCTGTAACATCTATAACATCTATAACACCTGTAACATCTGTAACACCTACAACACCTATAACACCTCTAACATCTGTAACACATATAACACCTGTGTATTTCATGCATACTAGCTTGCTTTTGCAGACAGTCCCTATCACCGGCAATCCAAAAGAACCTGATTATCTGTTGCTGTAATAAACCATACTTGATTGCATTGTGATAACTCTCATTAAGTGCAACGAGGGTGAGGGTGGTTATCCATGATAGTTCAGTGTTCTGAATCTAACCAGACCCCCAGACGCTTAATGCGTTTTTGGTGAATGTCTGACTGGACCCCCAGACGGTTAATGTGTTTTTGGTGAATGTCCGACTGGTTCAGTACCCTGAGTCCGACCGGGCCCATAACGGTTAATCAGCTACACCCCTTAACACGACAATTTGGTAGCATGATACTGTGGTTGTTTCTGGTATTGCCAGAGATTGTCTTCCATTTGTATTCAGCTGATGGCATCCACAGAGAAACAGAGAATGTTAATATCATCCCAACAGCGCTTCTGTTCTTATGTCACTTGTAAGGTGAGTCCCATGTGTCCCAGAACCGTGACCAGAATGGCATCTGCTGTATCTTGGCAACAGTTTGCTGACAGTTTGATGCTGAACATTAGCTTAGACCCGTAAGCACAAGTATGTTTTTTGTTTTAAAGAGGCTGGGAAGACTCTTCTTCTATTAAACAATATGTCTACATCTTCTGGTGTAGTAAAGTTTTAATCAAATTTTCCTTCAGTATTTTCAAACTAAATACCAAGAATTAGCCCAATACAATCCAATGGTAAGCTGAATTACCATATGAGAACTTATAGTTTGCTCAGAAGACAGTTATTTATTTATTTGTTTAGTTAGTTAGTTTTCTGACTTGTATATACAGTGTTGTAGTACTTTAGGATAAAATATACCTGGATTCTCTTATTGTGTCTTGAGACTATCCTTCCAAGTAAACAAATTCTGGTGTCTTCATACTAAACAAGTTAAAAAATAGGTTTGGTTTAGAGGTCGACACATTTTTAACTCAGCCAAACAACTCTCTCACACACAAGAGCTTAACACTGTATAAAATATTTAAAAGAACAATGTAAGACAACGTGCTTGTGTCTTTATCAACCTAGTAGTAAGATGAGCAGGTTAGACAGGTGAAGACAGACTGGTTTTCTTCAGTCAAACCATTAATGGAGAAATGAACAGTGTTACTGTCGGCTTATAACAAGCTTGAGAAGCAGGCCCACATGAACCTAATAAAGTTCAATAAGTCCAAGTGCAAGGTGCTGCACCTGGGCCAGGACAATCCCAGACATGAGTCCAGACTGGGAGAAGAACTCATTGAAAGCAGCCCTGCGGAGAAGGACTTTGGGCTTCCAGTAGACAAAAAGCTCAACAAGAGCCAGCAGTGTGCACTTGCAGGTGAACTGCACCCATGATTGCATCAACAGAGGAGTGGCCAGCATGTCAAGAGAGGGGATTGTCCCCCTCTGCTCTGTCCTTGTGAGGCCCAACTTGTAGTGGGGCTATACACAGGTCTGGGGCCCCCACTGCAAGAAAGATGTGGTTCTGTTAGAACAAGTCCTTCCAGAGGACATTCGTCTTTCCAGAGAAGAGACATGAAGTTGTTCAGAGGTTTGGAGCACCTCTCCCATGAAGACAGGCTGAGAGAGCTGAGGCAGTTCAGCCAGAAGAGGAAAAGATTCTAGTGTCACCTTATTGCAGCTTTTCATTACTTAAAGGGGGTTTATAAAAAAGATGGAGAGTGTCTTTTTGCTTTGACAGACAATGACAGGACAAAGGCAAATGCCTTTAAATTATGCCTTTAAATTAAAGAGAGGAGATTTAGATTATGTGTTAGGAGGAAGTTCTTCACTCAGAGGGTGGTGAGGCACTGGAACAGGCTGCCCAGAGAAGTTGGAGATGACCCATCTCTGGATGTGTTCAAGACCAGGTTGGATAGGGCCCTGGCCAACCTGATTTAGTGGGTAACATCCCTGCCTATGGCAGAGGATTGGAACTAGATGATCTTCAATGTCCCTTTCAACCCAAGATGTTACATGATTCTATGATAAGTGTGTTACCCTATATTTCTACTTCCTCTGCTGTAATCACCAATTCAGAATCACAGTAGCCAATAATAGTGCAAATTTAGCTGCTGGCTGCAGCTGTGCTGAAAGGCTGGCATAGTGTTGCATATGTATCTTATGTTTACTAATTAGAATTAATTATGACTATTTCAGTGACTTGATTTGCACAAGAACTTATTAAAAACTAGGACCTCTGCAATCCATCCACAGCCACATAGATACAGTATGTACTGGAAGGTAACTGCATGTCTTAATAAATAACCTTATAAAAGTTAAAAGTCAGCATTTACTGTAGTTGCTAAAATAAAATCTTGTTAGTGTAGTGCTGTGGTGTTGTAAGGTTAACTGCATTCTTCCCAGTATGAAGCTAAAATTAGCCCTTTAGTTTTATATTGACAGAAAAGCTGAGCAATCTCTGGATAACTTTAAAGCATTTTACACAGTTTGCTGGCTGCAATACCTACCAAAGTCAGAGTTTATTTGAGAACTGACACGTTGTTTTTCTGAAGCATTCTATTTCATGGGTGGCATTCACATTGCAATGAATAAGTTATGACACTTTACCGTCTTGCACTGTGATATGCCAGCACATAGTAGAAAGCTGCATTTCATCACATGAATTGTTACAGTGTACATGTACCCTGAAACATAATATGAAGGAAAGAGCACTGGCAGATTTACCCTTTAACTATTACTATCTGGTCTGAAATCAAAAGGGAAAATGAGAGCAGACAGTACCATAATTTAACAAGTCATATAATTATTTCTGAATAGCCAGACACACCTCTGGAATCAATGAAGTATTTCCCATTTCTTTCCTAGGTTTTCATTTATGACTATGAGTATCAAACGTGACAGCTGATGACACAAATATTTCTCTTTATACTGTTTATGGTATTAGTATAATTAGTAGTGTCATTCATAATAACCAAGCTTAGCAAGCAACTGATATTCTTGCCATTAAGCAACACTAGTGCAGAAACAACAGCAATGAAAGAACAAGAACATTCTATGCAAAGGTATCTGGAATCAGTTGTTTAATTGTATATACGAAAATTTCTGTAACAGAATCTTTCATAATACTTTAGTGTCAAATATTGTAAGCAACTCCACGATGATACAACTATATTTTATATGTAAACTGATAACTGTGTATTTATACATAATACATATAAATATATATAGAACACTTGTATGCATTTTTGGGTCAGTTTGATAATGATATAGTTGCCAGTGGCAGCTGAAGACTACTGTTATTGTTGTTATTATTTATTATTTATTACTTATTTATTTATTATTCATTTATCTACTACATTTTATTTTTTTTTATTTTATTCTTTAGCAGGCAGTTGTATAATTATTCCATGGATAGTCCACTTTAAGTCAATCCAATTACTCAGGAAAGAAGGCAACCACTAATCACTGGAAAGTCTAAAGACAGCAAAACACTCTAGTCATACATGAGTATCTGATTAATTCTATTTTTAGCAGCCCTACTATTTGCTCGTCTTATTAAAGTGTACAGACTATGGTGGAACTCCTTAGAAATTACCAACCTGTCTGGTTAGGAGCTCATAAAGTGAGCAGACACAATGCATGGAAGATAGAAAACAAAACAAAATAAAACAACAACAATAATAAAAAAATAATGGTAACACCCTCCCCATTTTACAAATCACAGAAAGCTGTGCCTCCATTTACAAATTATATATGAGTCAAAGAGATGAGTTCAGCTTAGATCTTCTGAACCTTGCACACAAAAATACCCTTCTACGTACTGAGAGAGAAAACTGTACATCTTTAGGCAACTGGTTTACAGCTGGTGTAAATTCACACCAACAGGAAATGACTAATTCCTTAGCAGGCTATGTTCAGTGACATGATGAAGAATTCTTTGTAGGCAGATGTCCACAACACAGAAGTGTCATTATTAGCTCCATTTGATATCCTCTTTTTTATTCAGTTTTTAGCCAGGATTCGTCTGAGCTTAGGAGCTCTTCTCCAAAAAGGAATTATTGACAATAAAGTATCCAAAAAAAAAAAAAAAGGAGGTGGACAGAAGGGAAGCAATCTATTTGGCCTGAGCTGTAGCTCTTCTGCTGCAGCCCACTGTGGTGTTGAGCTAGTGCTTTCTGTCAATATTGAAACCATTGGAAAGAAAACATTTTACAAATAATATTTGATTAACTAATGGAATTTAAAATGATGCTAAGTGGTGCTCATGGGTCATGAGACTATAGAAAAATACCCTTCCCTGTCAAAGATTTGCAGAGCTGAGTGCTGCCAACTTTTGACATGAATAAGAAGGAACTTTGATAAAATGTGAAAAAAAAATGAGTCATTAAATATTTGGTTAAAATATTTTTTGTCAATGCATAAATAATTAACAACATCCTTTAACAACATTAATGACTGCTTATGCACCTGTTGCTTTTTGGCAGCTATCAGCAAAAGAGTACAGCAGTTTTGAAATAAACCAAGTATCTTGTATTCTTTGAAAAATGTCAGTGGATTTATAGTATAAAGCAAACCACTAAATCTATAAACAAGAGTTTCTGGGAGATGGAAACCTTACTCCTTCCCACTCCTTCCAGTTTGATGATAGTGTCAGTGATAGGTGCCCACAGCCTGGAGAGGGGACATGGGTCAGCAAGGAATCACCTGAAGAGGAGCACAAAGAAAAATACATTTGAATTTTGACCCCTATTGGCATTTAAGCTCCTATACTAATATGGGAGAAAATTTAAGAAATATTTACTTAATAGGAGAGACAGGGAGAAGGGTAGTATTTACACACTGATTTTGATTTTACATTTCCTTATGTAATGCAGTTAGTTTGTGTTAAAAAATGTTGTTTCTGAAATATTATCTTTTGCTACAGATGCCTCCTGACAATTATGACATCATTACAGCTGAGTATCTGACAAGCAGAAGAAATTAGGAAAAAACCTATTTTGTCATTGCAAAGTGTTTGACAATATGTCTGGGATCAATGGCAAATGAAATACCTCTGCATCTGGAAGAGGAAGAAGAGTATGTAGTTGCCTTTGATTTGTTCCTGGCTAAGAAAATGACATGTTACAGCTAGAAGGAGATTCCTTAGCAAAATACATTTTACTCAGGGAAGTAGTTCTATTGAAAGTGATACATATCCTCCTGATAAGTGTTTCAGAATCTGTCTGAAGATCAAAGCCAATAAAAAGGTTTTCTGTGATTCAGTTTGGTCAATTTGCATTAGACACCAACAGAGATAATGATAAGTCCATTGTCATGAGTAAAAACACAAGGGAAAAATGTCAGCATTTCTTCACTTGCACAGTGTACAATAACTTACTGGTTGCATTATTAACGATTTGAATTTTGCTAACCTTTTTAGCCCGTTATTATGCGGGCTAACTTCTAAAAAGCAATTTCATAATATGAATGTTTCCTACATTCATCGGGACATTAAATGGAAAATATATTTCCAAAAACAAACAAACAAACAAGCAAACAAACAAAAAGCTACAATATAAGGTATGAAATTTATAATATCTGACTGTGCTGCTTTCTGAAATATAATTTCTGACATGTTCATTACAGTTGTAAATTAACATGTAAAGTTTTTCAACTACTGGATCTGTTTAAAAAGGCATCCCGAGTACCTCACAGTGCAATTCAGTCATTGTCAGGTTCATTGGTATATGTAACTCTTCATGGGTTGCTCTTTATGTGCTATTTTCAGTGAACTTGAGGAAAATATTCCCGGTAATTTTCAAAGGAGTGAGATCTGGTTCATTGCTTTTCAATATTTTTTATCTCTACCACAACAACAATCAGTTTTTACAGGCATACAATTAAGGGGTTGAAAAATAGGTTTTGGTCAAGGCATTAACTGAAAGAAAAATAAACCATTGAAACCTAAGTCAGTATCCTTAAATTTGAGTAGAATGTAAACCTAAGTCTGCACCTGGTCATTCCAGGGAAAGAGAAAAATACTAATTACCTTGTTGAATGTTAATATACTATGAAGCATCCCTGTACTGTTTCTGTCAAACCTATCTGTCCTTGTAGTGTGTTTGAACTTTGCATTACAGGTTATAAACTTTTGATATATAGTTATTGAAAACAGACAGGAATGAAAGGTAGAAATATTTGTTTTACCTTTTTTTTTGTTTATATAGCTTATCTGATTTTTGTTTGTTTGTTTTTTTGTTTCTTTGGTAGGTTATTTAACAACATGTTGTTATTTGACCACTGGATTGGTAGTAAAAGTTACAATTGCTCTCCAAAATTACCATTCTCTGTCATATTAAATTCTTAAATGATCATGTATATCATACTTTTCAAGTGTAATTATTTATTATATTGTTTCCTTATGATAATAAGAGTTTTTTATAAGTGTTTCACAGAGTATTCAAATAAATAAAATAAAATAAAAATAAAAATAAAAAAATTATATATATTTTTTTTATTATAAAAAAATAAAATTTCCCAGCAAAAGCACTGGGGTAACCAGACTCAATTTACACCAGCTATGCCTCAGGAAAATATGTTTTTCCTATTATTTTTTTCAGAGTTAAAAAAAAAGAAAAAAAAAAAAGAAAAAAAAAAAAAAAGATAATCATAATAATTTGCTATACCAATTATTTCGAAAGAAGGTTACACTGTAATCAGAATTAATCAGAATTACAGATTCTTTGGAGCACATGCCAACTATTACCTTTCTGTTCCATCTTGTTTGTTTTTTTTTTTTGCAAAATAGCTAGAATAGTAAGTCCAACTTATTATTACTTAGATGTCCAACTACAGTGTGACACAGTGCAATGCAATGCAGTGTAATATGAAAGGTTATATGTGACATGAACTCAGTGTCTTAGGAGATTGTTAATTATTGTACAAGAAGTAAATAAAGCTTTCTTTCAAAAAATTATGACTTTAAGGTATGTCAGACACATGCATATATCTCCCCCAGCTTCAAAACCTGTGTGTCTACAAAAAAGAGCTGCTGGGGAAGGGGAACCTCAATCCATCCTACTCCTTCAAGTTTGATGCTAGCATCAGCGATAGGTGCCCACAGCCTGGAAAGGGGACATGGGTCAGCAAGGAATCACCTGAAGAGCAGCACAAAGAAATTCAAGCCACTCTGGCCAATAAGTCTGCTAAATGTCTTTATCACAGAATCACAGAATCACAGAATTTCTAGGTTGGAAGAGACCTCAAGATCATCAAGTCCAACCTCTGACCTAATGCTAACAGTCCCCACTAAACCATATTCCTAAGCTCTACATCTAAACGTCTTTTAAAGACTTCCAGGGATGGTGACTCCACCACTTCCCTGGGCAGCCTGTTCCAATGTCTAACAACCCTTTTGGTAAAGAAGTTCTTCCTACCATCCAAACTAAACTCCTCTGACGCAACTTAAGCCCATTCCCTCTCGTCCTGTCACCAGGCACATGGGAGAACAGACCAACCCCCACCTCTCTACAACCTCCTTTAAGGTATCTGTAGAGGGCAATATGCTCTCTATGTTAACATCTGTATCATGAGGAATAAACAACGGGAGTCAGTGGTATACACATGCCTGCAGGGCTATGACTTCATTGTCATTACGAAGATGTAAAATGACTCTCATCTGGAGTGGTGGAATGGAAGGATAGAATCACAGAATCACAGAAATGAATGGCTGAGGTTGGAAAGGACCTCTGAAGATCATCTAGCCAAAGTGAAGAAGTGCCCTCTCATATTGAGCTTGAACCTTCTGTGCTTCAGTTTGTGCCTGTTGCCTCTTGACTCGTCATTGGGCACAACTGAAAAGAGACCAGCTCCATCCTCTCAACACCCTCCCCTCAGATACATTGTATGCATTTGTATACATTAATAAGGTCTTGTCTTTTCCAGGCTAAACAGGTCTGGCCAGCTCTCAAGGCCTGTCCTTGTATGACAGGTGCTCCAGTCCTACTGCATAAAGCAAACCACTAAATCTATTCTGTGAGGGGTACTTTAAATTTTGATTAAATTGTAGACTGATAGGAAGAGGATTTTTGTTGTTGTTGTTGTTTGTTCGTTTGTTTAGTTTTTGTTTGTTTGTTTGTTTGTTTAGTTTAGTTTTTGTTTGTTTGTTTAGTTTTAGGAAAAATGGCAGTTGATCACCCACCTGTTCAAGCATTGTGGTCTCTGCACTCCTAGAAAAAAAAACAGTGGCATGGCACTGATTTTCACATGATGGGCAGTGTGCCAGTAAAAAAATACCCCAACAAAAGAAGTACTACGCATCAAAGTTTCTTCCATTAGGATCCTAAGGTCTGGTCAGTTGCAGATGACTGTATAACAGGCAGGAAAAAACTTAGCCATTTTTACAAATCTCTCAAGAGGTAGAGGTCACTTTATCTTTGCTGCTGTGACAAGGAGTAGCTAGACATGCTAGTAAAGACTTAAGGGACAATCTGTGCCAATTTTGTTTCTTCTGTATTCTCACTCTTTCCAAATGATTTGTTTCTCATTCAATTTCTACAGATAGGGGAGGAATAAGCAGGCAAATCACAGGTATGACATACTACTCCATTGTCCATATACCACTGAAATTTAATGCTTTTATCTATGCACTGTACAGCCACATATATTTCATGATAACGTTTTATTCCTAAGGCAAAGAACATCCTAGAAAAGATGCTACAAGAAAAACATATATATGTATATTTGTATGAATACTTTAAAATATTATTTTGCTGATAGCACACACACCTCAGGTTGAGGTTCCATCTGTCTTGCAAAATAATCAACATCGAGTAAAAGAAATATCAACCATGAAGTGTAGGTTATACTCCAAAGAACCACGTCAGCTACAAGACATGGTGTCAGGAATTTGGTGAAAAAGAAGGGAGCAAGGAGGGGAAAAGGCAAATGAATGAAAATAGACTAAGACTGAAGCAGTCTTACTAAAATGTCATTCTTTGTTTCAAGTTATTATTGTTTGGGTTCTTGGGTTGTAGCATCGGATCTGTTACAGGTATTTTTAAAAAATCTGTGCTATTTCCATGGAGATGCTTAAGGCTTTAGTTATCCCTACTGTATGAAATCATTATTGTTTCAAACCTGCACATCAACTACCACTTATGAGATAATACTGTGTGTTCTACTTCTGCCAGCTCCTGGTGAGGCCATCCCTCCACATCATCTATTGTGGTAGTTAATAAATTACTTGAGGAATCCATTTGTCCCAGGCATGGTTACTTCTATTTGTTAAAACACAAATGTTTTATGTTTTTAACATAAACATTATGTTAAAACCTTAAAGGTGGACATATGGTTTTGTTAACATTAAAATAATATTTATTCTCACCTCTTTTGTTTCTCTGAAACAGTATGCAAGTCAGATCTTCAAACACTTGTCAGAGAAGAGGTGAGCAGAGCAGGAGATGCTGTCCAAATGTTTTCTCACTATGGTTACAATTAGTAAAGCTTCTGTCTGACTTATCTTAAACTGTACTCGAGTTATTCCACACTTGGAGTCCCTATATTCTCCACAGGAGGCATCACAGCACCACAGAACAACTGAGGTTGGAAGGGACCTCAGAAGATCGTCTAGTCCAACCCTCCTGCCAAGCAGGATCACCTAGAGCACATTGCACAGGATGGCGTCCAGGTGGATTTTGAATATCTCCAGAAAAGGAGACTCCACAACATCTCTGGGCAACTTGTTCCTGTACTCTGCCACCCTCACAGTAAAGTGCCTTCTCATATTCAGACAGAACTTTCTGTGCTTCAGTTTGTGCCTGTTACCTCTCATCCTTTCAGTGGGCACAACTGGAAAGAGACCAGCTCCATCCTTTTGACACCCCTCCCTCAGATATTTATATGCATTGATGATGTCTCCCCTCGGTCTTCTCTTTTCCAGGCTAAACAGGTACAATTCTCTCAACCTGTCCTGGTACGACAGGTGCTCTGGTCCTCTAATAATCTTCATAGCCCTCCTCTGGACTTGCTCCAGTAGTTGTATGGCCTTTTGTACTGGGGAGCCCAGAACTGGACACAACACTCCAGGTGTGGCCTCACCAGGGCTGAGTAGAGGGGGAGGATCACCTCCCTTGACCTGCTGGTAACACTCTTCGGAATGCAACCGTTGGCCTTCTTGGCTGCAAAGGCACATTGATGACTCACAGTCAGTCTGCTGTCCACCAGGACTCTCAGGTCTCTCTCTGCAGAGCTGTGCTCCGTCAGGTCAGCCCCCAGCTTGTAGTGGTGCTTGGGGTTATTCCTCCCCAGGTGCAGGACCCTACACTTGCCCTTGTTGAACTTCATGATGTTCTTCTTGGCCCAACCCTCCAGCCTGTTGAGGTCCCCCTGAAAATTATCACAGCCCTCTGAGGTATCAGCCAGTCCTCTGAGCTTTGTGTTGTCAGCAAACTTGCTGAGGGTGTACTCTGTTGCATTGTCCAGGTTGTTGATGAGTAAGTTAAGCAACCCTGAACCCAGTTCTGACCCCTGGGAGACACTGCTAGCTACCGGCCTCCAACTAGACTCCGCACCACTAAGCTCTGCCATCTAGCCAATCATCAATCCACCTCACCATCCAGTCACCTAGGCCGTACTTCCTGAGCTTTTCTATGAGGATGTTATGGGAGACAGTGTCAAAAGCCTTGCTGAAGTCAGGGTAGACCATATTCACCGCTCTCCCCTCATCTACCCAGATAGTCATCTCATCAGAAGCATATTGGATTGGTTAAACATGATTTCCCCTTATTGAATCCCTGCTGACTATTCCTGATCACCTTCTTATCCTCCACATGCTGGGAGATGACCTCCAGGATGAGCTGTTCCATCACCTTTCCAGATACTGAGGTGAGGCTGACTGGCCTATATTTGCCTGGGTCCTCCTTCTTGCCCTGTTTGAAGACTGACATGACATTGTCTTTCTTCCAATCCTCAGGCACCTCTCCTGTTCTCCACAACCTTTCAAAGATGATGGAGAGTGGCCTAGCAGTCACATCAGCCAGTTACCTCAGTACCCTGGGGTGCATTCCATCAAGGTCCATGGATTTGTGGATGTCACGTTTGCTTAGATGATGTCTGACCCAATCCTCTTTGACCAAGACAAAGACCTCCTTTCTCTGGACTTTCTTTCTTGTCTCCAGGGTCTGAGATTACTGGAGGTTGATCTTAGCAGTAAAGACCTAAGCAAATAAGGCATTCAGCAGCTCTGTGTTCTCTTTATCCTTTGTCACAAGGGCACGCATCCTATTCAGCAGAGGACCAACATTTTCCCCCGTCTTCCTTTTACTACTGATGTAGTCAAAGAAGCCCTTCTTATTGTCCTTAACGTTCCTTGCTGGATCTAATTCCAAATGGGCTTTGGTCTTCCTTGTCATGTCCCTGCATACTCTGACAGTGTCCCTGTATTCCTCCCAAGTGGCTTGTCCTTTTTTCCACATGTCGCAAACTTCCTTCTTCTGTTTAAGATTTTCCAGGAACTCCTTGTTCATTCATGCAGCTCTTCTGCCCCCTTTCTTTGCTCATAGGGATGAATCGATCATGAGCTTGGAGGAAGGGATGCTTGAATACTGACCAACTGTCTTGGACCCCCCTTCCTTCCCTAACCCATAAGATTCTTCCAGGTAGATTCCCAAAGAGACCAAAATTTGCTCTCCTAAAGTCCAGGGCCACAATCCCAATTTTCATCCTGCTTCCTCCTTGAAAGATCCTGAAGTCCACCAGATCAAGGTCATTGCAGCTGTCAGCCCCTGACCGTCATATCGCCAACTAGTTCTTCCTCATTTGTTAAAACACGGTCCAGCAGCACACCTCTCCTTATTGGCTTCTCCACGACCCGTGTCAAAGAGTTGTCATCAATTCACTTAAGGAACCTCATGAACAGTTTGTGCCTAAGTCTGTGGTCTTCCCAGAAGATACTAGGGTGGTTGAAGTCCCCGTGAGAACCAGTGCTTATGACTGAAGAGAACCTGGGTATCAGGGGTGGTTTAGGTTCTGTAATCAGAATTAGGTTCTGTTCTATATACGTATATATATGTGTATATATATGTATAAGTATATATATATATACATGTATATTATTATGTGTGTATATATATATATATATATATAAATGCCTTCAAACACCTTCTTGACATCTACCTTCTTCTATGTCCTCCACCTGACTAGCACTGGGGAATAGGGATTGTGAGCTGTGATCAGTCTTTAACGTTTTGTCTTCACTACTCTTTCACAGTCACTCTATTACTAACAAGCTAGAGAATTGAGAAATGAAAGAAAAAAAAAAAGGCCTTCCCCCTGTTCACCTTCTTCCACCGCCTCCCTCCAAGCAGCACAGGGGAATGGGGGAATGGGAATTTTGGTGAGTCTGTTGCACTTCATCTCTGCTGCTCCTTCTCACTCATTCTCTGCCCCTGCTCCATGTGGGGTCCCTCCCATGGGATTCCATCCTTCCTGAACTGATCCTGTGTGGGCTTCCCACAGGCAGCAGCTCTTCAAGAACTGTTCCAAATATGGGTCTGTACCATGGAGTCCATCCGTCAGGAGCATGCTGCTCCATCATCGGTCCCCCACAGGCAGCAGCTCCTTCCAGGTCACCTGCTCCCGTGTGGTCCCTTCTCCGTAGGCTACAGGTCCAGTCCAGAATCTGATCCAGTGGAGATCCTTCACAGGCCTCATTCTCCTTCAGGTCAGATCCACCTGCTCCACCGTGGTCTCCTCCACACACTGCAATGTGGAACCCTCCACCATGGTACACCATGGGCTTCAGAGGGACAACCTACTTCACCATAGTGAAGTAGGCCACAGGGGAACTTCAGCTCTGGTGCCTGGAACACCTCCTCCCTCCCCTTCTTCCCTGACCTTGGTGTCTGCAAGGCTGTTTCTCACTCCTAGCTCCCAGTTACTGCTGTGCAGAAATTTCTTCCCTTTCTTAAGGTCTCCCAGAGGTGCAAACATTTCTATTGGCTCTGCTCTGGACAGCAGTAGGTCCCTTTTGAAGCCAGCTGGATCTGTTTCTTTTGTAACACAGGTCAGGTTCCGGACTCTTCTCACAGAGATCACCCTGCAGACCACCCACCCTCCCCTCCCCCAGAAAAAAAAAAAAAAAAAAAAAAAGCTCCAACACAGATGCATCTAGGGGTCCTGAGGGAACTGGCAGATGTAGTTATTAAGGCATTATTCATCATATTTGAGAAGTCATGGCAGTGCAGTGAAGTTCTCAGTGAATGAAAGAAAGGAAACTTAACACCTCTTTTTTAAAAGAGAAAAGAAATGACTTAGGGAACTACCAGCCAGTCAGTCTCTGTGCCCAGCAAGATCACGGAGCAGATTTTCCTGAAAACTATACTGAGACACATGAAAAATAAGGAGGTGATTGTTGAGAGGCAACATGGTTTCACTAAGGGCAAATTGTGTCTGACAAATCTGGTGACCTTCTACAATAGGGTGACAACATTGTTGAATGTTGTTATGTTAATGACAGGCTTTCCCTGTTCAGCAACTGACATCATCTATCCGGATTTGTACAAAGCATTTTATACAGTCCTGCATGACATCTTTTTCTCTAAATTGGAGAGATACAGATTTGACAGATGGACCACTTGATGCATTAAGAATTGCTTGGATAGTCTCACTCAGAGTTTTGGTCAACAGCTCAATGTCAAAGTAGAGATCAGTTAGGAGTGGTGTTCCTCAGGGATCAGTATTGGAACTAGCTTTGTTTCACATATTGGTAACATGGACAGTGGGATCAAATGCACCTGCAACAGGTTTACCAATGAAACCTAACTGTACAATGCAGTTGACATACTGGAGGGAAACAATCTTAATAATCTTGAGAGGTAGGCCTGTGTGAACCTTATGAGGTTCAACAAGGCCACGTGCAAGGTACTGCCTCTGAGCCGGGACAATCCAAAGCACAAATACAGGCTGGATTGAAATGGATTTCAATGGATTGAAAACAACCCTATAGAGGACTTAGGGTGTTGATGGATGAGAATCTCAGTGTGACCCAGTAAGGTGTGCTTGCATCACAGAAAACCAATTGTATCCTGGCCTGAATTAAAAGAAGTATGGTCAGCAGGTTGAGGGTGTTGATTCCCCCTTTCTACGATGCTCTCATGAGACTCTCCCTGGAGTACTGCATTCTGATTTGGGACCCAAAACAAGGAGGACATGGTCCTATTAGAATAAGTCCAGAGGAGTGCCATGAAGATGATCAGAGGGCCCAAGCACCTCTCCTATGAAGAAAGGCTAAGAGAGATGAGGATGTTCAGCCTGAAGAAGAGAAGGCTCCAGGGAGATTTCATTTGATTTCATTCCAGTACCTAAAGGGAGTCTTACATGTACAGGAAAACTAGAGAGGGATTTTTTTTTGCAGGGAACGTAGTGATGGGACAAGGGGTAGTGATTTTAAACTAAAATATAAATTTAAATTATATATATGGAGGAATTCTTTACTTAAAGGGTGGAGAGGCACTGGAACAGGTTGACAACAGTAGCCATAGACACCCCATCCCTGGAGGTGTTCAAGACCAGGTTGGATGGGGTTTTGAGCAAACTGTTCTGGTGCAAGGTGTCCCTGCCCATGACAGGAGGTTTTGAATTAGATGATCTTTATTATCTCTTCCATTCCAAAACATTCTATGATGATTCTCTAATTCTCTTCATACCTTTACAAAGATTGACCCAGGACAATCATAAAGAATTTTAGAGCTGAACATCAGAGCACTGGAAGCTGATTCCAGGCTTCTCTGCTGCCATGGAATGTAATGGGGAATGCATGCTTGAATTATACCCTTTAAAAATTTATTTTATTTTATTTTATTTTATTTTATTTTATTTTATTTTATTTTATTTTATTTTATTTTATTTTATTTTGTTTTGTTTTGTTTTGTTTATTTTATTATTTTTCCCTTCCAAAAATGTCATTGTAATGTTTACAGAGACTGAAATGGATTCAGCTTGAATGGATTCAAGAGTCCATGGAAAGCATGCAGAACATGTAGCTGTAGCGATTCAAGGTTGGCATATACTACCTGTAAAATTCACAGATTTTCTGTCCTTTCAGTATAGCTACAAGTGTTGGTAGAGATCTGAAATATGCAGTGTGTGTGAGGAAAATAATGTCTGGTATAAAATCGTTGTCATGAGTTCTTTAAAGACAAATCTAAGAACTAACAGCAACACAAAATGTTTGAATTCCTGGATTGAACTTGTGTACTAAAGCACAGAAAATATGAATGGATTGGACCGTTGTCTGTGTTTATGTAAAGCAAAAATTACAGATTACAGGACGGGAGCTCACTTTGTTGTTGATCTTGTTGTTCTTGTTTTAATCTTGTGTTAATCACACATGTTGAACATATGCTAGACAATGTTGCAATTCAAGAATGTCAACATTCATACTTTCTGTACTTCCTCAACTGCTTCAGCTAATATATTCTCTCCTTCTCTTGCAGGAAATCATAGACATGATAACAGAGCGACACTGGAGATATTTGCTATTTTTTTTTCAATGACTGACAAAGGATGAGACTTTTTAAATACTGTTAATTGGTAAGGATCAACTAAATCATCTGAGCAGTTCTGAAAATATCAACCAGAATTCCTGCATTTTGCCTTTAACACAAAACTGAACTTCCCATTGCACCTCCTACATTTTGTGCAGCTACCCTACTGCAGAACTGCAAGATTCTTAGGAAGTTTTTCTGATCTATAACACGCTCTTAGCTAACCATCAGGCAAACTAACTTGTGACCAGACACATAACATGCCATTGCAACAGCTCTTTTTGTTTTCCTTATACACAAAATCTTTATCATCTGTAGGTCTCAGCCTTACTCCACCAGACTGATAGCATGGATGATCTCAGAAATTCTAGTCTCAGAAGGAACATGCAGTAGTGTGCATGTAATGATAAGAGAAAGGGAGAAATTCACTGTTACCTGTCAAGGAGAATTTCCACCATCGGCATTAACCATGTAATATAGTGGCAGTGGAGTGCAATGAATGTGGAGAGAAGGGAGAGCAATCAGCAAGCCTTCATTCACTGAGATGGAAGAGCTTGTCAAAGACACAAACAACTAATCAGTTGCCAGCACTGATTGATGTTCCAGCCTGCATTCAAATCTGTCATCGTGACCAAGTATTGCCTATCGTTTACCCAGTGGATGGATAAACTAGAAGTAATATATGACATCTAAGCAAATAGATCATTAATTCTGCTTAATATGTTGGGGCTAAAGTTTAAATCTTTTTATAAACAGCAATCTTTCCCTTCAGGGAAGAAAAAAAAAAAAAGAAAAGCAACAACAAAAACAGCAATGATCTACAGTGGTTTGCTAGGCAAATAGTTTACTATTATTATTATTGTTTTTGTTATTATTATTGTTTGTTTGTTTGTTTACAAGTTACAAATTAGCTGCATTGGATATATATATTTTTTTTCAGTCTATACAGAACAATTTTCACTGAGTATTAAATCTATCAGGAAATGTATTAACTTGTTAATTAATGTGGTTAACGAGGATAAGAAATTATATGCTAGAAAAAGCAGAGGACTGCTGTTCTCCATTTTATTTTATGCTTACATTTTCTTCCATTCTAGAGTGTTTCCATGCTCAGCCCTCTGTAGCTTTACCCTTGACTTTTTATTCTGTACTATTACCCTTGACTTAGGGTTCTTTTTTCTGATCATGAGATGAAAATTTTAAATGCAGACATAGAGTTAATTGGATTTTATTATTGCTTGACTTCGTCTTAATTGCAGGGCATAGTATGCAATGATTAAAAAGTGCCCTGTAGGGCGTTTAAATTCCACATTTTGCACCAATCAGCGTCAAAGGCAGTGGATTTTGGCACATGCTTTTGCAAAGCGTTAGTTCAGGTCATAATTATGGGGAATATAATGATCTTCATTGAGGTAAATTTGAACTGGCTTAGGACTGGACAGAAGGAATTAAGTAGTCTGCAGTCCAAACTGAGGCTTGATTTCTTATTTCAGTCAGCCATCAGTCAGAGAAAGGTGCAGGAGTTAGTAATTAAGAAGTATTGTCAGAATTTTCTACTTCTGCTGTAACAAAACAGAAACCACTATTTCTGAATTGGAAACACACAGGGATATGATTCCTAGTTTTTTGCAGTTTATTAAAATATGTTCTGGTTTGTTTCAAAGACTGTCGTTAGCCTCTGATCAGTAAGATACTGTTAATAAATCATTAATGTTTTCATTTATGATTTGTATCTTATGGGATCATAAATAATTAATAACAGGCAAATACAATAAGCATAAATATTTATAGATTCCATTTTGCTTAATATAATTCATTTTTAAGATTTTAAGAGATCAAGTGTACTATTAATGTATTTGAATAAAGTACATGTCTACTAAATCTATTAACTAAGTAGTATGCTTAATGATGTTAAGGCTGAGAAAGAATTTCTTTCTTTCTTTATTCCTTCCTTCCTTTCTTTCTTTCTTTCTTTCTTTCTTTCTTTCTTTCTTTCTTTCTTTCTTTCTTTCTTTCTTTCTTTCTTTCTTTCTTTCTTTCTTTCTTTCTTTCTTTCTTTCTTTCTTTCTTTCTTTCTTTCTTTCTTTCTTTCTTTTTCTTTCTTTCTTTCTTTCTTTCTTTCTTTCTTTCTTTCTTTCTTTCTTTCTTTCTTTCTTTCTTTCTTCTTTCGTTCTTTCTTTCATTCTTTCATTCTCTCTTTCGTTCTCTCTTTCTCTCTTTCTCTCTTCCTCTTTCTTTCTCTTTCTCTCTCTTTCTTTCTTTTTCTCTCTTTCTCTTTCTTTTTTTCCCTGTTTTTTTTTTTGTTTTGTTTTGTTTTGTTTTGTTTTCTGAAAATAAAGTGCCTTTCTGTGCAATTTCTAAATCATCTTAAAATCTGAACCTAAATATTTAAGGGTGGGTGTAAAACCTGCAAACTGTTCAGCTATGTAAATGTTCTCAAGCACAGGGTGTCAATCAAGTAAAATCTTGAATTACAATTTAAACAAGTTCTAAATCTCTTGAGAATCATGGAAGAAGCTCAACTTAAAATCTGTAAAAAAAAAAATAAGCCTTTAGGAAATTATTTCTTAGAATTCTCTCAAATGCTGAGAGTCACCTGCAGTCATGGTGCAGTACTGGAAAGCATTCTGTTCTCTCTGAATGCTTACCTTTGTCTCAGTGATCCATTTACCTGGAAGCTGTAAATTTCTTTACTAACAATTCATAACAATTACATATCAACTACAAAGTCAATAAGAATGTTTTATGAAAGAACTATGTAAGAGGTTGAATTTAAAGGGGTTCATACTTGTTGTTTTAAGACAACTTGTTTACTGACAATGTACCTACTTTAAAATACATTCACTATGTCTTTGCTTGGAGAACTGAAACATATATTATTTACAAATCATTTATCTATATGTTTGTTCTGAACAAGATGACAATTTGTTCTGAAGAAGTTTCCTTAAGATGAATATTTTCTGTAATAGAGTATCTGTTCTACTAAAATTCTTAATTTCAAAATGCTTTAGTTGTTTTGCAACTGTTGGATAAAATGTAAAAATTACTTGCAAAAGAAGTAAAATACAAGATGAAAAACACTATAAACCTGTCTATATTCTTAAAAAAAAAAAAAAAAAAAAAAAAAAAAAAAAAAAAAAAGTTTTTCAAGTATTTCTTTATTTCTTTGATAGCCTCTTGGAGAGCTATAAAAACTAAATAACCATATCAAATTCCACAAAATAGGCCAATAGTACAGAAAAACAACTCTGACCAGAGAAAATATACTGAGATATAATACTTTTGAATGGTAGGTATTTAATGTCCTTGGCCCCTATTTTGTATTGGTTGTTAAAGTTGCCTTACAATCTTGTGCAAAAACAACAAACTACATTTTCAATAGCAGTAATATTTTCTCTCCATTTCTAAGCATGTTTATTCTGTTGTCACCATGATTAATCCCTAGAATGGTCAGTGTAAATCAAGGACTGACAGGAAGGATATTTTAGTAAAATCTACTCATACAGCTATTTTATAGCTTCCTTGAGATGTAGCGGTCTTAGAGTACTTTAGGCATAGTTCAACATAATTTGATCCCATCACAAGTACGTCTAAATCGCATTGTATATGAGTCCTGTAGTAGTCCAGAAATGTATGCCTTATTTTTTTTGTTGTTGTTGTTGCTGTTTTTGTTGTTGTTGTTGTTGTTGTAGTTGTTGTTTGGTGTTTAAATTTAAAAGAAATAAATAAAAGTAGATGTTGTTCCTACAAAGTCATAACATTGTTCCTATTAAAATGATAAAAATCCTTGGTAGAAAAGGAGTCCTGATTAAAAATAAATAAGTGCTGGATGGGATCTGAGCTATGCCTATCTGTGTTTGTGTATTAGGAAGTTATATATAAAGACCCCTAATAATTGACCCATGTAATAAGGAGATTAGAAGTATAATTTGATTTTTCACATGTGCAGTCACAGGTCTAAATCACCATAAATTAGCTGCTGCAGAATGGGTCAAAGGCTCATTTACATAAAGGTCCCTTTTCTTCTTCCAGGAGAATTATTGGAATTCCTACATATCTAAAGAGACAAATACAACTGAAAGTAGAAAGTGGCTTCAAGGCTCTCATTAAGAAATCATGATCCATTTATAAGAAAGGTTATCATAATTCAGGTAATTTTCAAATGATCTAGACTTTTGGTGTACAAAATAAATAAATAAATTCATACCAAGAAGTGGACTAACATATAATATATTTTAACTGCTACTGTCTTCTGAGGTGCAGAAGAAATCAGAAATCTAACTGCATTTATTAAGTGAATTCCAAATATCTGAACTCTATCCTGACTTTCATAGACTTCTATTCATATTATTTTTTATATATTTCACCACAGTTTTCTTGTGTATGTGTTGCACAGATACCAAAATTTTCGGAGTATTTTGAAGTCTGCAAAAATGCGTCCTTTTTTTTTTTTTTTTTTCATGTGCAGGTGTTTCAGAAAAAAATATACAAGATATACAGTTTTTAAAAATGTAAGAAATAAACAGCTGGCAAATTACAAAAGTCAAAGAGTGACTGCTATTATTATATAAATTTGATTTTTCCAAATGCTGGAAAAAGCATAGAGTACCTTTGCCTTCTCCATATCCCAGGTGACAAGGTCTCTTATTTCTTTCTAGAAAGGTACCACGTTTTTCCTAGTCTTCCTTTTATCACTGATATACCTATAGAAGCCTTTATTGTTGAAGCCTTTATTGTCTTGATTCCCCTGGCCAAATTTAATTCTAAAAGTGCATTGACTTTCCTACCCTGATCCCTGGCTGCTCAGATGATGCCTCTGTATCCCTTCCAGACTATTTATCCTTGCTTCCACCCTCTGTAGACTTCACTCTCTCTTTCTTGGGCCTCTCTTCTTTCTAGTGCTTTGACCATGGTAATCTACCAAGCAGATCCCTGAAAAAGGTAAATCCTACTCTCCCAAGCTCCAAAGTGGAGAGCTTGTTGTGCTGCCTCCTTCACTCCTGGTCACTGCAACCAGGGCTGTCCATGAACTTCACTATGGTTACTTCAGACCAAATCTCTGTCTTGCTCTGCTCTTCTTTCCTGAGGTGTTGCCTTGGTTGACCCACAAGAACTGGTAGATGTCATTGTGAGGCTACTCTTCATAACCCTTGATCAATCACGGTGAGTGGGAGAAGTCAGAAGTGCCTGGGGTCTGGAAGAAAGCAAATGTCATTCCTATCTTCAAGAAGGGCAAGAGGGACTGCCTGGGGAGTTAAGAGGCCAGTCATCCTCACCTCAGTCCCTGGGAAGGTGATGGAGCACTTTCTCCCAGAATCCATTTCCAAGCACATGAAGGGTAAGAAAATCATCAGGAGGAGTCAGCATGGATTAACCAAAGGAAAGTCATGTTTGAGCAACTTGATAAAGTTGTATAATGAAATGACCAGCCTGATGGATGAGAGGACAACAATGGATATCGTCTCTCTGGACTTCAGTAAAGCTTCTGACACTGTCCCCAAAAGATCCTTGTAGAAAAGCTGTTGATGTATGGGCTAGATAAGCAGCCAGTGAGGCGGACTGAAAACCGTTTGAGTGGCTGAGCCCATGAGGTAGAGGTCAGTGGCACAAAGTCTAGTTGGAGGCTAGTGGAGTACCCCAGGGGTCAATACCAAACTCAGGTCTGTTTAATCTCCATTAATGAGCTGCCTTTGGGGTGGAATGTGTCCTCAGTGAGACTTCAGATGACACAAACCTGAGGGAATTGGCAGTTAAATCAGATGATTTTTCTGCCACCCAGCAGGACCTTGACATGATAGAGAAATGGGCTAGTAGGAACCACATGAAGTTCAGCTAGTGCAAAATCCCACACCTGGGGAGGAATAACCCTCTGCACCAATAAATACAGGGGGCCACCGAGCTGGAAAGCAGCTTTTCAAATAAAACTGCCCTGGGATCCTGGTGGGACACCCATTGACCATAAGATAGCAGCATGCCCTTGCCACAGAGAAAAATAATAGTATCCTGGGCTTCACTAAGCAAAGTATTTCCAGTAAGTCGAGGGAGTTGATTATTCCCTACTCTCAGCACCGATGAAGCCACCCCTGGAGTACTGGATCCAGTTCTGGGCTTCTCAGGGAGACACAGACATACTGAAGAGAGTCCACCAGAGATAATGAAGGGACTGGAGAATCCCTCATACGAAGAAAGGCTGAGAGAGATGGGACTCTTCAGCCTAGAGAAGACTCAGGAGGCACCATATCAATGTATGGAAATGCATGAATAGATGTTGCAAACAGGATGGAGACAGGTTCTTTTCTGTGATCATAGAATCATGTAACTGTAGAATCTTGAAAGATTGGAAAGGTTGAAAAAGACCTCCAAGGTCGTCTGGTCCAACTATCACCCTATTAACAATGTCACCCACTAAACTGTCCCTAAACAGCAAGTCCAACCTTTCCTCAAACACCCCCAGGGATGCTGACACCAGTGCCTCCCTGGGCAACCCGTTCCAATGCCTGACTATTCTTTCTGAGAAGAAATGTCTCCTAATTTCCAACCTAAATCACCCCTGATAATACCCAGGTTCATGAGAGCCATTCTACATCTTTGTAATAATAATGAGGTGTTATATAATATTTGTAATAATAATAACCCTCATGTACACATGCCCTCATGAGACGTGTACATTGCTGAATCCCTTTGTCTATTCCTCATGATACAGATGTTAGCACAGAGACATTTAGCAGACTTATTGGCCAGAGTGGCTTGAATTTCTTTGTGCTGCTCTTCAGGTGATTCCTTGCTGACCCATGTCCCCTTTCCAGGCTGTGGGCACCTATCGCTGATGCTAGCATCAAACTTGAAGGAGTAGGATGGATTGAGGTTCCCCTTCCCCAGCAGCTCTTTTTTGTAGACACACAGGTTTTGAAGCTGGGGGAGATATATGCATGTGTCTGACATACCTTAAAGTCATAATTTTTTGAAAGAAAGCTTTATTTACTTCTTGTACAATAATTAACAATCTCCTAAGACACTGAGTTCATGTCACATATAACCTTTCATATTACACTGCATTGCATTGCACTGTGTCACACTGTAGTTGGACATCTAAGTAATAATAAGTTGGACTTACTATTCTAGCTATTTTGCAAAAAAAAAAAAACAAACAAGATGGAACAGAAAGGTAATAGTTGGCATGTGCTCCAAAGAATCTGTAATTCTGATTAATTCTGATTACAGTGTAACCTTCTTTCGAAATAATTGGTATAGCAAATTATTATGATTATCTTTTTTTTTTTTTCTTTTTTTTTTTTTCTTTTTTTTAACTCTGAAAAAAATAATAGGAAAAACATATTTTCCTGAGGCATAGCTGGTGTAAATTGAGTCTGGTTACCCAGTGCTTTTGCTGGGAAATTCCTAAAGAATCCAAGAATCTGTTCAATCTGTTCTAACTAAAACCAGGACAAACATTTATCTTCATTTATAATGTCAGTATGCCTGTGGAATAAATGAATTATTAGAGCCACTTTTTGGTAATTGCACATAATTTAAATGTGTGTTGTTTGTTTGTTTTTTTTTTTCATTTGTTTGTTAATTTTTTTTTCCTGATTAATATTTGCAGATTAATAATTACAGCATCTCTCATATACATACATACACATATACAGGGAAGAAAATCTGCTCTACACCTACTATTTATCCAACTTAAATTAAACTATCCTTCTTTTCTGCTGTATCTTATATGAAGGAGCATTTATGACTTTAGATTTCATTTTGGTTAAATTGAAGTTATATTCATTTTTACTGGGCCTTTTGAAGCCTGGTTAAAATTTTAAAATGTTTAAAACAAAGAATAGAAAATATGTATTCCCTTTAGCATCACCTCATGGATCCACTATTCAAGAATCTATACTCATTATGCTATTCTTACAAAGTCTTTAATGCTGTCAGCTGCTTTGGTGATAACGCTTCCTTTAATTGAGGTAATCATCAAATGTTGCTCAGGAGTGCTGTAAAGGATCAGCTACTGGAAAGATAGTTATTTAGAATGGAAATGTTTCAAGTGATCCTCGTTTATTTAATAAGCAAGACCAAAAAAATTAAAAATATTAATAATTAAAAAAAAAAAAAAAAAAAAAGAGCACTCAGTGAATAATCAAAAGGAGATCAAAATACACTAAAATATCTGATTTCATAGAACATCTTTTTTTGATACTGTTGAGGACAATTATTGTTCCATGAGCTGGGCCAGAGCTATAGCCAACTCACATCATTGTTAAGGGTAGGATCTGCTGTTAATAAAGCACAATACCAGGTTTCTTTAAAGGTTATCTATACAACATCTGTACACAACATCTCAACATACTATTACACTATAAGTACACCTGAAATTGACATCAGTTAAGAAGCACTTGAAAGAGTGCTACAAAATGTGAAAGAATTCAGAGAAAAGTGATAGAATTATGAAAGTGAGAACCCGTGATTTCTGCCAACTCTGCAGCTCCTGTGGTTGTTATAGACACCACCTAATGAAATGCTAAAGCACATTAATTCAGTTCCCAGTAAATCTGCTTTCCATGTAGTACTAGCTTTTTTAACTGTTATCTTTGAATCATGGTTTCATTATATACCCCTTCTTTCTCACTCCCAGGGCCATACTTTGTCCAGGTCTCCTCTGATTCTAACCCTGACTCCCACAGGGAAGAGCAGCAAATAGTAATAGCCTGAAGGCGAGACAAGCCTTATCAACCTTTTCACTATGTCCCTCGTCATGGCTCTAGACAAGCAGCAAGCCTCCTGCTGTTCAGCAGATGTAAGGCCCCACAGGACTGAGTCTCCAGTAACTCTTACCTGATTTTTCAGCTTCATGCAGACTGCAGATGAAGACCCAGGTGGTTATGATCATTTTGACAAGTTGTTTGACCTCACTAGTGTCCAGGGAAGAGTAGGAAAAGTGTATTTATTTCAAAATAGAAGATATGTAGGGGAAGCAGAAATTTTTCTCATGTTGCTACTGTCCATCCTTTCTCATTACCAAAAACTACTGATGAGAAAATATTTTCATTCTAAGCTCCATGATCCAGATACCTAACACAAGACATGTCAACCTCTAAAACACATTAATTAGTTGTCTGAGTAGTTTCTCATTAACATCTCTCTTACATTACATATGACATATCTGGATTTAATGTCTGACAGTATGGAGCAAAAAAAGTAAGGGGCTTTGGTCTAGCAGTCTGAAGATACTTCTTTTCCTCTTCCTCTGCCCATGAGTATCTTGAAGTTTACTTTTTTTTTTTTTTTTAATATTTACTTCTGTAAATTTAATTTTGTTACAGTTTCACAATCCCCAGTTGTAGTTGGTCTATGTGGCAAGGTTTTGATTGTGGGGGGCTTTAGGAGTGGCTTCTGTGAGAAAAATCCGAAAGCTATTCTACTATTTCTTCTTTATGAGAACTAACCTTCTCTTGGCCAGCCTAATGTATGGCAATGCCATTAGACATGTATGTGCCATAAGACGAGCCAGCGGGGAAGAAGACCAGTGTGGCTGAACAGGAAATTCCTAGAAAACTGGCCTCAGTCTGTGCCAGGGGAGGTTTAGGTTGTAAATTAGGAAACATTTCTTCCCAGAAAGAGTAGTTAGGCGTTGGAATAGGTTTTCCAGGGAGGTGGTGGAGTCACTGTCCCCGGGAGTGTTAAACGAAAAGTTGGACTTAGTGCCTAGGGACATGGTTTAGTGGGTAATATTAACTGGCAGGTGAACAGTTGGACTAGATGCTCTTGGAGCTCTTTTCCAGCCTTAATTATTCCTTAATAGCTCATGACACTGTGAATAGTTAGGTGATTGGCCAGGGACTGTCCTTGCTTAACACTATCCTTTGTGTATTTCAAGTAGCCAACCATATCTTCTTTGGCCAAAGGTCAATCCCATGCAACACTCTCGGTTCATTCTTCTTTATATGAGCTCGCCTTTACATTTTGTTATGAACTTTCCTGGACACAGAAATTGATCACATATATTGGAGTCTAAGTGACCCCACTGGGCCTCCTGCTGTCAACATGAAGCCAAGACAGAAATATGCATGAGCTAGCATTAGAAAAGTGCTGCCCTTTTTAGTAAGAGTAAGTCTCAGCCATGGGTCAGTCATGGTGCCTTGTGATTGCTCTCATTCTTGCCAAGCTGCCAGGCTTTCCCTGCAGCTTTTGGTACTGATTGGTCCCGGAATGGTAATAAACTGTGTTGTTTCCCTTGGCAAGTGTGTAAATTCTTTCCAGCCATGATCCTTGGATCTCCATTTCCAAGCTCCTGTTTTCCTAGAAGCCAACGCCAGGAATGACTTGTGTCTTGTATCTGTTTTTTAGTTTATGTTGACTGGAAGTGCAACTTGTACTACACTTTGTGCAGGCTCAATATAGCTGTAAAATCAGTTATTACATATATATATGTATATATATACACACATATATAAATATAATACATTTATAATAAGAATAAATGATATATAAATATAAATATCATTTATAGTAAATATATTTATAATAAATATATCTATATTTATATTTATATATTTATACATATATATAAAGAATGATGCAAGTATCAAATATAATTGATACCCCCTGGAATCCTTGAGCCAATCAGACACCTGCTCTGACTCTGTTCCTTGACTGGGAAAGTTCCTATCACTCATTTGGGAAAAGTGAAATCATTTCATTATGTCTCTATTGAACGCTAAATAATAATATTTAATTTCCATCTTTAAGAAATACAGACACAGCTGGCAACTTTCCTTTCTGTGGTTCAGATATTTCACATAATTTTAAGTGTTAATTAGCAGATGCCAATTATAAAAGACTCTGATGTTGTAAACATCATAAAGCTAGTGTGAATGACAGCCTTTATTACCTGAATTTACTTCAGCAGATTTATCACTTGTGCCTAAGGATCTAAAGCACTTTTTCATCACTTAAGAGGCTCTTATCTTTCTGTGTAACTCCAGAGGAGATTTATTTCTCAATATTTATGTTATAGTAGAAGAGGGAGAAACAGAAGTACCTAAGAGGCTGAAGTGTCAAAGAACATTTATAAAACTCAGATAAAAAGTGATAGATTCCAAGTCAAGAACTGAAAGCAAGTTAAATATTTAATTGATGTATAAAAAATACATTTTGGCCTAGGTAGCTTTTGACTGGATAACAGAATTCAAAATTCAAATGGTAAGCAGGAAAGTAATGGATACCCAGGATATATGGTGAATTGACAAGAGTGATTACCTCATCTTCACTTCCTATCAAGTATGCCTTTATTTCAGTCTTTCTTAGCATTTCCCAAAACTGCTGAGATAGAGTAGCTAATGTGAGAAACAAAGTTGTGTTTTTGCAATAGAAGGTGTTTTTGCAGTGGAAAATTCCACTAACCTTGCATATTCAAAAGTGATGGTGCAGTATAGCAGTGGGGCGTATATTAAGCAGATAAGGGGAAGGTCCCACTGTCCCAAAATAAGGAGGATAGCTAAGATAAACAGGATGAGTGGTATGAAATAAGTAAAAAACAAAAATCATGGGCTGTCTAGTCATGAGAGAGTAGGGAAGAAAAAAAAAAAAAAAGAAATAATAAAAAAAAAGGAATTTATTTGACAGTTGGTCAAATAAAATTGTACATATACGGTATAGAAGTGTGTCATGTAGTTTGTGATCTCAGACTCCTTACTCCTTACTTAGTTTCCTTACTCAGCCAGTAAGGAAACAGGGGAGAAATCAGGTGTTGGGTAATAGGGAATATAACCTTATGATAAACTTTTACTGTGTACTCCTGCTTGCATGACACCCGCCACTGCAGTCACAAATAAAACAGCTTCACAGAAGATCCTGTCTGAAGAAAATTATTGAGATTCTTCACACTAAGATCAACAGGCATGAGAGGTGAAAAATCAGTGTAGCAAGTAGGAAGAATAGGGGGAGCCATTTCTTACCACTTCAACCTTTGTTAAAAACAAAAACAAACAAACAAACAAACAAGTAACATTTGGAAGAAAATGGTGTGCTATTTGTAAGAACTCACTATTGTTTTGTTTTTGTCTTCATCGTATTTTTTCTCCTTAGTTTCCCATTGACTTTTACTTATGTACAGCTGATAGTGAAATATTTTTGAGAAAATAAGAAAGGTTAAAGTAGCTATATGAAAACACTGCTTGTCCAAATCTGTTACTAAAGGCTGTTATTCTCTGACTCCTTTTCAGTCCCATTGCTTACTACCTACATGAGCCTGATTTACAAAATGACATCTTAAACACTTAACGAAGGAACAGTTAGTTTCTATCAGAAACACTCTTGTGACAAGAAGTGGAATTGGAATTTATCACACTATAGCTAGTACCCATGTGCCATATTTACACCAGGTTGGGCACTACCACCAAGGCTGATTATGAGTGTTCCTTAGTAAATTTTATCTATTCGTATACATCAGTCAGGCTTCACAAAAAAAGGCTGTGCTGTCCATTGATTTCAGTCTTGTTATTTTAAACCTAGTCAGTATCTTTTAATTGGGAAGAATTATGGAAGTAGAAACAAAAACACAGGAACTATCTTTTCTTTTAGAAAGCAAATAGTTCAGTTTATATATTTATTTATTTGTTTATTTATTTATTTAATGCACAACAGTACAGGGCTGGACAACAGTTATCATTTGTTCATACTCAATTCTGAAGCACAGGGTCAGGTGATAATGGTTTTGCTTTTCTGTTCTGTGCATACTTTGAAGACAGCTACGCCTGCGCTATCACCAGCAACTTCATTTGATTGTTACATGCCTGTATACCAGCAAATGGCTATTGGTGTGAGCAGCTGTGAGCCCTCACTACCACCCAGTTCCTGAGCCTTCTAGTGTCTGCAAGCCCGTGCTTTCAGGGGCCTTGGAAAGGTTAGTTTTACAGGCAGATTCTGTAACAACATGTTGGAATATGTTATTCTCAGGCTACTAGAAGTTCACTTCACGTAACAATGTTTAAAAGCAAACTTGTATGGAAATATAATTTTTCTCAACACCTTTACTAATACCTATCTAAATACAGTAGTGTTATTGATAGGGCTATTTATGTATATATATGCATATACATACATATACATATATATAATATATAAGTCTATGTATATATATATGAATGAGAGAGAGGTTGTTGGGGGGAGGTTGTATCAATCCTTCTCCTGTCAGAGTTCATGTGTAGTGGGTTTACATGGCAAGGTTTTGGTAGCAGGGGGCTGTAAGGGTGGCTTCTTCGAGAAGAATCCAGAACCTGCCCCATGTTAGATAAGGGCCTGCCACTGGCCAGAGCTGGGCTAATAAACAATGTTGTTTGTATCTCTGTGAGAGCATATTTAAGAAAGAAAAAAAAAAAAAAAAAAAAAAAAAAAAAAAGCTGCACAACAGCACCTGGAAGAGCAAGGAGTGAGAGACTGCCCTGCAGACACCAAGGTCAGTAAAGAAGGAGGGCAGGAGGTGCCCCAGGTGGTGGAGCAGAAGCTCCCCTGTAGCCAGTGGAGAGGACTATGGTGGATCAGGCTGTCCCCCTGCAGACCATGGTATACAACAGCGGAGCAGATTTCCGTGCTGCAGCCCATGGAAGAGACCATGGTGGAGCAGGTGGATACATTCTGAAGGAGGCTGCAGCACATGGAAAACCCCTGCAGTAACAGGCCCTGGGCTGGAGTTGCAACCTGTGGAGAGGAACCCATGCAGGAGCAGGGGTCTGGGGGGAGCTGCTCCTTGTGGGGGACCCAGGTTGGAGCAGTTTGCTCCTGAGGGATGGACCCATGGTACGGACCCTATCTGGAGAAGTTTTTGAAGAGTTACTGCCTGTGGGAAGCCCATGCAGGATCAGTTTGGGAAGGATGGCATCCCGTGGGAGGTACCCCAAATTGGAGCAGGGGCAGAGAATGACCAAGAAGAAGCAGCAGAGACGAAGTGCTATAGACTGACCACAATCCCCATTCCCCCATTCCCCTGCACCACTCAGGGAGCAGAATTGGAAGAGGGTGGATGTGGGGAAGGTGTATTTTTTTTTCTTTCCTTTGTTTCTCACTTTCCTATTTTGATAGTAATAGGCAATAAGTCTTACTACTTCCCTACTCTGAGTCTGTTTTGCCTGTCTCGATAATTGTATAGAAATGTCTCCCCATCCTTATCTCAACCCTTGAGCCCTTTGTATCATATCATATTTTCTCTCCCTTTCCTTTTACAGATGGGGAGTGAGAGAGCTGCAGAGGTGGAGCTTGTCTGCCCACACAAGTAAAACCACCATATCATGGGCCTCTGAAACTTCACTCCTACTCTTTTAATATTGTTGTCTTCCAAGTCCAATGTTTGTCATCAGGATTCCTCTCATCCTCTCACCCTCTTGATGTGATTCCTAACTAAATCTAGCCTAATAGCAGTTCCAGAAGAAACAAGCAAACAACTTCTCTCCTCTGATTGATTTAATAGCATTACAGAATGACTTGGATTGGAAGGGACTTTAAAGATCATCTAGTTCCAACTCCCCTACCTTGGGTAGGGATGCCACCCACTAAATCTGGTTGCCCAGGGTCTTGAACACTTCCAGGAATGGGGCATCAACAACTTTTCAGGGCAATCTGGACCAATGCCTCACCATCTTCTGAGTGAAAAAATTCCTCCTAACATCTAATATAAATCTTCCCTCTTTTAGTTTAAAGTCATCCCCCCTTATCCTGACATAGTCTGTCCAAGTAAAAAGTTGATCTCCGTCTTTTTTATAAGTCTCCTTTGAGTACTGAAAAGTCACAATAATGTCACCCTGGAACATTCTCTTCTTCTGGCTCAACACCCCCAGATCTCTCAGCTTTTTTTCGTAAGAGAGGTGTTTGGGCCCTCCAATCATCTTCATGGTCATCCTCTGGACCTGTTCTAACAGGACCATATCCTTCTTGTGCTGGGGGCCCCAGACCTGGATGCAGTACTCCAAATTGTGCCTCACAAGGCCAGAGTAGAGGGGGACAATCACCTCCCCCCACCTGATGGTCACAACTCTCTTGATACAACCCAGGATGCAGTTGGCTTTCTGGGCTGCAAGCATGTACTGATGGCTTATGTCAATCTTTTCATCCACCAGAACCCCTAAGTCCTTCTCTGCAGGGCTGCTCTCAATGGTTCTTCTATCAGTCTGTACTTGTGTCTGGGATTGCCCTGGCCCAGGTGCAGCACCTTGCACTTGGACTTATTGAACCTCATGTGCTTCACATGGACCCACTTCTCCAGCTTGTCCAGGTTTTGGATAGCATCCCTTCATTCTGTTGTATCATCTGCACCACTCAGGTTGGTGTCATCTGCAAACTTGCTGAGGGTGCACTTGAACCCACAAAGTCATTGATAATGATTTTAAGCAGCACCAATCCCAGAACAGACCCCTGAGAAACAACACATGTCACCAGTCTCCACCTGGACATAGAGCCACTGACCACTACTCTTAGCACGACCTTCAAGCCAATTCCTTATCCATTGAATGGTCCACCCATCAAGTCCATATCTCTACAATTTGGAGATCAGTATGTCATGTGGAACAGTGTAAAAGCCTTGCATAAATCCAGGTAGATGACCTAGATTAGTCTTCTCTTGTCAACTGATGCAGTCACTCCATCATAGAATGCCACAAGATTGGTCGAGCACTATTTACCCTTGGTGAAGCCATGCTGGATCTCTTGGATCTCCTCTTTGTCTTGCATGTGATTTGACATTGTCTCCAGGAAGATCTGTTCCATGATCTTCCGAGGCACAGAGGTGAGGGTTACCAGTCTGTAGTTCCCTGGGTTGTCCTTTCTACCTTTTTTAAAAATGGAAGTGATGTTTCTCTTTTGCCAGTCACCAAGGAGTTCACCTGACTGCCAGAACTTTTCCAATATGATGGAGAGAGTCTTGGCAACTACATCAACCAATTCCTTCAGGACCCTGGGATGCATGTCATCGAGCCTCATAGATTTGTACGTGTTTAGTTTTATCAGGTGATCTCGAACCTACTCTTTGCTTGCAGTGGGAGGTTCTTTGCTTCCCCAAACCACTTCTCTGTGTTCAGTAAAATGAGAGACATGGTAAGCCTGACTGGTAGTGACGATTGAGGCAAAGACTTTGCTGAGTACCTCATTCTTCTCCATGTAAGTTGTTACCAGTTCACCCTTCTCATCCATCAGAGGGGTTGCATTCTCCTTGGCCTTCCTTTTCTGAGCAATATAACTGTAGATAGAATCCCTTCTAGTTACTATTGGTATCCCTTGCCTTCCATCTGTGCCTTGGCTTTCCAGATCCCATCCCTGCACATCTGGACAGTATCCCTGTACCCTTCCCAGACCACATGATCCTGCTTCCAATATCTGTGCATTTAATTTTTGTGTCTCAGGTTGACCAACAGGACCTTGCTCAACCACCCTGGTTGCCCTCCCTGCTCTCTTTTTTACACATGGGGATGGAAAGTTCTTGTTCTCTAAGGAAAATGTCCTTAAAGATTTGACAGCTCTGTTCAGCTCCTTCGTCTCTGAGGACAGTGTTCTAGGGGATCTCATCCACTAGGTCTTTAAATAGCTTGAAGTTCAGGGTCCTGACTCTGCTCTTAATCAAGTCCATATTCCTTGAGATCACAAACTCAACCAGGGCATGGTCACTGTAGCCCAGACTGCCTCCAGTCCTAACCTCTTTAATGAGTTCACCCACACTGGTGAGCATCAGGTTCAGCAATGCTTCTCCTCTGGTTTGTCAAATACCCAGACTTGGAAGTTATCCTCAACACACTCTAAGAGCCTCCTATTTGCTTACAGCTTGATGTGTAGCTTTTTCAGCAGTTATCTTAGTAGGTGAAGTCCCCCAGCATGATGAGAGCATGTGAGCGTGCTGCTTCTTGTAGTTGAAGTAGCTGTTGTAGTTGAGCCTCGGCATCAGGCTCCCCTTGATCAGGCAGCCTGTATTAGACCCTGACCACATGGTATCCTTTATTGGTCTGGTCCTCTAACTTTTACCCACAAACTCTCAACCTGTCTGTTACTTTCTCAGTCATCTCTTTGTAATCAAGCCATTTTTTTTTGACATAGAGGGCAACACCCCTGTCCCTCCTTCCCTGTCTGTCTCTTCTGAAAAGCTTGTAGCCCTTGTTTCCAGTATTCCAGTTATGTAATCTGCCCTACCACATTTCCATGATGGCAACCATGTCATAGTTTTGTATTTGCACCATGGTCTCCAATTCCTCCTGCGTGTTTCCCATGCTGCATGCATTGTTGCAGAAGCACTTCAGCTGGGCTATCAGTTGCATCACATTTTCAGAAGAACATTTCCTGATTGCTCTGGGACAGTTCACAAATATTTTCCTGTTGTTTCTTAGAGTGACAGTGTTCTCAGGTTTGCTTCCTTCACTCAGAGGTGCATCCCCTACCCCCACTACATCTATTTTAAAGACTTGCTGATAAATGCAGCCAGCTCACTGCCCAGAACACTCTTGCCCCACCTTGTCAGCAGCACCCCATTCAGTGTCAGCATGCCTGGCATGTCTGGTCTCTCAAAAGTGTGTTCAAGATCATAGAACCTGAAAACTTGAGCAAGGCCTCACAGCCAATCATTTACTTTTTCCATTTTTCTCCTTTTTCTTGTGTCACAGTCACCAAATGGGAGAAGAGGGGAGAACACTACATGTGTTTCTGATCCCTTCAACACCTTTCAAAGGGACATATAGTCTCTTTTGATACTTTGGAGCCTCCTAGTTGCAGTACTTTTTGACCCTACATGAAAAAGTAGGCAAGTGTGGTAGTCTTTGGGACCTACCAAACTTGGTAGCCTCTTTGGAATGTCATAAATATGGTCCCCAGGCAGGCAGCAAACGTCTCTGGACAGATTAGCCAGACATCAAACGGGAGCCTCAGTGCCCCTCAGAGAGGAGCCTCCAATGACTAATATCCTTTGTGCCTTTTTTTATGTCAGTGGTTTTGATGCAGGTGGTAGACTGAGCCAATGTTGTATAGTTAGCCTTTCAGAGGTCTTTACCGTTAATCACAGAATCTCCTCCCTCAAACTTTAAAGCATTGCTAGGGCACTTCAGGGGCAAGGGGGAGGCTCTTGCACCTGCTCTAAGAGACAAAGGCCAAGTCTCCCCTATTATGTGAGACTTTCAAATGTGTTCATTGAGGACTGCAACTTTGTTTTCTTTCCTCCTTAGCAGGACTTAAGGTTGGGCTGTTGCTATGATTGTGAGTGTATAATACCATTTGTCAACCTCCCTCTCAGATTCCTGGATGCCACATTACCTGATGAGGTCCTCTTTCTACACAGCCACCTGTTCAAGATGTTCATCCAGCTGTGCACACTTGCACCCATGACACCTGCCTCCACTTTCAGGAACTACAGGAACTTCCAGAGACTGGAGTTCCCTGTATATGAGGGTCTGGGAAGCTCCTTCTATCCCCTGGAAGTCTTTTTGTTTGTAAGCATCTGACTGGGGAGGTTGTGGCCTCTCCATCTGGATTTCAGCCTCAGAAAAGCAAGTCTGGCATGTGGACGCCATTTCTTTTGCAGTAGAAGGACCTTCCTCTGTTTCTCCCATTTATAGTCTTATTCATTCAAAATAATCCAAACTCTTTATTATATATTGGGATTTGTAAACACTTACAAAATCATTTGAAGAGCTGCAATAATATATCCAATTGACTACTGCTTTTCTTGATCTCAGAAGAACCTAAGCCATTCCTCCTTTAGCAGGGTGGATGAGACAATTGTGTTTGTTTTTCTTGTTGTTTTGTTTTGTTTTAAGAATTGCTGTATGTATGTATGTTTTCAGATAGTGAGCAAAAGAGAATTTAGATGTAATTAATTTTCAGTGATGTGCATGCTGGAACATTTTTCTCTAATAAATAAAACTGGAATTTTGTCAAAAGCTATTGGAAATTATCTAAGTAAGGTTATATGCATCAAAACAGAGGAAATATTAAATCACTTATGAAGCTGTAAGGAGCTAGAAAAGGATATACTAAGAAGATAGATAAATAGATAGATAAATTAGACAAGGGTTGATGGGCTTTCAGTTTTATATTTTGTCCTTTCCTGTCCTGTATATCATTTAAGCCTTTTAAAATAACAATGTAAAAAGATCAGCAATTACCAAGAGGCTTACACTCAAACGAAAGCTATCCATGTATCTCTGCCTTTCAGCCAACATTGTCAGATGGGATAAAATAGACATATGTTGATGACCCAGTGGCTCTGAAACGTAACCTCTGCTTTTTCCTTTTACTTAGTTACATTTGTCTCACCTATTTTTCTTACCTAAGCCCTCTAGTCAGTATAGAATAAGCTCCTATTAGGAGTGTCTGCAAGATGGCTAAAGTCTGTTGTCATGGTTTTGGTTTGGACTGAGTTAATTTTCCTCATAGAGGCTAACACAATGCCGTGTTTTTCATTTTTGATGAAAATAGTGTTGATAACACACTGATGTTTTTAGTTGTTGCACAACAGTGCTTACACAGAGCCCAAGATTTTTCCACTTCTCATGCTGCCCTGCCAGAGAGGAGGCTGGGGGTGCACAAGGAGGGGACACATCCAGGACAGCTGGCCCAGACTGGCCAAAGGGATACTCCATTGAATAATAATTCAGCAATAAAAGAAGGGGTAAACAAGGAGAAAATGGGGCACATCATTAGCAATGGCATTTGTCTTCTTAATAAACTATTACATGTGAAGAGCGCTGCTTTTCTGGAAGTATTTGAACACCTGCCTGCCAATGGTAAGAAGTGAAATAACTTCTTGTTTTGTTTTGCTTGCATATGTGATTTTTGCTTTACCTAGTAAACTATCCTGATCTCAAAGTTCTCACACTCTTATCTTTCTGATTTTCTATTCAATCTCACCTGGGGAGAGTGAGAGAGCAGCTGTGAGGTGCTTAGCTGCCTGCTGGGATTAAACTACAACAGCTGCTTTCACTACCTCTGCTTATCTGCAACATGCTCAGTTATGCTATCACAGTTAATGCTCTCCTGCCCTTTTCATTTTTCCAAAGTGTCAGACCAAAATCCATAAAATAATCAGTTCACCCCCTCTCTTGTGCTTCCATTTATTTCTACACATGGTCATCTGACTCAGGAAGCATCACATGTTCTGGGAAAACTGAGCTCCATCTTTAAATGTTATCCCCTATTTTCAGGTGATGTAAAGACAGAATCACAAGGTTAGAAGCTAAATGCATTTAAACAAGTGTTCTGTTTTTTTTTTTTTTTTTAAAAAAAAAAAAAAAAAAAAAAAAAAAGAACTGATAATGCAAGTCAGTCATAACACAAACTGAAAGGGTTAAAAACTAAAGCAAAGTTAATTCATGAAGGTACTTTTTACTATGAAAAGTATTCAGTCAGAAAAATTCACCTGGGGAATTGAAAGCCAGGACAACAGTTTTCTTTTAAAGAGTTAGCTTAATGAGAGTAGTAGAGATGTCAATATTGGCTATAAGAAATATGAGGTAAGAAATGTAGGATAATGTAATAAAAATATAATAATCATCAATCCTCTCCTTCTGTAAGATCACAGTTCACAATCTAGTTATCTAGTTTTTATGAGTGTCCTGGGAGCCTCACTCTACCGAGAATATTAGATTGTGCAAGGGAAGGGAAGTAGAAATGACTGGCAAGTGATAGGGAGACAAGCCTCTGTGGAAGTACAGAATCTCTTGCCAGATTAGTTTTCAGGGAGAGCCTTAGACCCACTTGTAAAAGTGGAGCTACTTTTTTTTTTTTTTTTTTTTTTTTTTTATAGGCCCTTATACTCCAAAACATAGAACATTTTCCTCTCTTTCTCTTTCCCATAGGAATGTAAGTATAAAAAATAGATACAAATAATAAGATTTGGTAAAAGAAAATATATTCATTGTATTTTACATTTGCCCTGTAATTTGTTGTGTGATCTCTATATATATATGTAAAAAAAAAAAAAAAAAGTCTTGTAACTAAAAATCCCAGCATAATATGGGAGAAAAGTATCCACTTATTGGTCTACATTTACAGAATAACAGAAAGGCAATCTGGCATTCATTCCAAATAAACATCAGGGAAGATTTTTTCTGACTGCTCTGTGAGTCAGTAGAGAGTTTTGTTTGTGCATACTTACTCCATGGCTGTTGGCTATCCATCACCTTTGCTTCCTCAGTTCCAAGGTATGTGGCAGAGGTCACAAGTCAAGTTAAATCATATTGGCTTCTGGATTACAGAAAGCAGGGTACAGGTGGAGTATTTAGCATAATTAGGCTCACTGTGACAACAATGATAACAATAAATGATAATAATAATACATGTAATGACAACAGTTTTATTTTTATATTAAATGCAACACAAATTAAGTGTCTATAGCAATGTTATAAATAAACTTAATATGAAAAATTATTTAAAAAATAAAATGCTACAGACAGGAAGTTAGAAAACTATTTTCTTTCCTGTCAGTGACATTCCCTTCATACTCTTTCTTGTGAGAAATAGGTTCAGCCCAGCCAGCATGGGTTCATGAAAGGCAAGTACTGCCTGACCTACTTCATCTCCTATGATCAAGTAAACCACTTGGTGGATAAGGATAAGGCTGTTCACACAGTCTACCTAGATTTCAGCAACGCCTTTGAAGCAGTCTCCCAAAATATTCTCCTGGAGAAGTTGGCAGCCCACAACATGGGTGGGTATACTCTTTGCTGGGTGAAAAACTGGCTGGATGGCTGGGCCCAGAGAGATTGGTGGTGAATGGGGTGAAATCCAGCTGGCAATTGGTCATCGATGGTGTTCCTCAGGGGTTGGTGTTGGGTCCCATCCTCGTCAATATTTTTATTGATGATTTGGATGAGGAAAATGAGTTCACTCTCAGCAAATTTGCAAACACCAAGTAGGGGGGAAATGTTGATCAGCTGGAGGACAGGAAGGCCCTGCACAGGGACCTGGACATATGTGCTCTGGTGAGGCTGCACCTCAAGTACTGTGTACAGTTTTGGGCCCCTCACTACTAGAAGGACATTGAGGTACTGGAGCATGTCTAGAAAAGGGCTACAAAGCTGGTAAAGGGCCTGGAAAAAAAGTCTCCTGAGGAGCAGCTAATGAACTGGGGTTGTATAGTCTGGAGGAAAGGAGGCTCAGGAGAGATCTTAATGCTCTCTGCAGCTACCTGAAAGGAAATTGTGGGGACCTGGGGGTCGGCCTTTTCTAGCAGACAAGTAATGATAAGACTAGGGGGAATAGCCTCAAGTTGTGCCAGGGGAGGTTCGTGTTGGAAATTAGGAGAAATTCCTTCTCAGAAAGAGTGGTTAGACATTGGAATGGGTTCCCAGAGCAGTGGTGGAGTCACTGTCCTTGGGGATGTTTAAGGAAAGGTTGGACTTAATGCTTACGGACATAGATTAGTGGGTACTGTTGGTGGTAGGGGGATGGTAGGACTAGGTTTTTGAGGTTTTATTCAATCTTATTTATTAATGATGATATTATTTTTTTTTTCTATTTTAATAAATATCTACTGATGATAGTGGGAGAAGATAATTTATGACCCAGAAAATTAAATTTTTTCTGTTAGCAATCACTATGTTGTTGAAAAATGAAGAAGTGTTTGAGAAAACCTATTACAGTATTCTTAGTGACATACTAAAGAGCAGTGCTTTTGTTAAGATGGTAATATTTAAATACTTTCTATTTTGAGAAAGTACTTCAGTATTCACTTTTAATTTTTATAATCAGATTCTAATACCTACCAAATCTTTTCAGATGAATGAAATGTAAGTGTGGTACCATATGTGCAAAGATATGTAGCCTATTAGTAATAGATATAAAAATAAAATATAGAAATCTAGTGCCCAAAACTTGAAATGTGATTTCTTTACAAAGAAGATAAAAAGATAATGAGGGTTTGCTAGGTAAAACAAAAGCTGTACACAGAAGCCAAGCAAACAAGGAGTTCATTTGCTACTTCCCATCATCATGTAGGTGTTCAGACACTTCCAGGAAGTCAGAGCACATCATGTGTAACGGTTTCTTGGGGAGACAAAAGCCACCACTCATAACAGACATAGCTGTTATCAGAATAGTCCCAGGCACAGCAAAGCAAGATGATAAGGAGTATAACAAACAACAGAAGCAAAAACAACCTCTAACAAGCACTGGACTCTAACATACAGGAAGGCAAGCAAGCCTCATGGCAAGCACAGAAGCCTGCCAATTAGCAGCTAAACTGCTATAACATCTATAAATTTGGTCTAGCACACTCCACACCCCAATCTAATCTGTCATTACCTGAAACCCTCTGGGCCCTGTGTTGGGTACCAAAAAGGACTGTTGTAGTTTAACACCAGCAGGCATCTACATGCTGCACAGCCACTTGCTCACTCTCCCCAGATGAGATGGCAGAGACATTCAGAAAGGCACACAATGATTTATTGGGAAAACAAATGCTATCACTCCTGATGCAACCACTTCCTCCTTCTTTACCCCTTCTTTTATTGCTGAGAATGATATCAATGGAATACCCCTTTGTCCAGCCTGGGCCAGCTGTCCTGGCTGTGTCTTCTCCCAGGTTCTTATGCACACATCCCTTCCCTTCCCTTCCCTTCCCTTCCCTTCCCTTCCCTTCCCTTCCCTTCCCTTCCCTTCCCTTCCCTTCCCTTCCCTTCCCTTCCCTTCCCTTCCCTTCCCTTCCCTTCCCTTCCCTTCCCTTCCCTTCCCTTCCCTTCCCTTCCCTTCCCTTCCCTTCCCTTCCCTTCCCTTCCCTTCCCTTCCCTTCCCTTCCCTGCCCTTCCCTGCCCTTCCCTGCCCTTCCCTTCCCTTCCCTTCCCTTCCCTGCCCTGCCCTGCCTTGCCCTGCCCTGCCCTGCCCTGCCCTGCCCTGCCCTGCCCTCCCCTCCCTTCTCCTCCCCTCCCCTCCCCTCCCCTGGCCCATAGAAGGCCACCAGATTGATCAGGAATGTTTTGCTCTTGGTGAAGCCATGCTGGCTATCTCAGATCTTCTCCTGGTCTTACACATGCCTTAACATTGTCTCCAGGAGGATCTGTTCTATGATCTTACCAGGCACAGAAGTGAGGCTCACCAGTATGCAGTTCTCCGGGTCTTCCTTTCTACCCTTTTTAAAAACAGGAGTGATATTTCTGTTTTTCCAGTCACCAGGGACTTTGCCTGACTGTCGGAACTTTTCAGGTATGATGGAGAAGGTCTTGGCAGCTACATCAGCCAGTTCCTTAGTTTCATTCTTTCTTTTCTACCCAATGTACCCGTAGGATCCCTTCTTATTTTTTGCATCCCTCACCAACTTTAGCTCTGTCAGTGCTTTGGCTTACCTGATCCCATCCCTGCACATCCGGACAGCATTTCTGTACTCCTCCAAGGGAACACAGCCCTGTTTCCACTGACTGCGAAGTTCCTTCTTTTTTTTTTTCTTTTTTTTTGTTTGTCCAGGAGGTCATTGCCCAGCCATACTGGTTTCCTGCCTTCCCTTCTTGATTTACATGTATTGCACATGGGGATGGAGAGCTCTTACATTCTAAGAAAAATATCCTTAAATAATTGCCACATCTGATCAGATCCTCTGTCCCTAAGGACAGTGCCCCATGGGATCTCATCGATTAATTCTTTGAAAAACTGGAAGTTTGCTCTTCCAGAGTTGAGGGTCCTGACTTTGCTCTTTGCCAGGCCCACATCCCTTGAGATCACAAACACAACCAGAGTGTGGTCACTGCAACCCAGGCTTACATGTACTCTAATCTTAACCTCTTTAATGAGGTCATCCACACTGGTGAGCACCGAGTCCAGAAATGCTTCTCCTCTGGTTGGTCTCATGATAGCATGATAGAATTTAGAACATAGTTTTCTAATTGCACCATGGCTTCCAAATCCTCCTGCTTATTCCCCATGTTCCATGCATTGGTATAGAGGCACTTGCTGGGCTATTGGTCACTACTTTTTCAGAGGAGTCATTCACAATTCCTGTGGAACAATTCACAGGTATCTCTTGTTGTTTTCTGGAGTATTGACATCCACTGGTTCTTTTGCATCTCTTACAGGTACATCCCCTTTCCCCACCAAGTCTAGTTTAAAGCCCTACTAATGAGTCCAGACAGCTTGCTGCTTAGAATGTTCTTACTCCACTTCACCAGGTGTGCCCCATCTGGTGTCAGCATCCCTCGTCTCTCAGAAAAATGCCTGAGATCATAGAACCCAAAAGCCTGAACATACCACCAGTTGTGCAGCCATTCACCTGATTAGTATATTGCCTCATCCTTGGGTCCCAGTCTCCAGCTGGGAGGACTGAGGAGAACACTACTTGAATTCCCAAACCCTTCACCATCTGTCCAAGGGACATAAAGTCCCTTTTGACGTTTCATAGTTTTGTTGCTGTGACCTCATTTGTCCCTACATGAAAGAGTAAGAATGTGTGGTAGTCATGTGGTTTAACCAAGCTTGGTAGCCTCATAGTGATGTTGCACATGTAGGCCCCAGGCAGGCAGCAAACCACTCAAGAGAGATTGCCTGGGCAGCAGATCAGTGCTTCAGTGACTCTCAGAGAGGAACCTCCAATTACCAACACCCTTTCTGCTTTTTTTGTGGCACTGGTTCCTATATGCATGGCTTGCTGTTCCACCTTTATAGTGTTGCCCTTTCCTGGTACTTGACCATTACCATTGTTATTATTATCCTCTCCTTTTTAGAGACCCAGAGCATCATATCTATTTTGTAGAGGCACTTAGAGGACAAGAGGGAGATTCCTCCTGCTCCGAGTAGGGACAATGGTCCAGCTTCCCTTGTCTTGTGAGTCCATCAATTGTACCAAATCAGGATCAGAGGCTCCCTTACCAGTCCTTTGTGATGACTTGAGGTAGGGCTGTTGCTCAGCCTGAGCCAGCTCTTGATACCACACATCAATCTCTCACTCAGAATTCCAAATGCTTCACTGCCTGTTGAGCTCCTCTCACAAAACAGCAACTTGTTCAAAAAGCTCATCCATCTGGGCACACTTGCACCAATGACTCCCAGTTCTGCCTTTGGGCCCTAGGGGGACTTACAGATTCTGTAGTTCCCCACAACTGGAGGTCTGGGAAGCCGTTTCTGTCTGCTCTGTCTGCATATGGGTATCTGCCATGGGAGGTTGTGGCCCCTCTGTCTGGATTTTAGTCTCAGTCTGGCGGATACGGCTGATGGACACCATTTTTTCTTCAGTATCAACCTGCTCCTCGGCACTTCAGCAAAGAGTGGCTACTTCCCACCCTGCTACATGCCCTGCCCATGTGAACTGCCGTGCCACATGCACCACACCCTGTTTCCCTACCCTGGTTGCTCATGATCCCTGGGGGCTACCTTTGTATGTGAGGGGGGAGAATGGCCACTGCTTTCAGCTCTGCCCAAACCTTGTCAGCCACTCTCACAAGAGCTTCTGGCTGTCTCGAGTTGCCTTGATGCAGGAAAACCCTCGCACACACGATCCCTTTCTCTTCTGCAGAACACGTTTTCCCCAGAGCCAATCACCTCAGAAATTAGAGATAATATATTTTCCATATCTAGGGGAGGTTCAAACAAGATATTAGGCTCTATCCCAAGAGTGGTCAAGTACTGCAATAGGCTTCCTAGTGAGGTTGTTATTGCTCCATGTCTGTCAGTGGCAGAGGCATTTGAATAATGCCCTTAGATATATTCTTTAACTTTTGGTTAGCCCTGAAGTTGCGAGGCAGTTGGACTGGGATCTTTGTAGGTCTCTTCCAACCTACATGTGAATTCTTTCAGATATTTTTCTGAAGTCTTTCAGTAAAATAAATGACTCATGTGGTTTCATAAGAACTATCAGCTCTGTGCTGTTCCCTTCAGGTCCTACTGATGGTCACTAGAGAGAAGAAGTCAACACCTGCCCTGAGTAAAATACTGTGGAGTCCATGAAGACTTTACACATATTCTTGAACTATGGGCACAAGTTCTGTCTTGTTCATTCTCAATTAGACTAGATGCAACAATCTCAGAAAAATACATATCCTTTCACATGACAGTTTCAAATCTTCCCATGGTTGTCATCTTCTCTGCACTTTATCCCTCATATCCAAGACTTTACCAATTCATGGTAACTCTAATTTTTCTCCACCTCAACTTTTTTTTTTTTTTTCCTCGCTTTTTATTTGCTACTGCAAACTTCTGAAACAAACAAACAACCAATGTAAATTTTATGTGGTTAGCATCTGAAGTACTGAAATCATCCTCTTCTGTCCCCTAACTTTTCCTTCCTTGAATGTCTAAAACACCACAATTACAACACTTCTTCTGCTACTTTAGTTCTGTAAAGTGAACTTTAAGTCAATCGTGTTTGTTGTTATGTTTTTGTCACATTACTTTCTCTGCAAAATGTAAGATTTTTCTATTTTTTCTTATTTCTATAATATTTCTACTTAAATTTTTGCTCTTGAATAAATCTGCTTCTTTATCCACTCAATTTTTATGTTTTGCTTTTTCTATCATCACATGCTGTTGTAACAAAGGAAGCAACTGGATTTGGAAAGAATACTTTAAATCAATAAGAGAAAAGAGGAATTCAGAAATGACCCTTAGGTTGCAAACTTAATGACTCAGGTTCACCTTCTCTTCTCTCCACTTACATATCATTGAAAATGACACAATTCTGCACAAAATATGATTTTCTTTTTCCTCTGTGTGTGTTTGTTTAACACAATAATAAGAGATATCAGAGAAAAAGAGATTATGAATAATAAATGATGATGACAGTAATGTGACAAAAATATTCTCTAGGTTATTCCTGTCTAAAAATTTTGGTTTACATTAGTTCATTAGTTTTCATTAGTTTCTTGCATTGAAAATTTAGCTGAACAGTAGCTAGTTATGACTATGGTCTTCATGTTAGAGTCAGATTAGATTAGAGTCAGTACATTCTTCTCAAAGTTTACAATCTATGTCCTGATACTCCTTGACTCTCTTGTAAAAACATAATTTCCCTTTTATTTTTGCTGATGCTTCCTCAGATTGGTTTACTAGACATGGATCTATACATAGAGAAAACACATGTAATTATACGTTTTCCATTTGACGATGGATGGTATGCATAAGGTAAAGAAATTAGAAAAGGAGGCAGTAGGCAATACAAGGAAAAAATCAAGCTAAATATAACTTCAAGGCTCTAAGATGACTGTTGACTGTTTCATCAAGCACAAAAGTGAAAATAGTCATTTATATTTTGTCCTAGTTATTCAGATTAGAATAAAAAGATTGGAAATTAAATGCATCATATTAAATGAAAGCATAAATGTTAACTTCATTCTGATATGTTAAAAAACAATTACAGTTTTCCCAAGACAGATTATTAAAACTCCTTGAGATGTATAAACAGTTCAAGGGAACTGCTAGTTCATGTGAAATCATGTGAGTCATTTATTTTACTGAAAGATTTCAGAAAGATACCTGGAGGGATCCATACATGGCTGACTGGTGGATAAAAGTAAAAATTGAGGAAACAAGGACAATCTCTCAGATGCTCATTAGCTCAAAGTTCCTTTTTGTTCAAGATGCAGCTAAGGTGACCTTAGAGAAGAAACAGCATGAACACTATATATTGTGTAGTCAGTTTCAAACATAGTTTAAGAACACTTCACAAACAGTTATTATAAAACCTTCTCATTTAATTGATTGTATTATTAAAAATGAGTAGAACCCCATTGACTGCAGGAAGAAAATTATTCAAATTGCCTCTGTTATTATTTATAAGCTAACACAATGCAAAAGCATTATGTTGTTATATCATATTCTAATGTAAATTAAACAAGGAGGACCTACATTATAAAATTACATTATAATTACAATTTAAAACAGGGAACTCACATAATTAGAAAGCCACAGGTTTTTGTTGCTGTTTTTTGTTTTGTTTTTGTTTTGCTTTTTTTTTTTTTTTTTTTTTTTTTTTTCATTTATGTACCTCAGTGGTCCCAAGAATGATTAAACAATGAACACTGTAGTTGGAAAAAAACATTATTTATTTATTTTTAAGCTCAAGATTCAATTTTGCCTGGGGCTACATGTTCCTACGTGTCCAAACACAGATCTTATGGGAAGGTGTATAAGTATATGTAAAGGTTTAGCCTACAAGTTTGCTGAGTCAGTATTTCAGGGAAGTAATATAATTTGCAGTGTTGGAGCAAGCTAACCCAATGAAAGGAACAAAGATGACAGAAGCATTACACCTAGGTTTCTCAGAACAACTTCAAAAAGCTCAAGCTGTACGGAAGCTCTTGCTTACTCATGGGCTGATCTAGAGCTACAGAATACTCCAGACCAAAGAACAAAGAAGGTCAGATGTTTAAGTGAATCCAGAGAAAGTGATACAGTATCTTTTTCTGAGAAATACCTTTTGCTTATAACATTAATATAACTTTTGCAACTAGAACGCTGGTCATTAAAAATTGAAGTCATAAATAAGAAGCACCAGCATGGTGTACAAAACTGATATAGTTTGTGCCATGGAAGACAGAACAAAAAATATATATATATAAAAAAAAATAAAAAAAAAATAAAGAAAAGGGGATGGGTGGGGGGGGAGGAGGGAGGAGGAGGCTGTTAACTATCTGATAACAGACATGTAGTAAAGGTCACAGTTGACATATGAAACATAACCTATTTACTTTTCCTTGTGCAACATACATTGTTACATTCCATTAGCATAATACATAATGCATAATACAAAGTTTAATTCTCATTATGATACTACGATTCTCATAAGATGATTAGTAGTGATAATATGATGAAAACAATGGCTTTTTTTATTTTTTTCCCCCCTACCAGTAACACCACCAGAATGTTCCTTTTTCCAGTGATGTCAAACCATGGCTTTACATATAATGGGTTATATGCAAGTATATTTTTATTGTGTAAATATTTTAGTTAAATGCAAGCATATCTTTGTGTATAGTGCTTTTGTGAACTGCATTATTAGAAGATAGACATTAGAAATAATCTAAGAAATAGAGAAATTAGTGTTTTGCATGGAAAGTAAAGATCTTACATCACTTAACATAGATCAGACCCTGATGAACACCTTTATATGCATCACAGTGAGATGTCTGCAGTTATTTGGAATCTTAAAGTAAAGAACAAAAAATTATTTCTTTCTCAGTAGGTTGTAACTTTTTTTTTTTTAATTGACTTTTGAAACTCTGTGTCTGAATTGCCATTGTCATATGTATCAGCTTATTTTTAGAAAGTACAAAAATCATTGTAATGTATCCCTTATGCCTCTAGTCTATGAATTAACATGCATCAGAAAAATTCATTTATTATGAGTTAGAAAAACCTTCCTTATTTTCTTATTGCTAGAAGAATGCAGACTAGGATAAAAACAGCACCTGATATAAGTTAGATAGATATTGTGTATTATTCAAAAATCAATCAATCAATCAATCAATCATAGTCAGGTTAGCGTTACAGCCACAGCATTTGTTAATCAGACAATGATGTGATTAATGTAATGACTACATAATAAAGTCATGACTATATTATTGTGGTGTAATTTATTTACTTATTTACATGAAAGAAATAAGAAAATACTCATGATACCCTCAAAATCTCTACCTCTATCTAAAACTACTTCATAATTAGCAAGTTCAATGGATTTATGTCTTTTTTATATATATTCCAGATGCTTTAGGTTGTTACTACACTGTAGAGTACGAACATGTTTTTCCTATTTTAAGACAATAAATCTTCATATATTTCTATATATATTTATAATTACGATATATATTGCTACAAATATTTATCATATCCAGTGATTCTGAGTTGAGACAATGTATTTCTTTCCTAAGGAACATGAACTTATCCTGTATTTAATCATTATTTTCTGAAAAACAGAATATCTTTAACCAGAACAAGAAAGAACAGCTATATATCACTCTGTGTTGCAGCTTTAAAAAAAAAAAAAAAAAAAAAAAAAAAAAATCTATTGAAACCATAACGATCATAACAGTCTTTACAGTATGAAACATTAGTTAATATGGAAAAGCAGGGTCTGCCTCCTTTAAATAGAACCTAGAATTAAATATCCTTAGGTTTTGTGTTGTTTTGTTGTTTTCTCTTTCTGTCTTTTACAGTTCTCACTCACAACTATCTTTAGAGAAAAACAAGCTCATTTGTAGATCTCAGAATTCAGAAGAACTCTGTTCTGTATTATTCTCACATATAAGTAAAAAAAGGTGAAATTTAAAGTGCTGAACATCAAGCCATATAATTCAAAAATGAGTGGTCTTTAGAACAAGAAAGAATCTTTTGATAACTGTCACAGAATGGCAGTTCAGAAGTGTGACTCTCACTTTCTAGTCACATGGTGCTATCTTCCCATGTTTTATGTGACATTTGCATTAAAGAAAAAGAAAATAATGACTTTTAAAACTAATTCTATATACAAGGAATACAAATAAGTTGGTTCCTTCTAATAGCAATTATTTAGTTTTGCTGATATTATTTATTTATTATTTATTTTTACTGATCCACCCTTTAGAATTCTTCATCTTTGAAATGTTTGTCTGAAAAAGTAGGTTACAAAACAGCTGCACACATGCTCAGGATGTGTCCTTGCAGTCATAAACATATATTACAGGGTCAGTTTTCCTAAGATCATGATCACATCTGTTTCAAATTTGTGCCAATATAAAGGTGGAAAAGTGTTCTGTTTTACTGGCTCTTTGACTTTTGCTCACTGTTTCTAGTATTTGCAGGCCATCTGCAACTTAAAACTGAAGTCTCCTGTGAACCATTCCATTGAGACTGTGAAGTGGAATAGCAAACAGGCACTTGTATGCTTCTTTGAAAGGACATTGTGGAATAAAAGCCTATGGAAATATTGGAGCAAAATAGTCACAAAAACACATACTAGAATAGTGCAGGCCCATGTGGAGGAAATAAAAATATTTTTATGGCTAAGAATATGTAATTATTTTAGACATTCAGGCACTCACTCTTCAGAGGAATTCAAAGTGATTTACCATTCTTCATAATTATCCAAATTTTTTTCTATTATAACTTTTCATTTGGAAAGGTAAATATATTTGCACATATAGATTTTTATGTGCAGAAAGTTAAAGTACTAATGTTATATACGTGTAATAAAAGTTATTCAGTAGCAATGAAAATGTTTCTTGTTTTCAAGATACTTTTGAATATTTACAGTTAAGATCTAGTAACATTTCTTTAAACAAATAATTAAAATAATTTGTTGCTAACGGGGTTGTTAATGAGGACTGAAAGAAACAAGACTTACCCACAAGCATTGAGTGGTAATACACACAACACTGCTCCTTTGGATAGTTTCTGTCTATTTCCTTCCTGCTCTTGTTGCCGTTTAATGTAACGGCCTTCCTTTCTGAAGAGCTATAGCAATACATAGCAATACTATACTATAGCAATACTCTTCTGAAGAGTTATAGCAAAACAGTGACTGTAGCAGCTCCTGGGCTTTAAGTCAATCCATCCTTGGCTAGGTTACTGTGTCCCACTCCTAACTGAGCTTCCTTCCTATTTTTTCTTTGGAGAGTACTGACTGAGTAGTCATTACATATTATGTCTCTTCTGGACTAGTTCAACTTTTATCAATATTTTGCAAGTAATATGATATCATTTAGATCTTTCTCCATTTTAAATAGAATAGGCCCTTCAGACATTGAATAAGTGCTTAAACTGAGCTCTTGATGAATACCTCAAAAGGGTGACTTAGTATTTTTATAATTATTTTATTGTGTGTGTGTGTGTGTATGTGCACACATGTGTGGAATTCCATGCATAAATACAATAAGTTAAAAACAAAAGAGGCAAAAGAGAAAAATAAAAATAAGATTTAAAAAAAATGTGAAGAAAATAGAATAACAAAATTTCAAAATTGTGTAACTTCATTATAATAAATTCATTATAAAATAAAAAATAAATATATATAAATAAAAATATATAAATATATAAATATATAAATATATATATATAAAATATATAAAATAAATTCATTATAAAATTTCAATATTGTGTAACTTCATTATACCATACACCAAAAAAAAAATAATAAATAAATTAAAAAAAAATACATCAACTTCAAACCTAGTTCCTCAAAATAAATAGTATAATCTGAGGTAAATTAAAAGATACAAAGGCCTTTTAATAACATTTTTGTTTGATACTGTTCAATTAGAGTTTTTTGTTCAGTTCTTCATATTTGCTACCACGGAACCCTCCTAATATATAAAACTTCAACATTGTCCTATGATTACATACCTGCTTGCACAGTTATAAGAACATGTTCCACCAAAGTAACATGCCTGAACCCTAATAGATGTGTTTTACGGAAGTATTTGAGTCTTTCTTGTCTGCCTTACCAACACTTGTTGGTAAGCACTGCAGTATCGCAAAGTGGCTGAAGCTGGTCAGAACCTCTGGAGATCTTCCAGTCCCAATCATGCATGGAGCTGTGTTCCTCAGGGCCATCTTCTGGCAGGTTTAAGTATCTCCACACATTAAAATTTCTCAGCTTCTCTGAGAAAATAAATAAATTAAATTTCTCCATTAAATATATATGTATATGTATATATATATAAATATATATATTTGTATTTCAGTTTGTGAGTATTGCCTTTATTTTCTAACACTGGACACCATCAAGTGTCAAGTTTTGTCTCCTTTTTTTCCTTTCATCAAGTATTTATACATGCAGAGAAGATCCCATGAACCTTTTCTTCTTAATAAACATTGTCAGTGCTCCTAGCCTCTCCTAATACATGAACCAACCTCTTAAAATTTTTTGTCCTTCCCTAGACTCCCTGCAATATCTCCATGCTTCTTCTGTACTGAGAAGTCCAGAATTGGACATAGCACTCCAGGTGTGACCCCACTAGTGCTGAGGAGAGGGGAAGGATCACTTCCATGAACCTGCTTCCAATATTTCTCCTAATGTGTACTTTGTAACAAAGGGCGCATTGCTGTTTATGTTTCACTTGGTGTCCACAAGGACCCTCAGAACCTTTTGTGTAAAGTAGGCTTTCCAGCTGGTCAGCAGCCAGCCTGTGCTAATGCATGAACTTACTCTTTCACAGGTACAGGACTTTACACTTACCTTCACTGAACTGCTTGACATTCCTGTCAGCCCACCCATCTGGTGTTATCAGTCTCTCCTCCCACTTTCACAGTATCTGCAGACTTGCTGAAGATACACTCCACCTTACCATCCCAAACTTTAATGACGCTGTTAAACAGTATTAGACTCAGTGTTAATATCTGGGATACATTGTTAGTGACTGGAGTCCAGATGAACAGATCATAAATGCCATGGACCACACCATCTTCAGCAAGGCTCTTCAGCTATTCCTTTTTTCAGCTGACTTTCCACTTACTTAGACCATATTTTGTCAGTTTGCCTACAAGGGTATTATGGGAAACAGTGTTACAGGCATTGCTAAAGTTGACATAAGCAACATCCACTGCTCTCCCTTCATTCTTCATACTAGTCACATCATCATGGAAGGCTATTGCATTGGTGGGGCAAGATTTCACCTTCATACATCCATGGTGACTACTCCCAATCACCTTCGTATTCTCAATATATTTGGAAAGAATGCCCAGGTTTATTAGGTCCATGACCTTTCCAAGCACTCAGAGCCTTCAGTTAACCTAGATCCTCATTCTTGGTCTTCTTGGAGATGACTGTAACATTTGATTTCTTTCAGCCCTCAAGAGCCCTATTTCTTTCAGCCCTCAGGAACCCTGTTTCATCAGCATGACCTTTCAAAGATAACCAAGAGGGGCTTTTCAATAATATCACCCAGTTCACTCAGCACTAGTGAGTGCATCTCATCAAGTGCAAGGACTTTTGTCTATTCAGTTTATATATATATATATTCTCTAACCTGATCCTCCATTACCAATTTTTAAACCAGTTCCCTCCTTGAGGTCCCCAAATCCACTATCTCATGGTTACCCTTAGCCTGTACATCCCCAGCCAGTGTATCAGGTCCTGAAGAACACCTCCACTCACTGGCTTTTCAGACACCTGTGTCACAAAACTGACACCAAAGCACTCCAGAAACCTTCTGGATTGCTTATGCCCTGCTTTGTTGTTCCTTCAACAGATACCAGGGTGACTTCATGTTCTCCGTGAGAACAACAACCTGTGAAAGTGATGCTTATTCTGGCTCCTGAAGGTCTCATCTGCTTATTCTTCTCTATCAAGGTGATCTGAAGCAGACCCCCACAACGATATCATATCACCTACTTTGGACTGCCCACTAATCCTGACCCACAAGCTCTCAGCTGTCTCATTGCCTGTTCCCTGAAGTGCAATATATCCCTTCAGCTGTCACCTGTCACTAGTTGAAGAAGTCACCATTTCAGTTCTATCCTTCCTTAAGAGCCTGTATCTGTCCATGCCAACATTCCAATCACGAGGTATTCCATGCTGACTTCATGATCCCAATGATATCTTAGCTCCTTAACTTCATGCAGATTTCTAATTTCTCCTGTGTGTTTCCCATGCTGCATGCATTAGTAGCCTATAGGTGCAGTAAATGGATACCCAGTTATGCTCATCTCCCAGCAAATGTATGAGCTTACTTGATATTTCTGTCCTGTCCACCTTCTTTATTTGTATACATGCTCTTCAGATGACCTAACTTTATTCCTGTTTCACCAGTTATAAGATCTCTCTTGTCCATATCACCCTGGATCAGTTGCTTGCCTGCCTTGACCATCACGTCTTCATTTGATTCTCAAGTACACTGAGACTCAATATATTTCTAAACATTTTATGTATTGCTAGAGTACTGTACTGATAACTGTTTCTATTGCTTAGGCTAGCATACTATTTCAATAGCCAACCTCCAATGTCTGTCTGGGTTTTGCTGTGAAATGCACAAAAGTAATGCATTTTTGTCACATACGACTGCAAGTGTGTTTGCAAAATTTTCACAATTTGAGAGCTTTCCTCTTGCCATGGGCAGGGACACCTTCCACTAGACCAAGTTGCTCAAAGCCCTGTTGAAACTGACCTTAAATACTAGCTGACATGCAATAATTTAATGTTTTGTCATGAGGATTGAGGTCGATCATGCTATAAAAGAGCAAACATATCTCAGAGTATACATTGTCACAAAATGTAATATCAACATGTGAAATAAGGATTTGAATTCAGTGTGGTATATAATGTAGGTCTAATGTCTACAACAGAGAAGGGTTCCTTTGACAGAATTTACAAGAAAATATGTTCTTTAAAGAAAAAAATAAATAAATCTTGATAGTGTGTCTTAGCTTAGAAAAACAATATTATCACTGACCGTTTCACTCCTTTTGTCAGCAAAATTTCTTGAAATAAAGCTGAAATCAATGGAAGTTTTCTTGCATTAAAATCACATGAGAGGTAATTACAAATGCAATAGGAAACTCTCTGAGATTACTAGCTTCCCTTGTAAATTGTTTCTTTTACATTTGTATACTGGGTATGATTTATTTTGAGAATGTCATGGATGACTTAGGTATGAGTTAGAGAAAGCTAGTTGATTAGATATTCACTTCTTTAGAAAGTTAACTATTATTCAGACATGTTTGGATTGTCTATTTGATAACCTCCCTAGAATTTTACTTACTAAACAACCAATAACTATAGTGATGCCAGATTAAAAAAAAAAAAAAAAAAAAAAAAAAAAAGTACCAATATAGAATATAGTTGTCATAATTTTCATTCATTTACATTTAACCCTTGATAGACTGCAACATTAATGAAGATGTAGCCTCCTGTAGATTGAAACAAATTGATGCTCTTAAGTCTTACAGCTGCTTTCTAAGCTTTTAGTAATTATGTATTACTTAACAGGGAGGTTAAATAAGCCACAAATATAGATTTTCAATCAAACTGAGATAAATTCATAAGCAACTGTATAACTCATGAGATAAAGTAGTTCAGACATTAATGAGTTATACAGTTGTTTTATGAGCAGGATTAAAAAAAAAAAAACACAACATAAATGAAAAACAAAAGTGACACTCCCACAGAAAAATGATAAATGCAATTGAGAATATACATATTTGAATTTTAATCAACCTATGAGCTATGGGTGTTTTTATTACTGATTTTGAATGCTAGAATGGAGTAGAACATCTTAAAGGACTTGTATGTCAACACAGAAAATCTTAGTTTGCACAGGTCTTGATTACCTCTGGGCTGACTTAAAAATACTTAGATATTTTGTCTGATCTGAAATGAAATCTCCAAATTACTAGTGTTCAAAAATTTGAAAGATTTCAATATTTTGAAAACATAATATGAAAACAAGATTTTTCTTCTCAAGATTATCCCTAAGAAATACATCTGTGTATTTATATATATTTATTTGCACAAGAGAAGTTATTAGGTTCTTGGAAGGCATTGATGGTAACTTTCTTCTCCAAATGATAGAAGAGCCAATGAGGAGAGGTGTTATTCTGGACTTCATTATGACCTACAATGAGAGGTGAGGAATGTGAAGTTCAAGGACAGCTTTGGCTGCAGAGACCATGAAATGGTGCAGATTAGGATTCCAAGGGCAGCAAGGAGGCAGCACAGCAAGCTCGCTACCCTAGACTTTGGAAGACCAGACCTATCCTCTTCAGGAATCTGCTTGGTACCACAGAACAAAGCCCTGGAGAGAAGAGAGGCTGCAGAAAATTGGATAATTATTCACCGTAAAGATCTGTAGTCACATAGACTAAGCCCCAGAAGGCTGGGAGAAAGGGGATCTTTCTCCCAGGCAGGGATAAAAAAGGCAGGGACTGGGAGAAAGAAGAGCTGCCCACTCTAGCAGAATATCAGGTTCAAGACCAGCTAAGGAACCTGAAGTGGCACAAGTCCATGGGACCTGATGAGATGCATCTGTAGGTCCTGAGGGAAATTGCAGATGTATTTGCAAAGCCACTATCCATTGCATTTAAGAAGTAATGGCAGTGTAGTGAAGTTCCCAGTGAATAGAAAAAGGGAAGCATAACATCCCATTCAGAAAAAAAAAAAAAAAAAAAAAAAAAAAAAAAAAAGGAAAAATAAGACCCAGGGAACTACAAGCCAGTCAGTCTCAACTTTGTTCACAGCAATATTATGGAGCAGATCTTCCTAGAAAATATGTTGCAGCACATGTAAAATAAGGAGGTGATTTGTGACAGCCAATACAGTTTCATTAAGGGCAGATCATGCCTGGAAAATCTGGTCGCCTTCTACAATGGGGTTACAGTATTGGTGAAAAGGGGAAGAGCAACTAACATCATCAATCTGGACTTTTGCAAAACATTTGACATTGTCCCAGATGACATCCCCGTCTCTAAATTAGAGAGATATAGATTTGACAGATGGACAATTTTACGTGCAACGAATTGTCTGGATGGTCCCACTTAAAAAGTTGCAGTCAATGGCTTAATATCCAAGTGGAGATCAATGATGAGTGCTGTTCCTCAGAGGCTGGCATTGGGACCAGCACTGTTTCACATTTTTATTGTTTACATGGACAGTGAGATTGAGTGTATGCTCAGCAAGTTTGCCAATGACATCAAGCTGTGTGGTGCAGTCAACACTCTGGAGGTAAGAGATGACATCCAGAAGGACCTCAACAGGCTTGAGAGGTGGGCCTGTGAGAACCTTATGAAGTTCAACAAGGCCAAATGCAAGGTCCTGCACCCATGTCAGAGCAATTCCAAGTACAGGTACAGGCTGGGTGGAGAACGGATTGAAAGCAGACCTGCAGAGAAGGACTTAGGTAATTGATTGATGAGAAGCTCAAAATGAGATGTCAATGTGTGCTTGTAGCCTAGAAAGACAACTGTATCCTGGGCTGCATCAAAGGAAACATGACCAGCATTTTGAGGAAGGTGATTTTCCCTCTCTGCTCTACTCTTGGCAGACTCCATCTGGAGTACTGCATTCTTCTCTGGGGCCCCCAGCACAAGAAGGATGTGGGTGTATTAGAACAAATCCAAAAGAAAGCCATGAGGATGATCAGAGGGCTGGAGCACCTCTCCTGTGAAGACAGCTTGAGAGTTGGGGTTGTTCGGCATGGAGAAATCTCCAGAGAGACCTCATACACAGGTTTCCAGTACCTAAAGGGGGTCTACAGGAAAGTTGAGGAGGGACTCTTTATCAGGGAGTGTTATAGTGTTATAGGACAAGGGCTAATGGCATTAAAAAAAAAAAAAAAAAAAAAAAAAAAAAAAAAAAAAAAAAGTAGGTATTAGATTAGATTAGGTATTCAGAAGAAGGCTGGTAAGGCTCTGGAACATGTTACCTAGAGAAGCTGTGGATGCCCCATTCCTGGTGGTGCTCAAGGCCAGGTTGGATGGGGCTTTAAGCAACCTAGGTGAGTGGGAAGTGTCCCTGCCCATGGCAGGGGGATTAGAAATGGGTGATCTTTAAAGTTCTTTCCAACCTAAACCATTCTATGATTATGTTTGTATAATTACAAGTGTGAGTGTATAAATGTAATAGAATATGTATATAAGTATTTTACATGGGAAACATGGTTGCTGGATATACATGTATTCAACTGAATTTCATTTTTAACTGTTTTTGTTGTTGTTGTTGTTGTTGTTCTTTTAAAAATAAACATTATTTATTTTCATTAACCTAAAAATAAAATATGACTTAAAAAACAAAAACAATAAAACAACAAAAAAAAAATAGCATCTTATCTAGAGTTCCTGCCAAACTAATCAGTGCTTGCTTCATCTTGGTTTTGATTTTGAATATTTTGAGCAAAAATCCAAGTGTAAGACAAAAAAAATACTAATGCTAGTGAATGAATTTGTTTTAGTCAGGATGACTGAAAAGGCCATGTAAAGAGTTGCAAAATGCTCTTATCCGTGTGTTAAACTGCATAGCAGCTGTATTGGCAATGTTGTAAGTACCTCAGTTTATTTGAATGAAGATGAGAGGAGAGGTGTAAGATCTTCATTCATTAGCTGCTCCTTACAAACCACAAAACACTGTGCTAAACTGTCAGTGGATGCAATCTCTTGCTAACCAGCTTTTAACTCCTTTAGTTAAGGAAGAATAAAATCTGGGAGGCAGCTGGCATGCAATAAATCCAGGCTGTGGAGACACAGCTAAATTAAAGGAAGGTCATACCAGAGATTGTGTTGGAGATTTTCACTACTGTGGGGAGAGGAGTTGCTGCATCATGCTGTAGTAGCACTGGGTAGCAATGAGTCATACAGACATTTCCTAGAGGGCTGCCAATGAACAGGCAGGACTCCGAGACTGTGCATGCAACAGACTGAAGATTTTTGCAGGAGCAGTCGAGGGTCGGGTTTTCTTGCTATCAGAAATTCATCCAGTTAAACCACATATCACCTCTTGGGAGTGGGTCACTGACTAAAGTAATACCATCTTAGGTTAGGCATGGGTCTGAGTTCTCTGCAACATCTGTGAGACTGCAACATTTGGCACACACCTTCTAGAAGAGAAGTGCTAGTAACATCTATATGTTACTAACATACTTACGTTGTTTAACCTGGCGGGTAGCTAGGCAGCACACAAACATTCTCTTACTCCCTCACACATACAATGGGACTGCAGAGAGAACTGGAAAAAAAAAAAAGTAAAAGCTCATGGGTCGAGATAAAAGCAGTTTAATAAGATAGAAAAGGAAGAGTGATATAATAATAGTAACAGAAATGAAATAGTAATAGTAAATATAAATAATAAATAATATATTAATCAATAACATAGCATATAATTTTGTAAAATTTTTTTTTCACATTTATAATAATATTTTATATATCATGGTATGACATCACATATTATTAATATATCATATATCATATCATATTGTTATATATGGAGTAGTAATTCGTGTCGAGAAAATGGTTGATATTAATAAAGAAGGGAGAGATGTGGGAGTGTGGCCATGGGGGTCGGAAAGCCCCATGTTGAGATAACATTAGACTCTTACGATCTAATGAAGTCCTGTCATCAATAAAGAAGTAGAAAGAAGGAGTGAAAAGGAAAGGCTAGCAAAACAGAGACCAGGAAAGGAACAGGGACACGGATCGCCTCATGAAGATAGGTTCAGCGAAACTCGGCAAACTGCTCACAGAAGCTCGTACAGAAAGTTGTTGGAAATAGGTGCACTGGAGCTGAGAAGAAGCTCAAGCTGAGAGAAGCTGACCTGCGCACACAACTGCCCCTCGCTGATAAGCAGTTGCACATTGTGGGGAATTATACATCGTTAGGAACAAAGACTGTCTTGGTAACCTTACAGCTTATTCCCTTTATTAACAATCAGACAGTTTATGATCCTGAAATATGGGACCAAATTAAGGTCAAGGTGTGGGACTCTGCAACTGAAAACGACAAAGTTGCAGTGGGATTGCTTGGCACCTGGTGAGCAGTCTCTGAGGCCTTAAAGAGCCCTGTGGGACCACAATCAGAAAGGTGTGGTTTGCTGCGGGAGGGAGCTGCGGGATCCTTTACTGATCCGACTGCTGTGCCATCGGCCCCTCTGCTGCTACAGCCATGGAAGGCTTTTGCTGTTATGCCCCCTGTTGACCTGGACGTGCCTTTTGACCCAGGCCCTATTGGCCTTGAAAAGGAGATGGATATGCTTTTCTTCGATCCAGGAAGAATGGGACACATAAGGCCTGAAGGCCAAATTGCTTGACAACTTAAAGCAAGACATATTGTTCAAAAGGAATGGAAAATGGAGACTTGTTTGTAATCAAGAAAAGGAATGGAAAATGGAGACTGTTAAGTCATGGAAATTAAAGGACTTTTTGTTACCTTTTCTGATTATCATAGAATCATAGAATATCCTGAGTTGGAAGGGACCCTTAAGGATCATCAAGTCCAACTCTTGACACCGCACAGGTCTACCCAAAAGTTCAGACCATGTGCCTAAGTTCACAGTCCAATCTTTTCTTAAATTCAGACAGGCTCGGTGCAGTGACCACTTCCCTGGGGAGCCTGTTCCAGTGTGCAACCACCCTCTCTGTGAAGAACCCCCTCCTGACGTCCAGCCTAAATTTCCCCTGCCTCAGCTTAACCCCGTTCCCGCGGGTTGTACATATGTATAGGCATACTCAGGTTTAGTATGTAAAAGCAATGTTCTGTATATTTAGAATGTTTGATATTCGTGTGTGTGTGTTGGTAGAGCATAGACTCCCTGCGCACCCAGCGCTGTTTACTTGCCTTTTATAACTTTTATTAATATTCCTTTTATAAATATTACTAAATTCAGATTGAGTTGAGACTTCATTTATAACAACCCTCAGCCCCTTTACTAACAGGACAACATGAAAAGCTGAAAAGTCCTTGTCTCTTTGTAAGCACTGCTTTGCAACAACTAAATTATCTGTGTGGTATCATCATTATGCTCATTCTAAATCCAAAACACAGCATCATACCAGCTACTAGGAGGTAAATTAACTCTATCCCAGAAAAAAAAAAAAAAAAAAAAAAAAAAAAAAAAAAACACAGGACAACTCATCTACTTCAAGATTTACTGTTAATTATTTTCTTCTTATATAAATGTTTTGATCATTTTAAATGTAAATAGATTTAGTTAAAATATCATAAACAATAACTCAATGTGATTAATTTGTCTCAGGGTCAAATAGTCTTATATAGAAAAAATAATATATTGTCTATACCCTGACAAGTTGCAGATACAATATTATTTTGAAAAAAACAAAACAAAACAAAACAAAACAAAACAAAACAAAACAAAACAAAACAAAACCTGCAATGATGTCTATCTCCAAAGAAAAAGAACAGATGCAAACTGATAATCATAATTCAAACTCAAGAGATAGTGCTGTAAAGATAAAAAGAAATTAAAAGATAAAACAGATGAAAAAAGGGGAAGGGGGGGGAGGAAAGAAAAAAAAAAAAAAAAAGAGAAAAATAAAGAAAGCTCTGTATGTGGAGACTGGTGGAGACTGTCTAGGAATTTCAAAGTCAAAAAATCAAAAAACAAATAAAAGACAGGCTTTCACATTTTTATCATAATTCTTTACAGGTTAGATGAATTATTACCTGAAATAGGTCTAGCTTAAAATGACTACATTAAAGAATGATTCTTTCCAACTCTTAAACTGACAGTATATTTTACATCATATTTTATATTTATGTGATTATTATTAAATAAGATCTTTTATAACCCTTCTTGTTGAAACAAAGGACTGTCTATTTAGTTCTGAAACTAGTAAAAGTGGTGAACTTTCTTGGAAGGAAAGGTCACAGACAGGGTCTATTTCTCAGGAGAGTTTTCACTATGTCAGAAATAAAGTTCATCTCATTGTCTTCTCTGCAGTGGTAATCTGAGATACAATGCCAATTTTCATAGCAAATTTCATAGCACAGATGCCTGTCCATTTGAATATAGACTGGAAACTGTAACTTGTTTAATGAGAACAAATGAAAGAGAAACATTTATGACTTTTTCTTGCTCCTGGTTTATTTCTAACATACATTGGTGCTTAAGACTTGAAAAGATAAAGAACTTTAAAAATCATAGAATCATAGGATCATTAAAGCTGAAAAAAAAAAAAAAACAACTCCAAGATCATCTGGTCCAACCATCCTCCTACCACCAATATTACCCACTAAACTGTGTCCCTAAGAACCAAGTCCAATCTTTCCTTAAACAACCCCAGGGATGGTGACTCCACCATCCCTGGGCATCCCATTTCAATGTCTAACCACTCTTTCTGAGAAGGAATTTCTACAAATTTCCCTGAACCTCCAACTTGAGGCTATTTCCTCTAGTCCTATTGCTACTTATCTGCTAGAAGAGCCTGACTCCCAGCTCCCCACAGCTTACTTTCAGGTAACTGTAGAGAGCAATATGATGTCCCCTGAGCCTCCTCTTCTCCAGGCTAAACAACCCCAGTTCCCTCAGCTGCTCCTCAGGAGATTTGTGTTCCAGGCCCTTCACCAGCTTCATAGCCCTTCTCTGGACAGCCTCCAGGGCCTCAATATCCTTCTAGTTGTGAGGGGCCCAAAACTGAACACAGTACTCAAGATACAGCCTCACCAGAGCAGAGTACAGGGGAACGACCACCTCCCTGGTCCTGCTGGCTACACTATTCCTGATACAAGCTAGGATGCCGTTGGCTTTCTTGGCCACCTTGGCACCCTGCCAGCTCATGTTCAGGTGAGCATTGACCACCATCCCCAGATCCTTTTCCTCTGTGAAGCTTTGGAGCCACTGTCCCCTAAGCCTGTAGCACTGCATGGGGTTGTTGTGACAAAAGTGCAGGACCTGGCACTTAGCCCTGTTTAACCTCTTCCCATTGGCTTCTGCCAAATGATTCAACCTGTCCAGGTCCCTCTGCAGGACCTTCTTACCCTCTGGCAGATTAAAACTTCTGCCAGCTTGGTGTCATCTGCAAAATTTGGTGTCGTCTCTAAATACACACTTATTCTTTATCCAGTCAACAATAGGATATATTTAGGATAAATTTTTGCTTTGTTTTAATTTTAATCCTAATAAAAGATATTTCCCGCAGTCTGAATCTTTGGAAAGAACCTTTGCACTTTTCCAGTTAACGGAGTTCTTTGAGAAGATACATATAAGGTAATTCATTAGATAGTTGGAAAATCTAGGCACTAATTTGTCATCCCAATCTCTTTGCTTTCCCTTTAAATTCATGTTTTCTGATTAGGAAGTTTACATTTAAATTGCTGTATTTTCTGTATTAATCTCTGAATGATATTTTAGTGTTGAGAACCCTCTTTACATCATATTAGAAACTATTTGCCATACTCTATTTAAAATCAAGCTGTTATTAGATTTAGAGGCATTTCATTTCCTAGTATCCTAATTAACAGGTTTTTAGTTTAATGTATGTTTATTTTATATATTAAATTAAGCATTTTTTTAGATAGTATAAGTGCTTCATTAAAATATTGATGATCTCTTAAATATATGAGGTACTATATCCTTGCAGAGGAAAAAATAAAGTAAAACTACAGTTTATGATTCATGAGTTTTACTAAATCTTTGTATATGTCCCTTGTTATTACCACAAATAAATTTATGCTAATGAGTACTAAAAACTTTTATATGAACTCTGATCTTCAGTTTATACACATCAAAAGGGTGTCACTAGCCACATCAACAATAATCCATTGTTAAAAAGAAGTTTTTCTGCATGAGTAAGGAATTTTATGTTTTCCTATTTTACCAAAGAGAAGTTAAAGCATCATATACCTTTATAGGTTTAAGGAAATGAAAACACATTTAGTTACACCTTTTAGAATGAAAGATTTGGGGGACATGGTCAGCTGGCAAGCAAAGATTGTGTCACTTTTGTCACTGTTGAAGTAATATTTTGAATATATCTGACCTGCAGCTCATGGTATACCATGGCAGTACCATACTGCAGCCTGGAGAAGGTCCCACACTGGAACATGTGCATATGACCTGAGGGAGGTTGCAGACTATGGAAAACCCAGGCAGAAGCAGGTTCTGGGCTGGAGCTACAGCCTGTGGAGAGAAGCCCACAGTAGCACCAACAGGTGATTTAGTGGGAGCCATCACCCATGGGGGACCCATGTTGTAACAGTCTATTCCTCAAGGACTGAACCCTGAGGTACAGACCAATAATGGAGTACTTATTGAAGAACTTTAATCTGTAGGAAGCCCCCAGGATCAGTTTGGGAAGGACTGCATCCTGTGGGAGGGATTCCACACTGGATCAGTAGAAGAGAGTGACCATGAAGGAGTGGCAGATGACAAACTGTTATAGACTGATCACATCATCCCTGTACCTCACTCCCCTGTACTTCTCAGGGAAAGGAGGTAAAAGAAGATGGTGGAGGTGAAATTATATTTAGTTTGCTTTTAGTTTCTCACTGCTATAGTCTGCCAGAATAAGGAAAAAAAATTAAATTAAGTTCCCTGTTGCCCACGACAGTAATAGGAGAGTTATTTGTCTATATCTCATCCCTTGAGCCATTTTTCATTGTATTTTCTTCTCCTGTTCCTTTGATGAGGTAAGTGAGACAGCAGCATAGTACAGTATAGCTGGCCATCAGTGTGAAAACACCACACCATGATCCCATTAGTAGGCAGCAGGGGAACTTTGCTCTGGTGCCTGGAGCACTTCCTTCCCCTCCTTGGGTGGCGTGGTGTCTGTAGAGTTGTTTCTCTGTTGTGGTTTTGGCTGTGACAGAGTTAATTTTCTTCATAGCTGCTTACACAATGTCATAGTTTGCATTTTTGATGGAAAAGATTATCATAACACACTGATGTTATTAGTTGCTTCACAACAGTGCTTACACAGAGCCAAGGATTTTTCCGTTTCTTATGCTGCCCTGCTAGAGAGCAGGCTAGGTGTGCACAAGAGCCTTGGAGAGGACACAGACAGGACAGCTAGCCCAGGCTGGACAAAGGGGTATTCCATTGATGTCATGCTCAGCAATAAAAGAAGGGGTAAAGAAGGGGTTGCATCAAGAGTGATAACATTTTTTTTCCCAATAAATTATTGTGTGCCATTCTGAATGTCTCTGCCATCTCATCTGGGGAGAGTGAGCAAGTGGCTGTGTAGCACATAGATGCCTGCTGGTGTTAAACTGCAAAAGTCCTTTTTGGTACCCAACATAGGGCCCAGAAGGTTTCAGATGATGACAGATTTGATTGGGGTGTGGAGTGTGCTAAACCAAATTTATAGATGTTATAGCTGTTTAGCTGCTAATTGGCAGGCTTCTGTGCTTGCCATGAGGCTTGCTTGCCTTCCTGTATGTTAGAGTCCAGTGCTTGTTAGAGGTTGTTTTTGCTTCTGTTGTTAATTCTACTCCTTATCACCTCGCTTTGCTGTGCCTGGGGACATATTGATAAAAGTTACGGGCATCCACATGGACAGGTCAACAGCCATGGCACTGACACTCTCTCTGTGCTTCTGTACTTGGCAGGATGGAACTCCAGACTGAACTTGAGTCAGAGGCACTGTGACCTGTGGATGAGTTGATATAGGAGAGGGTACACCCCAGAGAATCTCTGGCAATGGATAAGTCCCCTGTGAAGCAAAGTATACCTTTAAGCATCAGTTGCCAGAAAGAAGTCTATGCTACAGCAGGTACACTTTGCAGTGTCCATGTCCGTGGACTAATCCATGCCAAAATACCTCAAAGTGTTCTGTGTCTGTGAATAAGACCATGATACTGCAGGCATCTGAAGGGAACTCTGAAGGGATTGTGGCAAATGGGAAAGGCTGCACCTGAACAGGTACACCTTGAAGTGACTTTGGCTGTGGATAAGTCCATGACACAGCAGGTATAACTCTGAAGAGTCTGTGGCCCAATAATAAGTCTGCACCAGAACAAGTAGACCTCAAAGCATTAGTGGCGATGGATTAGTCAGTGGCACAGTAGATAAACCTCTGAATGGACTGTGTTCATGGATACAGCCATTACAGAGCGGGTACAGCTCTACGGACTGTAGTCAATGGACAAGCTCAGGCTGCAACAGGGGCAAGGGGAAGAGTTGATAGCAATGTTAAACCCTAGAGCTTGGTCTGAAGGTCCCAAGCATGCACACCATGATGGATATACCTTTAAATTGTTGTAACCTATGATCTGAATTGCATGTTATAGGAAGTCCTATAGCAGGAATCACTCAAAACAACAAAGGTTGATTCTTGCAAGACATAGTGAAACTGTAGCAGTGACATGACCTGAGATGGCTTTGGCATCTAATAAATCTACATGACACACCACCTCTGCTGTTTTGAAAAACAACCATAACAGATAGAACCTAAGTTGTGGAGTAAAAAAAATGAGTGGATATTTTATGAACATTTTATGGACATTTCTCGGTGGTTTTAGTCAAGAGAAAAGATATCTATGTATTAACTGAATAGTAAACCACAATATTCTCTCACATTTTCTCACTTTTCTCTCAGGCTGCTTCTGCACAGAAGTTTTTATTCCTTCTTAAATATTCTCTCACAGAGATACAGCCAGCATCACTCATTGGCTCAGCTTTGGCCAGCAGCAGATCTCTTTTCAAGATTTCTGGAACTGGCCCTTATCTAACACAGGGATGCTTCTGAGTCCTTTTTATAGAAGTCACTGGTCCCTGTTGCCCTGCTCAGCTACCACAGCCTCAACATGTAAACCCAATTCAATGTTGGAACAACTGTATAATGCAGTTAGAAAATAAATAAATAAATAAACAAATAATTCTTAATCTTCCTTGTTATATTGCAAATTATCATCCAAGTTTCCCATCTTCTATCTAGTTGTTTTGCAATTAAATTTTACAAAGTAATAATAAAAAGCAGAGGTATCAAATAACTGAGTTCATTTTTTTCTGAATTAAGGAAATACACCTTAATTTAGAAGACGAGTTTATTGTGAACCTTAATCGTAGTCTTAACTGTCTAAGAATTATTTGTCCAGTAACAATGATACTAAAAGTTGGAGTCCACAATTTTCATTTATTTCAGCCCTTTTTTAAATTTTCCAATTCCTTTGGAAAAATATCTATTATCCATGGCAATCCATGGCACTAGTCTTTTTTTTTTTTTTTTTTTTTTCAGGAAGAAGATAAGGATGCTGAATGTGATTTTGATGTGTTATTAGAAATGTGAGTTTTCTGCTGAGGGAACATGATGCTGATGGTGCATATTCTTCCTCTTCTCTCTGGGATCGTTTTCACATGTTTGTCAATGCTCTAAATACCATTTCTATCTTCATTGCTTCTCAGCTTTACATTATATCCAAGTTTATTTTATATGGATTTAATTGTGATGGAGACTTAGTCTTTGATCTCTTTGTTCCAAGGTTGCTTCTACACAGCTTCTAAGGTTACTTTATTTTAATAAACAAATTATTTACTAATTGTGATTGTGACAGATCTGTTGTTTCTTCTTGCATTTCCAAAAACTCCACTTTCATCTTAGACTTTTACATGTCTATGGGGAGGGGTCTAACAACCCTCAAGATATGTTTTCTCAATTAACAATTAAGAATTTTCTCAATTTCTCAATGTAAAAAAGTTTATAGCAATTTTGTTTTACTTTAGTGCAAACTGACAGTTCCTAGATCTTGGATTTATTTTTTTTTTTTTCTATTCCACATTCATTCTTAGTTGCTACAGATTTACAATAAAGAAAAAAATTTGCTTCGGGATTAATTGGCATTATCTCACTGAGAAAAATTTAATTCAGAATCTTTCTATACCGTTGGCAGTTATTTTCTGATAGATACCACACCAGTCATATCTGAGACTTTCTTAAGTCTGCACATCTTAAAATAATAATAATAATAATAACAACAACAACAACTTCAAAAATCATAAAGAAAGAGTAAAAAGTGTATACATATAAACAATAACAACAACAACAAACAACAAAAACTGTGGTAGTTTTACTCTGCTAGGCAGCTAAACTCTACCCACCACAACCATCCACTCAGTCCATTACCTCAGAAGAAGAGGGAGGAAATAAAGTATGCTGGAAACAAAAAGAATAGAAGTCTTACAGGTTAAGATAAGGATAATTTAATTAAAGGGAAAAGGAAGATAGAAAAATCAAAGATTTTGTGGAAGCACAGAGAGAGAGAGAAAACAAACAAACAAACAAACAAACAAACTATATTCTTTTTCTACTTCTAATCAAGAAATTATGTTTGACAACTTCCTGGGAAACAGGGCTTTGTTATCGTTTGAGAGGACAGATATGTTCATAACAACAGCCCCCACTCTCCTTCCCCTTTCCCACTTTTTATTTCTGAGTGTGACATCATATGTTATGGAATATTTTCATTCAAGAGGTGGTAAGGCAATGGAACAGGTTGCCCAGAGAAGTTGTGGATGCTCCATCCCTGCAGATGTTGAAGACCAGGTCGGATGAGGCCCTAGACAACTTGTCTAGAGAGTGGCATCCCTGTTCATGGGGTGGAACTAATTTTTGAAGGCTGTAACTTTTAAGGTCCCTTCCAACACAAGCTGTTCTCTGGTTCTATGAATATTCCTTTAGTTGCTTTAGGTCAGCTGCCCTGGTGATGTTCCCTCCTCATTTCTTGCCCACTCCAGCCTACTGGCTTTGAGGGGGTTTGGAGAGAGTTTTGATGCTGTGCCAGGATTGCTCAGCAATAGAGAGAACATTGGTGTGACACCGTTGCTGTTCTAGCTACAAGAGCAGAGCACAACAGCATATTTGCCCCCCACCATTTGCCGAGGCAATCAGCTCTGGGGCAGACATGTTCTGCAGCAGAGTGGGGGATCGGGCCATGGCAGGGCTAATTTTTCTGGCATCAAGCCTACTTGAGGGAGCCGCCAGGACCCGGCAGCCCTCGTGAGGGAGGCTGACAAGGCATAGGCGGAGCCAGCAGCACCCCCTTCCCCCGGCCATTCAAAAGCTACCCCTAGGGAGCATGAGCAACCAGGAGCGCGGCGAACAGGGCGGGGAAACAGGGCGTGGCATGTCAGAAGGGCGTGGCATGGCTGTTAGACAGGCAGTTCGCGCAGGCAGGGCGAGCAGGAAGGTCAGAGCACTCTCCCCCACCCATACGAACACCTCCTTAATGACGGCCGTTAGCTAGGCGACAATGGTCTCCACCAGGCACGGTGCTCTCTCCAGAAAGACGGTACAAACCCAGACCGACTACCCATTCAAAAATGCAGCAGTTCAGGTCACCGGATGCAAGGAGTGTCTGAGCCTGTTGCTGCCATTGGCAGGAGGCAGAGAAACTGCGTGTGTGAGGTGTGAGCAGGTGGATGACCTGGTCTGCATGGTGGCGGAGCTCAAGGAGGAGGTGGAGAGGTTGAGGGATATCAGGGAAAGCGAGCGGGAGATAGACTGGTGGAGCAACTCCCTGCAGGGCCTCAAGGAGAGGTATCGAGGTGAGACACACAAATGGGGGTGGACCCCCTGCCCTGTGGCCATCAGGAAGAGGGAGGGGACCTGGGAGTTGAGGAGGAATGGAGGCAGGTCCCTGCTCAACATTGCAGGCAATGCCCTCCCCCACCAGCCCCGCCTTCCCAGGTGCCCTTACGCAACAGGTTTGAGGCCCTGGAGCTTGAGAGACCAGTGGGTGAGGATGAGGTAGCAAGTGTACCCAGGAGGATGCCTAGGGCGAGGAGGTCGACTCCACGCCTCAGGACTGCCTCCATCAAGAAAGACAGAAGGGTTATTGTTGTGGGAGACTCTCTTCTCAGGGGAACAGAGGGCCCTATTTGTCGGCCTGACCCTACCCATAAGGAAGTCTGCTGCCTCCCTGGGGCCAAGATCAGGGATGTTGCCAGGATGCTTCCCAACCTGGTTTGCCACTCTGACTATTATTCTCTTTTGATAGTCCAGGCAGGCAGTGATGACATTGAAGAGAGAAACCTGAAGGCTATCAAACAAGACTTTAGGGGACTGGGACAGTTAGTGGAAGGAGCAGGAGTACAGCTGGTGTTTTCATCTATCCCTTCGGTGGCAGGGAGGGGTACAGAGAGGACACGGAAAGCCCATCTGAAAAATGTGTGGCTCAGGGGCTGATGCCAGCACAGAAATCTTGTTTTTTTTTGACCATGGGGCGCTTTACTCGGCACCCGGCCTGATGGCTGCAGATGGGTGGTTATCTTATAGGGGAGAACAGATCCTGGGCCAGGAGCTGTCGGGGCTCATTGAGAGGGCTTTAAACTAGGTAGGAAGGGGGATGGGGCTGAAGCTAGGATTGTTGGGGCTGTGCCAGGGGGAACAATGGCAAGGCCGAGGGATAAGGCAATGGCCCAGCTGAAGTGCATCTACACCAATGCATGCAGCATGGGTAACAAACAAGAAGAACTGGAAGCCATCCTGAAGCGGGCAGGCTACGACTTGGTTGCCATCACGGAAACATGGTGGGACCACTCTCATGACTAGAGTGCTGCAATGACTAGCAATAAGCTCTTTAGAAGGGACAGGCAGCACAGAAGGGGTGGTGGTGTGGCTCTCTATATTAGAGAATCTTTCGATGTTGTAGAACTCAAGGTTGGGAATGACAAGGTCGAGTCCCTTTGGGTTAGGATTGGCAGGAAGACCAACAAGGTTAGCTTCCTGTTTGGGGTCTGTTATAGACCACGAAACCAGGATGAGGAGATGGATGAGGAGTTCTACAGGCAGCTGACAGAAGTTGTGAAATCGTCGGCGCTTGTTCTCGTGGGGGACTTCAACTTCCCTGACATATCCTGGAAGCACAACACAGCCCAGAGAAAGCAGTCTAGGAGGTTTCTGGAGAGCGTGGAAGATAGCTTCCTGACGCAGCTGGTTAGTGAGCCTACAAGGGGTGGCGCCCCGCTAGATCTTCTCTTCACAAACAGAGAAGGACTGGTGGAGAATGTAATTGTCGGGAGCTGTCTTGGGCAGAGTGACCACGAAATGGTGGAGTTCTCTATTCTTGGCGAGGCCAGGAAGGGGACCATTAAAACTGCTGTATTGGACTTCTGGAGGGCTGACTTTGTGCTGCTCAGTACACTGGTTGGTAGAGTCCCTTGGGAGGCGGTTCTGAAGGGCAGAGGGGTCCAGGAAGGCTGGGCGCTCTTCAAGAGGAAAATCTTAATGGCGCAGGAGCGGACTGTCCCCACATGCCCAAAGACAAGCCGGGGGGGAAGAAGACCGGCCTGGCTGAACAGAGAGTTGCAGCTTGAGCTTAGGAGAAAAAAGAGGGTTTATAGTCTTTGGAAAAGAGGGCGGGCCACTGAGGAAGACTATAAGAATGTAACGAGGCTATGCAGGGACAAAATTAGAAAGGCCAAAGCTCATCTGGAGCTCAATCTGGCTACTGCCATTAAAGATAACAAAAAATCTTTTTACAAATACATCAACACAAAAAGGAGGACTAAGGAGAATCTCCATCCTTTACTGGATGTGGAGGGAAACCTTGTCACAAAAGATGAGGAAAAGGCAGAGGTGCTTAATGCCTTCTTTGCCTCAGTCTTTAGTGGCAATACTGGTTGTTCTCTGGATACCCAGTACCCTGAACTGGTGGAAGGGGATGGGGAGCAGAATGTGGCCCTCACTATCCACAAAGAAATGGTTGGTGACCTGCTATGGCACATGGATGTACGCAAGTCGATGGGGCCGGATGGGATCCACCCAAGGGTACTGAGAGAACTGGCAGAGGAGCTGGCCAAGCGATTTACCATCATTTATCAACAGTCCTGGCTATCAGAGGAGGTCCCAGTTGACTGGTGGTTAGCAAACGTGACACCCATCTACAAGAAGGGCCGGAGGGCAGACCCGGGGAACTATAGGCCTGTCAGTTTGACCTCAGTGCCAGGGAAGCTCATGGAGCAGATTATCTTGAGAGTCATCACGCGGCACTTCCAGGGCAAGCAGGTGATCAGGCCCACTCAGCATGGGTTTATGAAAGGCAGGTCCTGCTTGACGAACCTGATCTCCTTCTATGACAAAGTGAGGTGCTTGGCAGATGAGGGAAAGGCTGTGGATGTGGTCTACCTTGACTTCAGCAAGGCTTTTGACACCATTTCCCACAGCATTTTCCTCAAGAAACTGGTTGCTCGTGGCTTGGACTGGCACACGCTTCATTGGGTTAGAAACTGGCTGGATAGCTGGGCCCAAAGAGTTGTGGTAAATGGAGTCAAATCCAGATGGAGGTCGGTTACTAGTGGCATTCCCCAGGGCTCAGTGCTGGGGCTGGTCTTCATTAGTGTCTTCATCGATGATCTGGATGAGGGGATCGAGTGCACCCTCAGTAAGTTCGCAGATGACACCAAGTTAGGTGCATGTCTCAATCTTCTCGAGGGTAGGAAGGCTCTGCAGAAGGATCTGGATAGGCTGCACCGATGGGCTGAGGTCAACTGCATGAAGTTTAACAAGGCCAAGTGCCAGGTCCTGCACCTGGGGCACAATAACCCCAAGCAGAGCTATAGGCTAGGAGATGAGTGGTTGGAAAGCTGCCTGGTGGAGAAGGACCTGGGAGTGATGATTGATAGTCGGCTGAATATGAGCCAGCAGTGTGCTGAGGTGGCCAAGAAGGCCAACAGCATCCTGGCTTGCATAAGAAGCAGTGTGGCCAGCAGGGCTAGGGAAGTGATCGTCCCCCTGTACTCAGCTCTGGTGAGGCCACACCTCGAGTACTGTGTTCAGTTTTGGGCCCCTCGCTACAAGAAGGAGATCGAGGTGCTCGAGCGAGTCCAGAGAAGGGCGACGAATCTGGTGAGGGGCCTGGAGAACAAGACCTACGAGGAGCGGCTGAGGGAGTTGGGCTTGTTCAGCCTGGAGAAGAGGAGGCTCAGGGGCGACCTTATTGCTCTCTACAGATACCTTAAAGGAGGCTGTAGCGAGGTGGGGGTTGGTCTGTTCTCCCACGTGCCTGGTGACAGGACAAGGGGGAATGGGCTTAAGTTGCACCAGGGGAGTTTTAGGTTGGATCTTAGGAAGAACTTCTTTATCGAAAGGGTTGTTAGACATTGCAACAGGCTGCCCAGGGAAGTGGTGGAGGCACCATCCCTGGAAGTCTTTAAAAGACGTTTAGATGTAGAGCTTAGGGATATGGTTTAGTGGGGACTGTTAGTGTTAGGTCAGAGGTTGGACTCGATGATCTTGAGGTCTCTTCCAACCTAGAAATTCTGTGATTCTGTGATATGGGTCACTGCAGGGAGTTGACTCCATCACAGCAAGACTCAGTACAGGAACCAATCAAAAACGTATTGATTTGATGTTGTTTGTTTGTTTTTTGGTTATGAGACCATAGCTTCTGCAAAAAAAATCTTGTTGATCTTTCTGGATAACTTTTCACTGTATGTTTCCTAGCTATGCGTATTAATTTAGCCTAAATCACTTTACTTGTAACTAGAAGCAAGAAGAAAATGTCTCAAAGTGTGCGTTAAAGGCACAAGAGATGTCAAAAATATTTTAAAATAAAATTCTGCATAGAAAAGTGTAACAGGATTTTGCAGTGTGAACTGACTCAAATCTCATTCCAAAATTATCTTTTGTCTTCTAGGTGAGGATCAGATTATTTAAGTATTTCCCTTTTGTTTCTGTATCATTTTCTTCTGTTTGTAATTCACAGTATGTTCCTGTCTCATTACACAATGTTTGCCATCTGAATTTTTCTAACCCACATGTAATCTTGCCTAAACAATAATTTTAAATTAATTTATAATAATGTATGCATATGCAGAACTTGAAGTTAGAGGGATTTGAGGTGTTATCTTAATTATATTGGACTTGGATTCCAAATCATGAACTGTTCACATTCTGTATTTATATTACATCCTGTGTTTACACAAATGCTGTAAGTTTAAACTGGCAAAATAAAACAAACACACAAAATCACACACACACACACACACACACACACTTTTTTTTTTTTTTCTAATATATATATATATATAAATATAAGGTGACCGCTTCAGTAAGAGCAGCTTCTGTGACAGCAGCAGCAGTTGCCATATGCTGAGAAAACTGCAAGACTTGCAACATCTTGGGGGCTGCCAGAGACATCCTGGGGGCTGTCTCTCAGAGAAAACGTCCTCAGCCCCCTGGCTTCCTGGGGGTTGTCTCAGTGAAGAAGCTTTTCTTAATTTCCAATCTGAACCTCCCTTTATGCAGCTTCATGTAATTACCTCAGGTCTTATCTCTGGTCTCCATGAGGTCTTATGTCTAGTCATCAACATCTTCTCCTCTACTGCCCCTCAAGACGAATCTGTATACCGCAAGCAGTTCACCCATCAGTCTCCTCTTCTCTTGGCTGTACAAACTGTGTGACCTCAGCTGTTCCTCATACATCTTCCCCTCTAGACCCTTCTCTATCTTCATAGCCTGCCTTGGACATTCTCTAATAGTTTTATATCCTTCTTATACTGTGGTGCCCAAAACTGGAGACAAAGCCACATGAGCACAGAGTAGAGTGGGACAATCACTTTCCTCAACTTGCTAATAAAACCATGCTTCAGACACACTGGGATGGATATGTTTGGCCCTTTTGTTTGCCAAGGCACAATTGTTGACTCATAGTCATCATGCTCTTTAATATCTTCATCGATGATCTGGACGAGGGCATCGAGTGCACCCTCAGTAAGTTCGCAGATGACACCAAGTTAGGTGCGTGTGTCGATCTGCTTGAGGGTAGGAAAGCTCTGCAGGAGGATCTGGATAGGCTGCACCGATGGGCTGAGGTCAACTGCATGAAGTTTAACAAGGCCAAGTGCCGGGTCCTGCACCTGGGGCGCAATAACCCCAAGCAGAGCTACAGACTGGGAGAGGAATGGTTGGAAAGCTGCCAGGCAGAAGGACCTGGGAGTGATGGTTGATAGTCGGCTGAATATGAGCCAGCAGTGTGCTGAGGTGGCCAAGAAGGCCAACGGCATCCTGGCTTGTATTAGGAACAGTGTGACCAGCAGGGCTAGGGAGGTGATCGTCCCCCTGTACTCAGCTCTGGTGAGGCTGCACCTCGAGTACTGTGTTCAGTTTTGGGCCCCTCGCTACAAGAAGGACATCGAGGTGCTTGAGCGGGTGCAGAGAAGGGCGACGAATCTGGTGAGGGGCCTGGAGAACAAGTCCTACGAGGAGCGGCTGAGGGAGCTGGGCTTGTTCAGCCTGGAGAAGAGGAGGCTCAGGGGCGACCTTATCGCTCTTTTTAGGTACCTCAAGGGAGGCTGTAGCGAGGTGGGGGTTGGCCTGTTCTCCCACGTGCCTGGTGACAGGACGAGGGGGAATGGGTTTAAGTTGAGCCAGGGGAGTTTTAGGTTAGATGTTAGGAAGAACTTCTTCACTGAAAGGGTTGTGAGGCACTGGAACAGGCTGCCCAGGGAAGTGGTGGAGTCACCATCCCTGGAAGTCTTCAAAAGACGTTTAGATGTAGAGCTTAGGGATATGGTTTAGTGGAGGGCTGTTAGCGTTAGGTTGGAGGTTGGACTCGATGACCTTGAGGTCTCTTCCAACCTAGGAAATTCTGTGATTCTGTGATATGCTATCAAACAAAACTCCCGGATTCCTTTCCTTAGGGCTGCTCTCCAGCCTCTTGTCCACTAGTCTGTACATTTACATAAGAGAGCCCAGTAACAGGTACAGAATCTGCTCTTGTTAAAATTAATGAAATTGGTGATCGCCCAGCTCTCAAATTTTTCAATTTTCAATTTCTCTCTGCAAGGTCTCTCTATCCTCAGAAAGAAAATATATTACCTCTTGAACCAAGGTAAAACTTTATAGAAAAATTACAGAGCTACAGTTTGTATCTGCAGGGAGAAAAAAAAAAAAAAAAAAAAAAAAAAAAAAAGAAGATCATATTGAATTGACACTGACCGGTACAGTGTCAGACAACAACAACAACAAAAGATTTTAAGTAAATCAACAACATGAAGAGGCCAAAGGAAAACACTGGATTTATACTTGTCCAAGATGGCCACATAACAAGTGAGGATGGGGAAAAATGTGACTTTTTGCCTCAGCTCTCAATATAAATGATAGGTCTTGTGATGCCTTGTCATCAAAATTGAAAGACCATGAAAGGAAGTTTTGGTGAGCTGGGAGTTTGCTTCTTCTCACAAACAACTAGTGATAAGACAAGAGGGAATGGACTCAAGTTGTGCCAGGTTAGGTTCAGGTTGGAAATTAGGAGAAATTTATTCTCAGAAAGAGTGGTTAGACATTGGAATGGGTTACCCAGAGAAGTGGCAGTGTCATTGTCTCTAGGAGTGTTAAAGCAAAGCTTGAACGTGGTACTCAGGGACGTGGTTTAATGGGTAATACTAGTGCTAGGGGGATGGTTGGACTAAATGATTTTAGGGGTCTTTTCTAACCTTAACAATTCCATGATTATATGATTCTATGATTGGGGCAGTAGTGACTTTGCATTTATGGACACTGAAATTTTAAGTGATCTGTAGTATCTGCTGAACATTCATAAGCCCATGGGGACTGACAGGATTCATCCCAGAGAACTGAAGGAGTTAGCAGGTCATAGAGCTGGATCCCTCTCAACAATAAATTAAATGTCATGGCAAAGTGAGGAGGCCCTTGCTTGCTTGAAGCTAGCCGATGTTATACCAACCTACAAGGAGCGTGCAAGAGACAGACCACCCAGGAAAGTACAGACCTGATTGTCTGAGCTCAGTTCCTGGAAAAATTACAGAGAAGATTATCCTGGGTGATATTGAAAGCCAGGTAAAGAACAAAGATATTATCAGGCATAATTAATATGTGTTCATCAAGGTAAATTCCTCCCTCAATAATTTAATCTCCTTCTGTGTTAAGGCTACCCATTCAGTGGGTAAAGTGAAGGCAGTGGATGTAATATTTCTGGATTTCACTAAGACCTTTGACACTGTCCCTGCCAATATCCTTCTGGACAAATTGTCCAAGTGTGCAATAAACAGGATCACGTTATGCTGGGTGACTAGCCAGATGAATGGCAAAGCTCAGAGTTGTAGTGAATGCAGCTACATTTCAGCAACAGCCATTCTCTAGCCATTTATATCACTAGCCATTCACTAGTGTTCCTCAGGGCTCAGTTCTCGGGCTGGTTCTGTTTGCTCTTTTTTTTTCAGTGGTCTGGATGCAGGAGGTAAATGCATCCTTAGCAATCGATGCTGATGATGCTAATCTGGGATGTGGCTGTTGACTCTCTGGGGGGATGAGAGACCTTGAAGATGTATCTACATATATGGGAGAACTGGATAATCATAAATGGCATGGAATTCAACAAAGGTAAATACTGGGATGGATTAATGCCACACACAGCTACAGACTTTGAGTTGATTTGGCTAGAGAGCAGCTCTGCAGAAAGGGATCTGGGGGCACTTCTTGATGGTGGACTCAGCATGAGTCACCTGGCAGCCAAGTCACCTGGCAGAAAAGAAGGCAAATGGCATTTTGGGTGGCATTAAATGCATTATAGCCAGCCTGTAAAAAGAGGTGATTCTCCCACTATTTTTAATATTGATATAGCCTCACCTCAAATATTGTGTGCAGTTCTGGGCTGCACAATATAAAAAGGATATTAAAATACTTAAAAACATCCAGAGGTGGATAACAAAACAGGTTAAAAGAATGGAGGAGAAGCTGAATTATCTAGTCTGCAGAAAAGAAGGGAAAGAGGTGACCTGATTACTCTCTATAACTTCCTGAGGAGGCAAAATGGAGATGGAGGTGCTGATCTCTTCCTGGTAGCTAATGATAGAATACATGGAAAAGTCAAAAAGCAAAGTCAGAGAATTTTAAGAGTGGATTTTAGGAAAATTTCTTTATAGTGAGGGTTACTAAACATTGGAACAGTTTTCCTAGTGTGGTGGTTGATGTCCCATGCTTCTCAGTGTTCCAGAGGCATTTGGATAATGACCTTAGCTATATGCTTTAAGTTTTGATTAGCTATAAAGTGGTCATACAGTTGGAAATGGTATCTTTGTAGGTGCCTTCCACCTGAACTGTTCTGTTCTGTTCTGTTCTGTTCTATTCTAGTCTAGTCTAGTCTAGTCTAGTCTAGTCTAGTCTAGTCTATTCTACTCTATTCTATCCTATCCTATCCTATCCTATCCTATCCTATCCTATCCTATCCTATCCTATCCTATCCTATCCCCTTCCGTTCCGTTCCGTTCCCTTCCGTTCCGTTCCGTTCCGTTCCATTCCATTCCATTCCATTCCATCCTATCCTAATTTATGTATTAAAAGGTATAATAAATTTAACTATTATTCCCTGTTAACCACATAAAAGTAAATTCAGTGTTAATAGTATGGCTCAACTGACTAACATATATGCCTTAGTCACAATGCATGCACCAGAAAGTTAATTAACAATGACTTGGTTGTAGTTTGCTCACAGTATGAGGATTCAGTCCAGATTAGGTTAAAAGAGCCCTCTTTTAAATATAATTTTCCTTTCAAAGAATTGAATGAAATCTAACCTCAGACCTCCCCGTGGTCTACATATTGTAAGACTGTATGTTCTAGTTCATTTTGGTGCATTTGCTTGCTCACTTGTGTTTCAGAAGATCCATCAATCTTGGCCATGTGGTTGTGATATAAAGATTATAAATAAAAACAAATCAACCTGTAAATAAGGAAAGAACTTTTTCAGGGTGCAAAAGAGGTTTCTGCTTATTTTATTCTGTGAAGATACAATCATCATGTGCCATAAGCAAATTCTCCTTGTCCAAATTTTTGATGTCTCCTTGTGTCCCTCTTACCCATGTAGTGGCAGCTGAAATTTTAAACACTGATTATCTGATAGCCCTTTCTCTGTACCTAAAATATGACATGTATTTTGCACTGCTGTGGGACATCAAAAGTAAATATGTAACTTCCAAGTAGATTGATGATTAAATAAATGTATATAAAATCTAATTATAGCATACTAGATCAGTAGACCTAGACAATATCACAGAATCACAGAATCACAGAATTTCTAGGTTGGAAGAGACCTCAGGATCATCGAGTCCAACCTCTGACCTAACGCTAGCAGTCCCCACTAAACCATAACCCTAACCTCTACATCTAAACGTCTTTTGAAAACTTCCAGGGATGGTGACTCCACCACTTCCCTGGGCAGCCTGTTCCAATGCCTCACAACCCTTTCAGTAAAGAAGTTAGAGTTGCACTGCAATATAATAGTAATAGTGTTGCACTGCAATGTGTGAAAGAAAAAAGATTACCTTAAGACTTAAAACTTAAGCTGTATCAATATCTTTGATATCAACATCACTTTGCCTTATCCAGTGGGACACACTTAAATACATCATGTTTACAAATGAGTAACATATTCTTCATATTTCTCCTTACGTGGTTTTATTGTCAATGCTTTGTGCATAGGTCTAGCTGTCTTGTGACAGCTCTAGTAGTAATATGTCTGAGTAAAATTTTATCTGACATTTAAATGTGCGATACTAACTGTAGTATTGCATTTATCCATTGGCCCATTAACTAAAGCTTGTAAAATGACAGGGAAGAAGCAGGGAAGACAAACAGTATGGTAGAAAAGGTAGCAGAAAAGGAAGAATAACAGAATATTATCCCATATTGTCTTTAATTAGATGTCCCTCACCTCAGATATTTAATTATTTAGAAAAAATGATCTCTTCTATTCTCCCTGGAATATTTACTCCATTCTCCGTATACATAAAAACTATGTATAAATTTATAAAATAGCATATGTATGTATATACACACATATATACATATATATGTTTTCATAAGATGTAATGTATATATATATATATAAATACAGACGTGTACACACATAGATGCATGTATGTTTTAATAACATGTATGTATATATATATATATACACCAAAAATATATATGTACATTCTCCCCATGCTCACATTGTTTTCATCCTCTTATTTTTTATACTTTAGACATTTACTATTTCTTTATTCATCTTGTTATGTACTATGTAATTTTTTTTCTTATTTTTTTTTTAATATATACATAATGTTCTATATCACAATTTCCTCAGTAAATAAAAGAGTTTTGGGGTTTTGTTTTCTTCCTTGAAGTTAACTTGTTTAACTACTAAATAATAATAATAATAATAATAATAATAATAATAATAATAATAGTAATAGTAATAGTAATAATAGTAATAATAATATCTTCAGACAACTTTGATAGTACTGTTGTACCAAAACTAGTCACATAGTGAAGAATAATAAATGATAAATGTAACCTCATTTTTTGTTTCATTATTTTTTGTAATCTAACTTTAATTTCAAGTAACACTTTTGCTCCATCTTTTTTTTTCAGGTACAGGCTGCTTTGTCTTTCTTCTGGGTATGAGACTGAATGCGCAAGTAAGAGAACATATGGAATATGTCTTGTATATATTGTTGCATAACGTTAAGATATGGTTTATTGATTTATTTTTCCCCAGTTTTCCACTATGTACCTGTGCATTTTCTATTCAATCCATGCTTTTTACCTTTCCTCACTGCTCAGGGAACTAGTTAGTGAGGTGTGCTGGGAAACTGCTTTTAAACATATTGGGATCCATCAGTGTTGGTCATTTTTTAAGTACCACCTCCTAAAAGCGCAGGAACAGGCAATACCAAAATGTCAGATGTCAAGCAGGAGGGGCAGAAGGCCAACCTGGCTGCAGTGATCTTTTTCAAGAGCTTAGGTGGAAAAAGAAAGTGTATGGTTGCTGGATGCAAGGTCGGGTGACATGACAGAACTGTAGGGATGCTTCTTGCTTTTGTAGGGAGACTAGTTATCTGGCCACAGCTCAATTAGAGCTGAAAATGACCAGCAGTGTGGGGGACAATAAAAAAGGATGTTTTAAGTATGTTAATGGAGGACCAGAGCAAACATTGCTCTGATACTTGATGAGGATGGTGACCTAACAAACGGACATAAGCAAAGGAGAGAATTTTAATGCATTTATTTCCTTCAACACCAGTGAAGGGTTTTGGGACCCCAGCTGCCCTGGACCATGACTGTGGGAACAATAAACTACCAGTCAAACCTGAACTTGTGTGGGATTTGCTACTCCACCTGGATGCATATATGTCCATGGGGTCTGATGTAATTTATCCCAGTGCACTCAGAGAACTGGATGACATTATCACAGGACCTCTCTCAATTATTTTTCAATGGTCTTGGGAATCTGGAGAGTCCCCAGCTGACTGAAAGCTGGCAAACGTAGTCCCAATTTTCAAGAAGGGCAAGAAAGAAGATACTGTCCATTACAAGCCTGTCAGTGTCACTTCAATGACTGGTAAAATTATGGAGAAGATTATTCTGGGAGTTATTAAGGGGCAACACAAGCACTGGTAACAGCCAACATGGGTTCACTAGGGGAAGGTTATGTCTAACAGCAGTGAGGTAAGTAAAGTGAGCAATTGGATGATGTGTCAGGCCCAAAGGGTTCTTGTAAATGGGGTTACATCAGGCTGGCAAGCTGTCGCTAGTGGGGTTCCACCCAGGCTTCACTTTAGAACCAGTTCTCTTTGATATTTTCATAAATGATTTGGATTTTTCACACTTGAAGGTGCAAGTTCATGGATGATATCAAATAGGGCAGAACTGTTGACTCCATTGACAGTAGTAACGCCTTGCAGAGAGATCTTGACCAAGTACAGAGCTGTGCAATCACCAACAATATGAAGTTTAATATGAACAATTTCCAGATTCTGTCAATATGAAGTTTAATATGAACAATTTCCAGATTCTGTACCTGGGAAGGGGCAACTCTGGTCATACAAAAATAATAATAATAATAATAATTAAAAAAAAAAAAAAAAAAAAGGCAACAGGATGATGGAGATCAGCCTCACAGAAAGGGATCTGGGGGTTTTGATTGGCAACAAGCTGAATATCTAAACATAATCCAGCAGTGTGCCTTAGCAGTCAGCCAACCATATCCTAGGGTACAACAAGCACAGAATTGCTAGCCAGCCAAGCAAAGTGATTGTCCTGCTCTACTCCATGCTGGTGTGGCCTCACCTCAAGTACTGTTTACTGTTTTGGGTTCCACAGTGTAAGAAAGATATAAAACTGTTAGAAAGTGTCCAAAGGAGGGCTACAAAGATGATGAAGGGTCTGAAGGGCAAAACATATGAGGAGTGGCTGAAGTTACCTGGTTTGTTCAACCTGGAGAAGATAAGACTGAGGGGAGGCATAATGGAGGCCTACTGCTTCCTCACAAATGGAGTGGAGGGGCAGGGTCTGACCTCTTCTCTCTGGTGAACAGCAATAGGACCTAGGTTGTTAGGTTGTTAGACACAGGAATAGGCTCTCCATGGAAGTGGTCACAGCACAAAGCCTGCCAAAGTTCAAGAAAAGTTTGGACAAAGTTCTCAGACACACAGTCCAATTTTCTGTGTGGTCCTCTGGGGACCCAGCATTTGGCCTCCCTGATCCTCATTGGTCCCTTCTAACTCGGGATATTCTATTATTCTATGATATGGTGATCTACCTGTAACTCCAATTCATATATAATCTTGTTCCTTCTAAACTATCTTTGAGATGTAGAGAACTCCAGCCCAAGCTGACATTAAGATGACCACATTTCCTTCTTCTCAGAACTCTGATGTCAGCTCTGGGGGCAAATAAATCCTCAGTCATAACCATGAAAGGATAACCATTCTTTTTTATGATTCTACAATTATGAATATGTGAGTCACAATTTTTTCTCAAATTCACTTCCCTTGTTCTTCATATATTAATGGGTTTTAATTGATTTTTTTGTTTGTTTGATTGTTTTAAATTATTTTTGCATCGTAGAGTACACAGATTTTCATTTTGCATATTAAGTGCTTTATCTTAGTTGCTTAATTAATGTCTTCCCAGATGATATATCTAGATTCCAGTTCAGATTTAGATTTAGAGAATAGGTTATTCTACTCATTATATGTCCATCTAATAAAAAGGTCATGCCTGGATCTTAAATTTGGGCCTGGTCACAACTGTTCTTTACATGTAGAATCCTTATAAAGAGCAGTAAGAAATAAAGTGGGTGTTTTTAATAAATTTTTTTTTTTTTTTTTTTTTTTTTTTTCCATTTCTCAGTTACGGGAGGAATGAATGCATTTCACCTTTAAGAAGCAATGTCTCCAATGAATACCGCCTGGCAATACTCTGAATAGAATCTAAAGGTCAAGTGTTGTCTTTCCTTTGGTTATTAGTTCTTTTTCCTACAATGAGGAGTGGGGGGTAGGGTGGAGGTGGTGGGGGAGAATAAAAGTAGATTTCTACATAACTTTACTAACCAGTCTCTCTGCACCCTTAGATCAAGAAGCAGATTTAATTAATTTCATATATATTTCATGTATCAGGCTTATGTGGCAAGGTTGTGGTAGCAGGAAGGCTGCAGGGGTGGCCTCTGTGGGTACAGAAGTTGACATATGTTAGATAACAGCCAGTTCCAGATGACTCAAAAATGGACCTGCCTCTGGCTAAAGCTGAGTCAATGAGTGATGTTGGCTGAACTTCTCTAAAGACATATTTCACAGAATCACAGAATCACAGAATTGTCTAGGTTGGAAGAGACCTCAAGATCATCGAGTCCAACCTCTGACCTAACACTAACAAATCCTCCACTAAACCATATCGCAAAGTTCCACATCTAAATGTCTTTTAAAGACCTGCAGGGATGGATAGTGACTCCACCACTTCCCTGGGCAGCCCGTTCCAATGCCTCATAACCTTCTCAGTAAAGAAGTTCTTCTTAATATCCAACCTAAAACACTCCTGCCGCAACTTTAGCCCATTCCTCCTCGTCCTGTCACCAGGCATGTGAGAGAATAGACCAACCCCCACCTCTCTACAGCCTCCTTTAATGTACTTATAGAGGGTGATAAGGTCGCTCCTGAACCTCCTCTTCTCCAGGCTGAACAAGCCCAGCTCCCTCAGCCGCTCCTCATAAAACTTGTTCTCCAGACCCCTCACCAGCTTCATCGCCCTTCTCTGGACTCTTTTGAGCACCTCCATGTCCTTCTTGTAGAGAGGGGCCCAAAACTGAACACAGTACTCGAGGTGCGGCCTCACTAGATCCGAGTACAGGGGAACGATCACCTCCCTAGCCCTGCTGGTCACACTGTTTCTTATGCAAGTCAGGATGCTGTTGGCCTTCTTGGCCACCTGAGCACACTGCTGGCTCATATTCAGCCAACTATCCACCATCACTCCCAGGTCCTTCTCTGCCTGGCAGCTTTCCAACCACTCATCTCCCAGCCTGTAGCTCTGCTTGGGGTTATTGCGCCTCAGGTGCAGGACCCGGCACTTGGCCTTGTTGAACTTCATACAGTTGACCTCAGCCCATTGGTCCAGCCTATCCAGATCCTCTTGCAGAGCCTTCCTGCCCTTGAGCAGATCAACACAGATTTAGTGTGAAAACAACACACTTTGATATTTTGTTGGCCTCTTTTTCAAATTCTCTTTTGATTTCCAAAAACTTTCTCAACCTTCCATAGGATACCTCTATCTGAGGCTAGAAAACAGGCCAGATTAAACTAAAATAGGGGAGATATAGATTAGATGGTAGGAGGAATTTTTTTACTCAGAGGGTGATAAGACATTGGAACAGGTTTTCCAGAGAAGTTGTGGAAGCACCATTTCTGGAGGTGTTCAAGATGAGGTTGGATGAGGCCCTAGGCAACTTGATCTAGTAGGTGGCATCCCTACCCATGGCAGGGGAGATGGAACGAGATGATCTTTAAGGCCCCTTCCAACCTAAGCCATTCTATGATTAGTCACAGACATTAATATCAATATATTTCCACAAGCCAGCCCCTGAGACAGAAACACTTACAGGTCATCACTAGTGTCAGAAGACATACCAATTTTCTCTGTGATCTTGGAGATCAATATTACAAAACAAACAAACAAACAAAAAAAAACTACCAATTAAAAGATTCTAAATAAAGCAGCAGGTTGCACATTGTCAGATATCTTGTTAACTTTAGAGGTGTGTTAAGCTTGTGATAAACTGAAAAGAGAAACATAGTAGAAAGTTACTCATTAAGACTCCATCAAGAACTCATACTTGAAAAAGTGCAAGGTAATTTTTCTCATATCTATTAAGCTGCTTGAAGGGATCATTAAGAGTATTTCTCCCAAAGAGCAAGATCAATTAGAGGTTGTCTGGTATAAGATTTAAACTCATTAGACAACAAGTGCTTTCTTCCTTTGCAAGTGCTTGCAGAGTGATTTAATCTCTGTATACTATACAACAGTGATTACAACAAATGTAGAAGACCTAAATACTGAAAATTACCAGAAGATATAGAAGATTACCAGAAGATTAGAAAATTACCAGATTAGTATTTATAGTATTTTGTTTTTCTTGTCATCAAAGTTTGATATATCACTTTATTTATTTATTTATTAATAATAATTTGTCTATTATATAAATACAAAATATTTGTACGTCAACCTAATTGACAGATGAAATCAAAAGTTTCTAAATTTCAAAAAAGTACTGGGGAGACCTAGGAATTTTATACAGAAATATATTCTGAATGAAAAATGTTGCTCAATATAATTAAAAGTTTCTGGATGAAAAAGTACGACTTTCAATGCACAGTACAAATGCTGCCTGTTTCTACTTGCAAAGTTTAACTTTACGTTTCACCTAGTTTGCTGTTTCCATACTTCCTCCATCCTATGACGAAAGAAGTGAGGGGAGGGGCAGTATTTTTACGTTTGACAAAAGCATGAAAGTATATTTTTTTTTTTTTTGGAACTAGAATTTGGAACTAGAAGCCGCCTTTTTTTTGTTGTTGTTGTTGTATTTTCTCAGATAGGGAATATACCTTTTTCTCAGTCTGGTTTGGGCAGAAAACAGTGAAATCTTCATATCAAATGATTAAAACTTGAAAAAAAAATATGTTAGAAACAGTACTTATTATGAAATATTTTAGGAAACATTACCATGCACAACAGTGACAGTTTTCTTGATATAAAGTGTTTATTTTGCCTCAGGTTATATATTTTTTAAACTTCTGAATTATTTCATTGGATCTCTACAGACTTTTGTGCCTCACCATTAGTTCTTTTCAAAAGAGTCATGCTTTATACGTAAAAAGGAGAAAAGAATATGGTCCTTTTCAGAGTCAAATTTTATTTCTGAAGCAAGGATTATTCCATTAGGTCTTTCAAAATTCCCAGTGGACTTTACGGTCAGTGAAATTTCAAAGACTTTGCTTATACAGAGACCATCAGATAACACTAAGAGTCTTTGAAATCGTGTCTAAGAAATTAGAAAGAGTTCTCTACCTGAGAAAGAACTGCTGAGTACTAGAGAACTTCTTACCAAAACATATGCATGTATTCTTGCCTACAACTATGGATATATGCACATACTGGAGCTACAAAAAAAAAAAAAAAAAAAAAAAAAAAAAAAAAAAAAATTCAGGCAGATTTTTGGGGAGATTCTGAGTTTAAACTGGGAATTCTCAGACAGACTCTCAAAGATACTAATAGTATCCTAGGATAAAGAATAACATACTCAACTTCTCTGCCTAGATGCATATTAGCAGAGGTGTTTGTTTGTTTGTTTTTTATCATGATGAGTAGAATAGAACTGGACAGAAAAGAACAAAACAAAACAGAATAGTACAGTTGGAAGGGACTTACAAAGACCAAACCAACCTCATCATTGTCTGCCTGACCACCTCTGGAGGTAGTCATGTATCCTGCACTTGTGAATCATGTTTTCTCATGCCTTCCCCTTCTTTGGAAAATGTTCATCACTTTAATTTACATATGAAATCTACCTGGAATAAAAAAGAAAATCAATGAGCATTTAACAGTTGACCAGCATTAGTTTTGTATGATTTGTTATCATGACGAAATGCTTTATCTAACTTTTCCTGTCTGGGTTTTTAGAATAAATCCTGTAAGGTCAGACTATTCAGTGAACTTCCAAGTTAATTTAGTTCTGGACACATCCAATACGTGTGACCATGATTAAAGACTTTTATTTCTGCATTTTCAGTAGGCTGGGATTCATTCTTTTAACAAGTTACTAGTCTTTCTTTACATGAAAAATAGTAATTATTGAGAACTTTGGATTTTATCTGTGACCATTCAGATTGGTTCTCCACTATGTTAAAAGTCTTCTACACCAGGGGAGTAAATGCAAAATGGAAACAAAGTTATAAGAACTCATTGTATGGAAGTTAGGTTTCACCTTACAGGCAGGGGAAGACAATAATTCAAAGGGATGAAATGGTCTGTGAACAAAACAGTTATTACTTTAAAATGTAATTTCTACCTTTATCTTTACGTACCTATGTTATTTTTATTTACAAGTGATCATAGAACAAACGACTCAAGTTGGAAGGGACTTTAAAGATTAGCTAGTTCCAGCCCCCCTGCTGGGGTCAGGGATTCAACCCACTACATCAGGTTGCCCAGGGCTTTGTCCAACCTCTGAACCAGGCATCCACAAGATGAACTGGTATCTGAAAATTCTCCAGTAACTGCATTATCTTAAAATATTACAATTTTCTTTAAACTCCTCCTATTTTCTTATTTCAGAACAGATATCTTCCAAATGAAGCTGAAAGTTTTAGTGTTAGAATTTTCAAAACAAGTAAATAAGTAAATTAAATATATCTCTTTTATACATTTTTTTTTCCCCAGTTGTGATAATGTTAAAGTTTTCCTAGATATTTAGTAAACAATAAGGGTATTCTTATAAAAGAGCTCTGAAGTAGTTGAAAACCACTGTTCTTTATTCTTTAATTCTTTAGAAAGTCTTCCTGGTTAAATTTCTAGGTTATGCAAATCCCTGAGCAAGGATTTGCCTCATCCTCAAGAGATACAGTAACTCAGGCATGACTTTCAAACACCTTTATTTCTTGCTTTCCTCTTCGTTCTCAGGAAGAAGCAGCTGTAGTCCATCTCACTAATGGTCCATCTCTCCTTCAACTGAGTATTAACATAGATGTTAAAAAGCTACTCAGACAGTGCAGAGGGATAGCCAAAACTATCCCCTGTAGGGGCTGACAGATATGAGGTTGTTCTCATTTCAAAAATTTTTTATCTTCTATCTGAACTCTCATATTAAAATGATTGTACTTTTTAAGTTCCATGTGACTCAACTCATAAGACCAGAGAGTATTATGAGTACTGTGTATTTTTAATGACATACAAGCTACAGTGAAAGAGAATTTTTTTTATTTGTTTGTGTTTGTTTGTTTGTTTGATGTGTATATAGTACATGTTTCCTGTGAACTGCAGCTTTATGGGGAGAAGCAAAAGAGTGAACAAGAGGTGGAAAAATGATTGAATCATTTCTATTAAATTAAATTCAGTTAAACAAGAGCAGGTGCCACATCAAACATGCAGCAAAGCTGATTCAGTTTCTTGCAGTTAATGAGTTTAGTTTTCATGGAGGTTTTGAGAATACCAGACCTGGCCATTCATCTGCTGAGCAGTGCTGGAAATTATTTAATTTTTCTATGCAGAAAGATCCAAAATAAAAATATTTTTTGGATACAATTTGCCAAAGAGTACACATATGAAACAACATTATTAATACAATGAAAAGAATAGTTGTAGAATAAATTATGGACACAGCCTGAAAAAAAGACACAGATGGATTTTTTCTTCTCCATTTGAAACATGATAAAACAAAGGATATGAGCTGTGCAAAAGTATCTAGCCTTATACATCATTTTGCAAGTCAGCTGAGAGCTATGTGTTCAGGCAGTTTTGAATTGGAAAATATATGAGCTGCAGCATGCTGTTTATGTCACCAGCGAGCCTGAGTGAACAAGTCCCTCTAGGCTTCTGCGTTACATATCAGAAGGTGTCATCACTAGCAGATTTTTTCTTCAAATTGAAAATGAGAAAGAAAAAAAAAATCAGTGAGGAAAAGGGGAAAAGGAAGGCAGGAGATGTAGTGTGTACTTCATTGTTCTTCAAATACCACTTTAGCACCCAAAGGCACTAATAAGAAAAAGTTCCTGTTATGCCTGTTTTGTGCAAATACAAAATTTAGAAGGCTGGAAAACATGTTTTTTTATAGAGAAAGCTTCCATAAGGGAAACCTCTTTATGAGTATTTGTACCTTCTCTCATTCTTTCACTCTCTATGTTTTTCTGTTCTTAATCCTTTCTTTGTTAAACACCTTTATTTGAAACATCTAATAAATAGCTTTCCTTTCATCTCATCTTGACCAGATTTTTATTTATCTATTTATTTATTTATTTTTAGGATAAAAATGAGACATCTAAATTTCTGCTAACCAAACTCTCTTTAAGAATTCTTTGAGTGATCTTTCCACTGAGGTCACTAAGAATACTTTGAGTGACCTTTCCTCTAAGTCAACAATTATATAAAAAACATAATTTCATACATCAGGACACCAAAAGATAGAAACAATAAAGGAAGTTTCCAGTTTGCACTGACTTACACGACTGACCAGCTATATTCTGGGAAATAGGTGTTTTGTTTGGTTTTGTTTTCTTGAGAGTTTCTTAAATTTTAGTCTAATGAAATCAATATTGTCTGTCATTCGCAATTCCTTGTTTTCATTAATTAAAAGATGAAAATTTTGAAGACATTTGTAAGCAAAACAGTTATCTAGGTTCTCTTTATAATCAGTAAAGAGAAATGGGCTTTTCATGAGCTCTCTTTTACATTGAGGTTTTCTAGTTTGTGGTCTAGATTCCATTTATTATCAATAAAGAGAAACAGGCACTCTAGCACTGCAATTCATTTAATCCTGACATAGATATCTGACAAAGATAAATTACCTCAGAGTGAGTTGCTCTATACTTGGAGTCGTATTACTTTTTATTGACTGTAAAGATGCAATGTTTTCAGATATAGGCATCAAAATCATTGATTTTGAAATCTAGGAGAGATTTTAATTTTGTAAACCATAGCAAAATCTCCTGACAATATATAGATTATAGTTTATCTTAATTAATAGAAAGCATTTTCTTCTGGGATTTCATGTTCAGTAAAAAGAACAACGAAAACACTCCTTGATGTTTTTCAGTATAAGGAACCTTTAAAGAGTATTGAAATCCTGAATATGTCCATTACCATGTCTCAATGTGCAAGACTCATCTGAAGACCCTTTCTCTTGAGCACTATTTCACCATGTTTTTTTCTATGAAATTGTATTCAGATTTTGTGACTGATTGATTTCTACTAAAGAGAGAAGAAACAAACAAACCTGCTGAAAAAAAAATGCTGATTGTATACAACTTGTTTAATTTCCTAGAGATATCATAGAACACATCTTCATAAGGGTAGAACTAACCTGTTGCATGATGGTCTAAAGAGATATCTCTAGTATGGAATATTATATCATATGATAGTTTCCTTCCTTCCTTCCTTCCTTCCTTCCTTCCTTCCTTCCTTCCTTCCTTCCTTCCTTCCTTCCTTCCTTCCTCGTTTCCTCCATCATAGTAAAACCTCTTCAGTCACAATTAGAGTGAAACATACATAATTCTGAAACTAATTGCATTTCAGTGATTAAAATTGAACTTGAAACTATTCTTTTTTTCCATGTTTCATGTTTTATTTTAGAATTTGGTATTGGGTTGTATAGTTTGTGTTCCAATTTCTTCAAGACTGTAATAATTTTTAAAAGATATTTCTTTTCTTCTCAGCAACACCTTCAGTGTCTTTCCCAAGTCACAGACATTTTAATCTCGCTATTATATTTCAACATTTTTTTTCTCACCAGTGTGTAAACCACTTACTCCTCGACAAAAAGCTCCTTGAGTCAGAAATAGCCAGACTTTATCTACTGTCTAAGGCTTTCTGCTTTGCCCTTCAGCGTTTTTTAGAAATCTTCTTGTAGATTTAAAATCTTCCCTTTTGATGTTCAGTGTCTCTTTCCCATACCCTTAAGTTGTATCAATCCATTGAGGTCTTACACTTTCAAATGTTACATTTTGACAGCACTGTCAAAAAATGACATCTATTGAACGTTACTTCTGAAAACACCCAAAATGTTTCCTGTTCATAATTTGCACCATCTCCACTTCCCTTTTCCCTCTCCTATGTATTTTTGTTCACTTCCTCTATTTTGTTTCTTCACCAGAGCTCTGTACCAAATTTGCCACTCAGGTAAAATGCTAGCTCTGATAGAGCCATTCCATTTTATGGAATAAATGCTTTGAGAGCATCTGACGAGATAGTTCAACTTTTTGTGTGAGTGTTCCCTGTGCTTGTTCTGTCCAAATGAGTCTGATTAACAAAGATCTACTGTTTCAAATGTTTAGGTTAATCTCTTTTTCTTTATCAGGTATGGGTTAGTAAGTTATATATAAGAAAGGCAGACAGGCAGATCAGAGGACAAAATTTATACCAGCAGGACAGTGAACAGATTCTGTGGAAGAAACAGTACAGTAATTGCTTCACATGTGGATGTTTGGTTGTGGTCTCACATTAAAAACAAAACAAAACAAAACAAAACAAAACAAAACAAAACAAACAAACAAACAAAATACCACCACCAACAACAGCAACAAATGCAATCATCATCATCCAGTGTTAAAGAGACATATTTTTCTCTCTTTGCTGGCATTACTGTATGACAGCTGGGGTTTCCACTGTTTACCCTTTAGAAATACTTCATTTCATTATAATGGTGTTTTTTCTTGTTTGTTTGTTTGTTTGTTTTTTTTCCTATGTTTTTTCAGACAGACTTTCTTCTTTCAGCACAGTATTAAAAACCAGATCACACCCTCCATTCACCTGCCTGAATGTTGGAACGCATAAGAATGGTGCTGTTCTGCATGGCCAGGAAAATGAAAGTGACCCCAACACATGGCAGATAGGGCCAGATCATCCACTAGGTAGGTCCAAGGACTTTCCAGGACCTTGCCTGGTGCACAGATAGGCAGTGGCATGCCTGCCTGCAGCACTGTTTGGGCTAGGACACCAGGCAAGGACACAAGTAGATCCCAAGACCCAGGGAAAGGTTCTCATATAGTTCTGTCTCAAAACTTCTCTGTTTTCACAGAAGTCTCATCCACAATTAACCTGGTTTCATTTTCTCAAAGCTGACCTTAAGCTTAGATGCTTGTACTTTTGATGTATAGAGGATGTTGTAGGCTTTGTTTGCTTAAACAAGACACATATAATTTCAAAATATTCCTGTACAATTCTTAGGAGCTGCCTGTATCCTGAAGCCCTCACCTCTGCTTTCTCTGGTGTATTTATATTACTTAAATGTATAGACTGTGGCATGAGGATAACTTTCATTTTTTTCATGTACCTCACAGATATTCTTCAAGACTTAAAACATTGATAAGAAATGAAAATGGAAATACATGACAATGATATATACCAGGAGCATATTATTATTGAAAGTTGTATCTACAAGATATTTTATGAAAACAAATAAAATATCTTAACACAATAGTTTTTTGTTTGTTTTTGTTTGTTTGTTTGTTTGTTTTTCATAAAGGTCTATCTATTTTTCCAGAAAATTCACATTTAGGATCATAGAATCATAGAGTATCCTGGATTGGAAGGGACCTACAAGGATTATCAAGTCCAATTCTTGGTTCCCCTCAGGACCACCCAAAAATTAAACCATATCTCTGACAGCATTGTCTCAGCTTCTTGAACTCTGGCAGTCTTGGTACGATGACCACTTCCTTAGGGAACCTCTTCAAGTGCCCAGCAACTCTCTTGGTGAAGAACCTTTTCCTGACATTCAGCCTGAACTTCCCCTGAGTAGCTCCATGTCATTTGCTTGGGTTTTAACTTTTCTTAAATTAAATAAATATATTAATAAAAATAGAATGCAATGATCCTTATGTATCGTTCTTTGACAGTCATTACCTGTATCAAATACTAAAACATCTGGCATAGCAATGAAGGTAGGTTAAACAAGTTTTAACTTAGGGCCACTTTGATAAGTAACATGAAGGTGCAATTTGTGGATGAGAAAGATATAGTGTCAGTAGACATCTATATTTAGTTTTAACAACTCCCATTTCATAAATGTTTAATTTTTGCACAGAACATATTAAGCCTAGACAAATTTAATAAACTGAAACTTTGTAATTGAAGAGGTATGGGTGATTACTTTTTAGGTACATACACTCAAGAGAGTATTCACCTGAACATACATTTATATAAGGTACAAATGAGAGAAGGCATGTGTAGGACACAAATACCAGACTCCTCCTGATTAGATGACTTACACTCAAAATAAAGCTGAAACATTGGAAAATGTTTCATCTTTTTCTGGGCATGAAAGTTTAAAGCAATAACTGTCAGTGGAGAGTGCTATCTTAATGAATAGCCTTTGATCTAGTAAGATGGTGTCTTATAAAAGCTTAACACACAAAGTTATTAACACAAGATTTCAGTACAAATTCTTAACTATACTTAAGTGGTGTTTACTGAGAATTCACACAATTTTTCACAGCATTTTATGCACTGACATAAGTATAGATATACTGTTCAGAGATTTGGTGCTATACACATTGAAAAATTTCCAACTCATATATGTCACTTTTCTTTCAGGCTTCTCCTTCACATCAGGAGCAACGAATATATATAGCTACACCAGCTACAAACACTTTTAGCCTAAGAGACAACTTCCGTGCTTACACGTGTGTGTATATATGTATATATGTATATGTGTATATATGTGAGTTTACATGCATTCATCACATAGAAATTATTATTTTATTTTTTTTTTTTCATTATTTAAACCTAGTGGTCTATAGAAGAATCAGCTAAAGGTGTAATTATTTATTGGTTGCTCTTTTTGTTTTTTATTTTTTCCAGATCTAGTCATAAATGCTTTAGCTTCGATCTAAACAGACTATGCACCATTAACTTCTTCTATATCACTGTAGACAAAAATATAGAAGAATACTCCTGAAATAATATATTTCCTGTCCATTTGGTGTTTAGTTCAGTTTGGATTGATTGTTTACAAGGACTAATTTTAACATTATTTTTTTTTTGCCTGGAAAATACATACATATATATATATTATAGTACACACTTTACTCTGAAATATACCTACAGCCCTGAAAGTTAACTGCTGAGAGAAGTTTCTGACTGTAAGCTACCTTCCTCTAGAGATTCTTGGGGTATGTCAAAGTTAGGCAATGCACACATTACAGTCATCTAGTGACGTGTTAGCTCAGCAAGAGTATTTCCTTCCAATTGTTCCCTGTTTTGTTTCCTTAGCTGTTAATCATCCTATACAAAGAAAATTGTTCTCTAAGAATATTTAGATAAGTGATGGAAATTACATTTTAATTTCCAACAAGTGTAAATTGTGGCAAAGTGCTAACCTTTTCTGAGAGAGAGACACAGACAGACAGAGACAGAGACAGAGACAGAGACAGAGAAACACAGAGAGATGAGGAGAGAAGGAGACAGAAAGAGATATGCTTATTTTCATAAAGTTTGATTCTGTTTACTTCAGTCACTGAAACTTATCAACACACAAGACTAAAGTAGGTTTCTCAATATATTAATTTTGGTGTCTCACCCAAACCTCCACAGAACTAAGAGGCTGTTCGATTGTTGCTTGAAGTGTTGCAGAAAAGTGAGAAGACTGTGGGCAATGTGCATGTGCAAATTCATGTTAGAGGAGAGAAACTAACCATAACTCCTGCATTAATATAAATAAGCTTAGAAGAAATACTTGACATACTCACTCCTGCCAGCATGGTTCTGGGAGCTGTCAGGATAACTCAGGATAGCCAGAAAGAACTTCAGACTGCTGACAGGATGGAATAACTCACAGCATCAGCTGAGGTTTGGGTGTCATTTAGGATTTGATATAGGCTTCTGACTTCTGCAGAGTCAGATAGTAAATCTCAGCCACCCATGAAGGAGTATCTGGAAGTAAGGTTCATCTGAATTAGCTTCATTTCAATGTAATTTGTTACTGTTGCAGAAGAAAGCTGTAGGAATACAGAGCCTTCAAAGCAGCAAGTCATAATACTAGAGCAGAAACTTAATTAAGCTGTGGTGAATAGCCTCAGATGAGGTCCTTGTCTATGTTGACTTCAAAGAACCTCAAAACATGGCACAGTTTTTATTAATTACTTGAATATAATCTACTTGAAACAGATTTTTTTGTCTCTCTTTTTTTTTTTTTTTCTTAATGGGAAGAATCAGAAGTCAGGCCATTACACTCCTATACAGTCAAATGAAATCTAAATGTAGTTTTGTTGCAGCATACATAATCATAATTCTAAAACATTATACTATCGCAATATACTATCTTCAAATGTCATTTTGAGCTAGGAACCACTAAACACTTTGCATTTAAATTAAATATTATTTCAGAGGGACACAACATATGTTTAATATTTATGCTTTAACATGACAAGATTGTTAGGTTATCAAAAAAAAAAAAAAATTGTTGCTTCAGCACAAATAGAGGCACACAGAAGAACAGGTCAGGGAACTCATACAATACTATGATTCTCATGAAGAACCCCAATGGGGATGGGGTATATTAATATGGGAGGTCAATCTATCTATCTATCTATCTGTCTGTCTATCTATAGGATACATCCCGTGTATATATCACAGAATCACAGAACTGTAGGGGTTGGAAGGGACCTTGAAAGATCATCAGGTCCAACCCCCCTGCCAAAAAAGGTTCCTCAGAGCAGGATGCCCAGGTAGGCATCCAGACAGGTCTTGAATATCTCCAGAGAAGGAGACTGCACAACCTCCCTGGGCAGCCTGTTCCAATGCTCCATCACCCTCACCATGAAGAAGTTCTTTCGCATGTCAGTGCAGAACTTCCTGTGTTCTAACTTGCAGCCATTGCCCCTTGTCCTATCCCCACAAACCACTGAGAAGAGGTTGGCCAAATCCTTCTGTCCCCCACCCCTCAGATATTTATATACACTGAGGAGATCCCCTCTCAGTCTTCTCTTCTCCAGGCAGAACAGACCCAGGTCTTTCAGCCTTTTCCTCTTAAGGAAGATGCTCCAGACCCTGTATCATCATTTGTGGTATCATTTGTGGCCCTCCGCTGGACTCTTTTCAGGAGATCCCCGTCTTTCTTGTACCAGGGATCCCAGAACTGGACACAGTACTCCAGGTTAGGCCTGACCAGGGCAGAGTACAGGGGGAGGATCACCTCCCTTGACCTGATGGCCACGCTCCTTTTAATACACGCCAGGATCCCAATAGCCCTCTTGGCCACAAGGGCACAGTACTGACTCATGGTCAACCTGTCGTCCACCAGGACCCTCAGGTCCTTTTCGTCAGAGCTCCTCTCCAGCAGGTTGTCCCCCAGCCTGTACTGATACTCTGGGTTGTTCCTTCCCAGGTGCAGGACTCTACACTTGCTCTTATTAAATCTCATTTGGTTTCTTCCTGCCCATCTCTCCAGCCAGTCCAGGTCTCGCTGAATGGCAGCACAGCCTTCTGGCATGTCAGCCACTCCTCCCAGCTTTGTATCATCAGCGTACTTGCTGAAGGCACACACCATTCCCTCATCAAGGTCATCGATGAAGATGTTGAACAAGACCGGACCCAGCACCAACCCCTGGGGAACACTGCTAGTCACAGGCCTCCAGACAGACTCTGCACTGCCGATCACCACTCTCTGAGCTTGGCCAGTCAGCCAGTTCTCAACCCACCTTGCAGTCCACTCATCTATCCTACACTTTCTCAGCTTTGCTAGTCGAATGTCATGGGAGACAGTATCAAAAGCCTTGCTAAAGTCAAGGTAGATGACATCCACCGCTCTCCCCCTATCTACCCAGCTGGTGGTGCCATCATAGCAGGCAACGAGGTTGGTTGAGCATGACTTGCCCTTGGTGAATCCATGCTGACTACTCCTCATAACCTTCTTCTCTTCCAGTTGCTTGGAGATGGCATCCAGAACAAGCTGTTCCAATACCTTTCCAGGGACAGAGGTGAGACTGACTGGCCTGTAGTTTCCCGGATCCTCCTTCCTGCCCTTCTTGAAGATGAGAGTGACATTGGCTATCCCCCAGTCATCAGGAACTTCACCCGTTCTTCAGGAAATACATATATATATGTATATGGGGTATATAGGGGTATATTTATATGGGGCTAGGATAGGATATCCTAGCCAGAAGCTCCAGCTTCTCCCCACACTCTCCCAGGGGTGTACCATGAGCCAGAGCTCACTCAGCAGTATAAGTCAGGGAGACTCATCGGTCTCTACACAGACCATGGAAAACCAGATTAAGTGCAATCCCACACAGACCACATGTGTGTAACATGTCATGAGATACAGGAGGTTGGCACAAGGCTTATCGTAGTATGTAAGAGAAGGAAGCAAAGACACAAAAGATGGGGATCAGGATGTGTGGTTGTTTCATGCAGATGACTAGGTAAACATTATCACTCTCTCCACTTACTCCTCCTTCTCAAAGCAACAGGGGGGAAAATAAGACGGGAAAAGGTAAGGACAGTTTAATTAAAGGAAAATAAAATAATAATAAATAATAATAGTAATAGTAATAGTAGTAATAGTAATAGTAGTAATAGTAATAGTAATAGTAATAGTAATAGTAGAAATGGTAACAATACTAGTAACAGTAACAATAACAATAACAATATAATAATAATAATAACAATAACAATAATAATAAAGCTGCATGGCAACAAGGAGATAAAACAATTATTCTCCCTGTCCCAATAGCAAATGAGGTTTGGTCACATATTGGGAAGCAGAGCCTCAATATGTCTAGTGGTTGCCTGGGAATACAAATATTTTTGTAACAAGAGTCCTTGCTTCTCCTAACACACCCCCAGATTTTATTGGTGTGTGGCAGTATATGGTATGGAATATCCCATTGGTTGTTTTAGGTCAGCTGCCTAGATTATGTCCACTCTCCACTTCTTGCCCACTCCCAGCCCACTGGCTTTTGTGTGGAGGATGGGGATGGATAGGCAGTCTTTGTGCTGTGACAGCACTGTTCAGTGATAGGGGAAACATTGGTTTGATATCAATGCTCTTTTAACTTTGGATGCAAAGCTCACTATATGGGCTGCTTTGGAGAAAGCTAACTCCATCCCAACCAGTTTCAGCACAGTATGGTCTGAGGACAAACAGATGTTGAAAAATAGAACGGAAAGGGGATAAAAGGTGCTGAAGAGGTGTAAGCGGTGGCAGGTCTGTGCACTTGTGGGACCATGCCCTGAATCTAATTATCAAGATTTGTCTTCTCAGAGATGTCCTTTTCTGTTTTTTGAATGAGAGAGACTCTCTCCTGAGCATGTGTGCGTGCGGAGCCATAAGTAGTGGCCATGGGGTGCGACTATGTATCAGGTCTGTGTGTCCATGGTGCCAGTAACAAATGAGGAACAAATGAGGGTGCATGTGTTGGTGTGTGTGCACCAGAGAAGGTAAAGGCTGACCAGGTGGAGAGCAGTGTGAGTGGCACTGAAGTGGTCCCCACTGTCACAAGTGGCAGTCCAGTGCCTAAACTGGGAAAGCCCAACTCACAATCGGGGTTCATTTACATGCTACAACTTTGATGCATAATGTAAATATGTATGTATATCTATATATATATGCATATATATATATGTAAAGTGTAAATATATTACACAGATGTATGTTTTATATGTATAAACATGTACGTATATAGGTGTATAATTTTATTTAGAGGTATCTGTGGATACAATCATATGAGAAAAGAGTTGACACAAAAGATTCTTTTAAGACAAATCCTGCTGAAATATCAGAAGTTCCATACATTATACCCTATACTGCGTTACTCAATGCTTGTGTAACAAATAAAAAATTGTGCCCTTGTGCATCTATTGTCAAAATCTACTGAGTCCACTACCCTTACAATAATCATCCAAGAAGACATGGACTATTGCTTTAAGGTACTGAATACCATATTTCGCTGTCAACGTATTGGACTGTGGTACAGTTGTACAAATGTATAATTCCCTTAATGTTCATGTGATACATGGTCTTCCATGAGAAGAACAATTAAAGAAATCCAGAAAAAAAATGAAGCATTTCCTGTAATACCCAAAGCTTTACTATCTGGATATACAATTATTTACCTCATCTGAGGTTACATTTATGCCTCCTTGAGGTTACCATTGTGCCTCCATGCTGATTACGTACATTCCCCTTAAGTTGACAGGAGCAGCTTCCACAACTAATTACCTTTAAAGCCAGTTTCAAAATGCATGCAGGTGAGACCTAATGTACTAGTGTAGACTGAATCTGCAGTATTTTTATCCAAAGTTCTGCACAGGGTTGGTATGAGAAGACCTAAGGGGAAAATAAATAAATAAAAACAAACAAACAAACAATAAATAAATAAATAAATAAATAAATAAATAGAAAGGTGCTCCAATGGTATTGTTAGAACGTCCCTTTTGTTGTATAGACAGAAAATGCACAATGTACGAAATACATTTGCTATGGTCTCAGTCCCAAGGAACTCAGATTCTGAAAGCAGTAGACATACAAGGAGGCAAACAGCAGTCATTTCTGTGCAGATTAAAATACTTTATCACAAACAGAACAACAGAATTCCACACTCTGGGGAAGTATAATCTTTTGTAATACAAAAACCCTTATTACATTTCTGGGCTAGAAAACCACTATTATTTTCTTACCAACCTAGTCTATTAGAAACTGTTTTCATTTTCCTTGGACTTGCCCTTTTTGGTATATGACAAGCAAATATACTTTTTCTGTTACAACATTTACCGAAACAAATGCTTACTGACCAATACTGATCAATAAAATTCAACATTAAAAGCCAATTCTACATCTCTATGTGAATTGGATATAACTCTTAGAAAATGAAATCTAATGAATTTTACCATGAGAAACAGAATTTAAATCCTAAATACTTAACACTTCATTCCACTTTTAATTTTTTCTTTTCTTTTTTTTTTTTTTTCATATATGTAAATAGGATCTAGAAATGTGTGACTTAATATGTTATCGTAACAGCCAAAATGCACAGGAAGCAAAGAACTGGACTATAAAATTTACTCATGTAAATTATTGCTTACTTGAAAGGAGGGGTTTTAATGGAACTACTGGCATCACTAAGTGCTTATCACCATGAGCTAGCATTCTACAATCTGGCCTTTTAAAGAAAATGGCATCTCTGAGTTTCAGGTGGCACATTATACAAGACTGTACTGCAGCACCTGCAGTGTATGATATGAAAAGACATATGCTTGTCTTATGGCACCATTTATTTAGAATAACACACAACATATCTGATACTAAAAAGAACAAAATAACAAATATGTTTTCAGAACAACCAACTATTTAAAATACAAGATTTACCCTGATTTTTTTTTATTATTTAAATTTTTGCTTTCTTTTCATTTGTCGATATTCTGTGGGTGTTTTTGTTGTTATTGTTTTTGTGGTTTGTCTTTTGTTTGTTTGTTTGTTTGCTTGTTTGACCGATTTTTTTTCCGTTGATTTTTGTCAGTGTGAATGGTGTGGGATAGATAACATGCTCTTCAAGTTCTTTAGAATTCTTCTTTAGAATAATGCAAAGCAATGCTTTATTAAAATCAAATAAAAGAAAATATTTAGTTAAAATAAGATTATCTGAAATTTTTCAGTGCACAATTAACCAATATAAAACCAATCTATATGCTTTCCTGAGGTGTTAACATCAAAAAGAGAAGAGAAGAGAAGAGAAGAGAAAAGAGAAGAGAAGAGAAGAGAAGAGAAGAGAAGAGAAGAGAAGAGAAGAGAAGAGAAGAGAAGAGAAGAGAAGAGAAGAGAAGAGAAGAGAAGAGAAGAGAAGAGAAGAGAAGAGAAGAGAAGAGAAGAGAAGAGAAGAGAAGAGAAGAGAAGAGAAGAGAAGAGAAGAGAAGAGAAGAGAAGAGAAGAGAAGAGAAGAGAAGAGAAGAGAAGAGAAGAGAAGAGAAGAGAAGAGAAGAGAAGAGAAGAGAAGAGAAGAGAAAGCTGGCAGAGAAACTGGAAAACAAGACATATGAGGAATGGCTGAGGGAACTTGGGTTGTCTAGTCTTGCAAAACAGAGGCTGAGAAGAGACCTCCTTGCTCTTTCTAACCACCTGAAAGGAGGTTTTAGCTAGGTAGGTTTTTGGTCTCTTCTCTCAGGTGACAACTGAGAGGAATGTGAGAAGATGGTTTAAGTTGCATCAAATAAGGTTTAGATTAGATGTCAGGAAGAATTTCTTTATGGAAAGAGTATTTACATGTAAGCATTGGAACAGGCTACACAGGGAAGTGGTAGAGTTGCAATCCAGAGTTGCAATCCATAGAAGTATTCAAGAGATGTGTCTGTGTGGTGTTTAGAGACATGGTTTAGTGGCGGACTTGGTAGTATGAAGTATGAAGTAATATGAAGGAAGGAAGGAGGGAGGGAGGGAGGGAGGGAGGGAGGGAGGGACGGACGGACGGACGGAGGGAGGGAGGGAGGGAAAAGAAGCTTTCTGTCATTCATTTAAGTAATGTTATTTCAAAAAACCTGATGATGACAACTTTCATAACACATTGCTAATTGCATCATTATACCATAATTTTTTGGGTAACCTCCTTAATATGTTAAAAAGTATCTAAATCCCATTGTTTATAACTCCACCTATCTTTACAGTCTGCAATTTTCCACTCATTTATATTTTCAGTTACTTGGAACAATATGGTATCATTAAAAAGGAAAATCTGAAAGTAGTGAAAACAAGCACCAATCCAATTTTGTCAGGATTCAAGACAGAAATTATTTTTTCCTTAAGGGATTGGCTGATAGTGTTTTTCTTATGTTGCTATTGTGCTTATTCAGTTGTAAGTAGGAACTCACAAAACCGCAAATGCCACCTTTAAATACTTGAGTCTTTGCTAGACTCTTTGTCCTTATGTAGGTACAGCTTCCAAATTATTTTCAAACATATGGAATTATTTTTGTGTATATATATATATATATATATATGCATATATATGTATATATGCATATATATATATATATGTATCAAAGAGTTTCTTTGGGGTTTTGTTGTGATAATGCTCCTCTTTTCTTCTATGTCCTTCTTCATCCCCTGTTGTATTTGTTATTAACACCATTTGAAGATGGCCTGTAATACATATATACATTTATTTGCACTAATTTAGCTGGCAAATCATCAGAAATGCCATGTGATATATATGTCATAACGCTTCTGAAGAGTAAAAAAAATAAATAAACAATAAGGTATATTATTTTGAATACTGTGAAAAAAATTTGTCTAATCAAACTGTAAAGAAACTTGGTGTAATTCAAGAATGAAAGGAAGTACGACTATGTTTTTGTATCCAGTACCAGAAGTTTTACCCTGATACCAGCAGTACTTCCCATCTAAAAATTGTTCCTTACCTGTCATTTGTAACATTTGTGCATCTCATAAAAATTCAGATCCACAAAATATCAAAGACATTGTACAAAATCAGCCTTAAAACATAAGTTACCCAAAAATAAACTGCATTACGTAACAGAGGAGACTGCAAGAATAATAACTGTAATGAGCTTCTGGCTTCTCAGACACCTTCAGAATTTACTCAGTAATTATATATATTATATAAATTATATCTCCCCATATACTCTTTTGTTATTGCATTCCAAGCTTAGACTCAGAGTAATTGTGTGTATAAATAAGGTAGAAAAGTTTTCTTTAAAACTTAAAGAGGATTTTACCAGTGCAGATATGACTCTGAATGCAGTTATGTCTTCTTGTCTCCTTCTAATTAGGTATGTATACACTGTCTACTCTAAATATTCTTAGAAATAGTTTGATGCAGGCTTTTTTACACATTGAGTTTTGTATATCATGCATTCAGGATAGAAAGATTCTGAGTCACAACCAGTGTTGTGACGTAGAGTATTAGGTCTGCAGATTCAGTCTTTTAAAAGTCTTTAAGGAATTTCTAGTCTTTACATCTAAATTGTTTTCAACAAGAGATCTTTTAAAGCATGAAAAGAGTCCTCTTGGTCTTATCAATTTTTCAAGAAACAAAATATATCATTCAGTCTACAAATATAAAAGGATTAAAAAAATGACCCTAAAGATACAAAGATTTACAACTTTCTTATCAGAAGATGTGTAGAATTGCAGATTGTACCATCATTTGTTGTTTTGTTTTTCCATTGAATTGAATTTTATATTTCCTAGGAATTCTGTCTCTCTAAGAAAATTCAAATTGTTAGAGAATAGCTACTCTTGAAGTGGTGACGTTCATGCACTGAAACTCAGAGTTGAGGAATTGTAGTTTGAAATAGATATTTTTTTCCCCTTGAATATGTATTCATACATAAAATTTAGAAACCTAAAATACTCTAAAAATTACTAAAATGAACCAAGGCTGAAACTGAGTTGGGAAAAAATAAGATAAATAAAATAAAATAAAATAAAATAAAATAAAATAAAATAAAATAAAATAAAATAAAATAAAATAAAATAAAATAAAATAAAATAAATGAAATGAAATGAAATGAAATGAAATGAAATGAAATGATATAAATAAAATAAAATAATGTTTATAGATTTTTATAGAAATCACAGTTTTGAAACTATTGAGGGGTTCAGCTAACACAATAACTTACTTTCTGCTGGTTTTCCTAGAGAGTGTACATTTCCACTGTGTTCTTATTTCTAATTCTTCTTTATCAATTACTCCTTTTCATGAAAACAGAGAAGCTCTGAGCAGGATTTAAAAATGATTTAAATCGTGTCTAGTTTACCAAGGTGAAGACCTAGGTTAGAACACTTGCTCCATTAAGACTTCGGGTTATGCATCATGGAGAAGATAAAAGTGAAGTAATGTGTGTGATGATTATTCTCCGGTTCCCTTTTCATTATCTTCTGTGAATAACACACAAAATCTCTCATAGAGAACTGAGGAAGAGAAATTGGGGAACTGGGAACCCTCCCAATTAAATGACCAAAGATGTTGTACCTCCCTAGACATCAATAAATACATCGCACCAAGGTTACAATGGTCTGAGTACTCAGATTGAGTGACAGTCTAAGCTAGCCAGACTACCAATGTGGTTATACTATGAAAGCTGGATACAGTGGGAAACACAAGCACAAAGAAACTTTTTTATATTTCTTTCCACTTTCCTGATTTTAGCAACTTTCTCCAACACTCAAAGGAGCAGTGCTCCAACACAATATGTTAGTGTGCTTCCTAGAAAAGAAGAGCAATTGCTGTGATAGCACTTAGCAACTGTGCAGCTTTTTTTCTATGTGTCTGTCAAACTCATGTAAGAATAAATATCAGTTATGACCATGGAAACGACTGTACAAATAAAATGACAGCATGCTAGTATGACACAAGACTGCTATTGACTAAGACTACAGAATCTACTACACAGACTACTATATTTCTGGTAAAAATTTGATATTTCTAGAAGCTGGGGCAGGTTTATGCCAAATGGACTGCTCACGCTGTTAGAAGGCAATGCTATTTTTCCTCTTCATGCAACTTTTCTTTCTGACAGCACATTCTCTATTATAGCTATTAGAGACTAGAACACATTCCCTTTTCTGGGTTAAGATAATCTGAATGTGTCATATACTGTAGTAAAACTGTTTCTGTCCACTGCTTCTCTACTATAGAAAAGCTATGTGAACATATGCAAGAAGCTTCTGTGCCCTTTCTGAGTTGTGTTGAATTTCAGCATCTGAACTCACAAATGTGCTTGTGTGAAATCACTTGTGTGCATGCACACTACACAAGCACACATACATGAGCTTAAAAAGATGTGGAATGACTTTCAAAACTGTAGTGGGTTTACATGGCAAGGTTTTGGTAGTGAAGGGTTGCAGGAGTGCCTTCTGTGAGAAGAATCCAGAACCTGCCCCAGTTCAGATAAGAGCCAGTTTCAGCCAGCTTCAAAGAAATCCACCAGAGCTGAGCCAATAAATGATGTTGTTTGCACCTCTGGGAGAGCAGATTTAAGAAAAGGGAGGGAGGCGGGGGGGGGGGGGGGAAACGGACGGATGAACATAGTGTGGATGGCTATGACACTGCTGCACAACAACATCTGAGAGTGAGGAGTGAGAAATATCCCTGCAGACACGAAGGTCAGTGAAGAAAAAGGAGAGAAGTGCTCCAGGTACCAAAGCTGAAGTTCCCCAGCAGCCTGTGGAGAGGTCCCTGGTGGAGCAGGCTGTCCCCCTGCAGCCCATGGGTCCCACAGCACAGCAAATCTCCATGCTGTGTAGTTCATAAAGGAGCTCATGGTGGAGCAGATATATCTAAACTGAATGAGGTTACAGCCTGGGGAGAACCCTCAGTGAACCCTCTGGGCTGGACCATGGGAGAGCAGGTTACCTGGAAGGGGCTGCTGCTTGTGGGAGTCTTATGTTGCAGCAGTTTGCTCCTGACAGATGAAACCAGTGGTATGGCCCCATATTAGAGCAATTCTTAAAAAGCTGCTGCCTGTGGGAAGCCCATGTAGGATCATTTTGAGAAGGCCGGCATCCTGTGGGAGGGACCCCATGCTGGAGCAGTGGAAGAGAGTGACTGAGAAGGAGCAGCGGTAAAGTGCTCTAGGCTGACAGCAGTTGCCATTCCCCACACACTTATGCTGCTTGAGGGGAGGAGGAGGAAGAGAGTGGATTGGGGCAAGTTTTTTTTCATTTTGTCCTTTTTGTTTCTCACTACTCTAGGTTGTTAGTAATAGATAATAAATTTCTCTAATCTCCATACACTGATTCTGTTTTGCCCATCACAATAATTATTGAGTGATCTCCTTGTCCTTATCTCAACCCCTGAGCCCTATTCATTATATATTCTCCCTATTTCCCTTTTAGGAGAGGGAGTGACAGAGTAGTTGTTGTGGAGCTCAGCTGCAGAGCTGAATAAAACCACCACAAAAAAACAGATATGAAAACCATGATATAAGGGAGATCTTTTAAAACTGCACATAAAGGTTAGTCACAATCTCAAATACTGCAGTAGTCCAGAACATGCAGAATGGTTCTGAGTGTCAGAAGACAAAAAATAGAAAAGCATATTCCATATGTCCTGTGAGATATATTGTCATTATTTTTCTAAAATGGATAGTAACTCTTATGAGCACAAGTTAATGATGCAAATAGTCTTACTCTCTTGTGTATCTTTACCTCTCTCTCTAAACCTAATTTACTCTTTTGTTCCAGTAGCAACTATGATAATATATATATATATTATTTCTTTTAAAATATAATTATTGAATATTTGAAAATGTATATATATATATAAATAGTGAATTAAATATATGATAAAATATCATATCACTTATCTTTATGCATGCATACATGGAGAGCTGAGATGCCTAACAATGAAGGTTGAAATTTTAATTATTTTATTCTATTTGGACAGGTGAGTTTTTGTTCTGCTGTCAGAAAATGCCTGTACAGAGACAGTATGACATTCTTTTATAAATGGAAGACTCTTGAACTCTGGACTATGGGCTGCAGCATGAAGTCTATTCTAAAAAGGGCAACTGTTCTGATCCCAGTAAATATAGCTTTAAAAAAGGCTTGAAAGCCCAGATGACTCAGGAGATTACTAATAGACTGTAGAGTCTTTTCATTTCTAAGTCATTAGTTCAAGTGCAGTCATGGCTGGCAGGATTTAAATCTCTTTGATGGCATGTAGAAAATGTTCATGAAGAAATTTTTGTAGTTTTTGTTCATTTTCTGTTTCACAGAACACCTGTGCTACAAAATTCTCATTATTAAACAACATTTAACAGGAGCTTAAGTAAACTAAATGGATGCTCTGTTTCAAATCCTGGCTGTTGGTTGGGGAAAAAAAAAAAAAAAAAAAAGCTTTCACACTTTATTATGAGATTTTCACCCTGAATCCCTCTGTCAAAGACAGCATCATCTGGGTGCATAGTTGACAAATGTAGCAGATCTTTCTACTTGAGTTTCCTGAGTCTAAAGTGTAGGTAGTGCTTCCATTGCCTCTATTATTGACTTTCCTGTCACTTTACAGCCTGAATTCATCAGGACAGAGAATGTTTTTCCTACTGTTTTAAAAGTATCAGAGAAGGGAGTGTTTAGTATCTCTGTTTAATATATGTAATATTTGGAATCTTAGTTATTGTAGCTGCATGCTTCTGTAATGCAAAAAATACATTAAGAATATGAGCTAAATTTTAAATCCATATATGTACATCTCTTTCATAGTGAATCTACAGAAGTTGCTGGATTAAATAGGCAAAATAAAATGTTTGACTAACTGCTTACTTTGTGTACACAAATTCATGTCTTAACTATTTGTTCTTATATATGCAGATAGAAAGACAAATTTTTTCCAACTTCCTTGTTTTACTTAACACTGTTTTGTCAGTGCATATTTTACTTAGCACATACCTCTATGTGTCTGTCACTAATATTTAGCTAGCACAGCCTAAGTGTCAATTTGTCAAATTTGTACCTATCTGGAGAACCTGCAGGTGTCATCTCTGGTGTCTATTTTGTGAACAAATATGAGAAATATTATTTGGTTAATAAATATGAGAAATTTCATATTTTTCCTCAGTACAAATATGTATATAAGTATATATGCATATACATATGCATATATATATGTATATAAAAATTATTAAAAGAAGAAGAAAAAAAAAAGAGAGAGAAAAAAAGCATTCTCTATATTCTCAATATTCTGACAATGAATATAAGATTTATGTAAAAGTGCAGGCTGGATACATTATCATTGTAAGGGTAGTGGTTACCCTTCTTTGAAAATAACTAAAAAGCCACTTACTAATTCCTTTATGAGAAGTAGCAGCCACCACCAAACACACAGGTAAGACTTTGTTAGGCTTTGGGGTGTTTTTGTTGTTGTTATTGTTGATTTTTATTATTTTTATTTACATTTATTTTTCTTTGCTTCATTTTTCTTTGCTTTTCCTTTGCTTTTCCTCATTTTCCTTTTCTTTGTTTTCCTTTTTTTTTTTTTCTTTTTTTTTCTTTTTTTTTTTTTTTTCTTTTCTGTGGAGTGGTGTATGCCTTACTTTACCTCCCTCCTCTCTTTCCTTCTCATATTTATTTTATTTTAATTTGCGGGGAAAAGCACTGGTTCCTAACCTTCAGAAGAGGTACTGTTTTATTTCTGTGCCACAAAAGGCCTGAAGCACAGTGTGATGAAGGCAGAAGGAAACCTTTTCAAGAAGTTTTGGCTTAAAAATGTTCTTTATAAATGGGTATGGGTACTGACTGATTGAATTTTACCATGCTGAAGAAGCTGTGAAGTAAAGTCATTGAATATTCTATGTGTGGTTGCTAAAGATTTCTATTTCTTCTTCTTAATGACATCACACACAAAGAGATAAATCAAACTATTTCTGACTTTGTCACATCTAGCAAAATGAAACACAACTTTTTTTTTTTTTTTTTTTTTTTTTTCCAGGGTTTCAATTTCAGCCACATACTCTTCAAATTATTGAAAGAGAAAGGAAATGGGGTTTGATACAAGCCAGCTGAATAAGACACAGAAGCAGAAAAACTGCATTGGCAGAATTCTAAATAAAATAAAAATAAGATAATAATAATATCTTAATAAGATAATAATAATATCGTAATAATAAAGACTAACTAAAAATCAGTTTGTTTTATTTAAGCAGGACAATAAATAAATGACATTATGCTTGAACTTGGTGATTCGTTTGGTGTTTGTGGTTTGGACATCATACTTTATAGACTTCTTCAGACAAATGAAAAATTTTTTATTTAAAAAGTCCATATATTCATAACATTCTGTAGCATGTGTGTACATGTAAGTCTGGTCAGAAGGGTATGGCAAGTTGTACTTTACAAATAAGAATTGCAAACAAAAGAAAAGTTTGACCAAAATCATGAAGGCTGAAGGTTATTGGACAGGAGACAAAAGCTGGTGAGATCTAAAAATGTACTTCAGAATAAGTAGATGGAAGAAACTACTACCAAAGCTTTGTATGTGTTAGACATAGGATTTAGGAAAGAAATCTCTCTGTCATACAGAGATACAATAGTTTCTCAGCAATTTCTTCATTATTCTTCAGATAATTTATACCTGCTCTTCAAGCTCACTGACTCTTTGCTGCTTATCAGAGAGAAAATAATGATCCATAGCTCCTGTACAGTTCTTGGCTAATGAACTTAGCAATAAATGAATAAATAGATAGATAGATAAATAAATAAAAACTGAATGATTCCACATGAGTATATTCAGATTGACTAAATCTACTATTTAATGACTATTTAGTATTAGGTTAAATGTTGAACTAGATGATCTTAGAGGTTTTTTCCAATATGAATTTTATGATCCTATGATTTTATGATCCTATGATACCTCATTCACACAGGCCAGCGACATCCAGCTAGAACATTTACCAAGGATAATAGGTAGGCTAAATGTCAGAAGGTCTAGAAGACAGCAACAGGAAAAAATCTAGAAAACCACTAAAATAAAACCAAATACAGATTTGACCATATGAAGTATGGTGAATTTACTGATGAATTTACTTTTTTGAAGTATGGTGAATTTACAGTAAGGTGAATTTACTGCTTCTTCAAACAGAATTGAAAATATTTTCTTTACTATTTCCAGCAAGGAACTGTATTGCATGGCAGCAGTATGTTTACTAAGAAGTAATTCGGTTTAAGATGATGTAAGCTCTGATAGTGTATGGGTCCATAGGTGTAGATATATTAATAAGTTTTTGAACATGAATGTGAATTTTGAAATGCTTTTCTTCGTTGTCATTTTATTATAATAAAAGGTTAATAGTTTAGGAAATATGCTACGTGGACTCAGGTGTTGTACTGAATATTCACTGTTTATTCTGTTAATTCTGTGGTAGTATCTGGATAGAAAATTACTTCATAACCTGAAAAACAAGCCCGTTATCTTGATAATAGCCTGGCAGGAGTATGATCAACGGTAAAGCTTTAAGTTACTGCATTTACCTCAGGACTGTAGGGCTCCTCCAGGCAATAGTGCATAAACAGTGCAGAATAAAATTCTGATGACATCAACAGAACACCATGTGCAGCTAGAAAAAAAATGTTCTCTGCTGTCCCATTTCTGTCAAGCATTGCATAACTAACGGTAAGGCATTCATTTGATCTATTTTCTTTTCTGAGTGATTGATTTAAATTTGCCAGCTTTTGTATAAAACACATTTCATTGGTCCAGCTAGGTACATTGTATAATTTAAGCTTTATAATTTAAGCTTTATATTTTTGAGGGTGTATTTACCAAGTGAGCTAAATAAAAAAAACTAATTCTCAATGTTTAGTCCTGTAATGTTACAACAGGCACATCCTTTGCACCTTTTTTTTTTTTTTTCTTCTCTCTCTTTCGCAAGTACGCATCTTGCAAGTGATTTGGATAAGATCATTTCACAGGGTGCATTAGTAAAGACTGAGCCTCTTTCTGCTCTCCTGTGTATTGATTTTGCTCTGAGTTCAATGGCAGTTACTCATGATTTACATCTCCATAATGGAAGAAGCACTTGACCTTGTGATCCTGTAGTATTACTGGGGTGTCACAGGAAATATGCTAATGGAAAACTACTTCAGTTATAAATATTTTGTAAAATATATATAGAAGATATATGCACAAACCTTCTCCCTTGTATTCCTAGTATTTTATCTATAGTAATACTACTTTTATACAGCCTGATAGTGAATCCTTTATTCCCATTAGTACTCACTCAGTCATGCATCCAGGAGCACTCCTGTGATTAACTAACCAGTGGAATAGAGAAGTCAATATTCTCAGACTTTCCTCAAAACATACATGACACACAATTTCTCTAACGAAGATGCTACTAGCAAGATGCATTTTGGATGTGATGCAGCATTTTGAAATAACCTACATACAAAATAAATAAATAAAGATAAAAATAAAGATAAAGATGATAAAGATAGATAAAGATAAAGATAAAGATAAAGATAAAGATAAAGATAAAGATAAACATTAAAAAAAAAAATCACTACGTTTGTTTTCATCAGGAACACTTGAATTTAAATATGAGAAAGGGAAATGATACATAAAGAGGATGGTGATGTCAGCTGACAGAAAGTTTGTACAGGAGAAGGATCATTTTTCTGCTGAACTAAATGAAGTCTGCTTGTAGGCTTTGAACATATGTGCATTTTGACTTTCATATAATCATATAAAAATAATGCGTATATGTAAGTGAAAAAATAATTTGCTGTGACATTGCCTGCTTATTGCCATGGTAAGTGGCAATCCTGTCTTCCTTTCTGTTCACAGTGTTATGAGTTGTTCACTGTTTCATCACACTGCTGTATTTGAAAGACATATTCTCTACTGTCAACATAAAACCTGTTTCTGTTTAAAAAGAATGGGGGAGGGGGGTAGAGGAGTGCAGAGGGAGGAGGGAGAAGACAGAAACAACGAGAACACACAAGAAGCATCTGAGTATGTACATTTTCTGTCTTTGACATCTCTGCTTGTGTTTCTAGGCTTTCTAGGGCAGCGACTGCATCTCCTTTATACTTATAATTTCCTAGCACAACTCAGTTTTCATCTTGGTTGAAGATTGTAAGCAGCACTATAGCACAAATTAAAAATAAAATACTATCTCATAATCTGAAAATGATTTTTTTTTTTCCATTTGGCTGTATTCTTTAGTTTCTATAATTGCTTCTAATGGCGTCCAGTAAAGGGCATCCTTTCATTCTTGCTTAGCAGAATGAAATAAAGAAGTGGCAGATAGAGAAAATATTTTTGTCTTCACTTTTAAGATCTTTATTTATTTTTTTTAATAAAACTATTTTTTACACTATCCACCTGCTACAGGTTTATTTAGGGAAATTATATATTGTTTACATATAGCTTGCCATACATTCATCTGGACAGTCTGGGTTAATTAAAAAAAAAAAAAAAAAAAAAGAGAGAGAGAGAGAGAGAGAGTTGGAAGTAATCTCAGCAACTCCTCTAATCTAGTTTCCCTTTTTTTTTTTTTTTTTTTTTTTTTGTATTGTGTACTTTATTGTGTACTTAATCTTACTGCATTAACTCTGGAAAAGTTGGAACTTCATAGCAATTGCAGATGTATTTCAGTAGCATGTAAAATGATATGTGCATATGTTGCATACGTAAGCTAAATGAATAGTTGTAGATTTAAGGTAACTTGAATTATTTGAGGCTCAGTTATTACAACAGAAATGGCTGCAAATATCTTGAAAGTCATTGGAAGTTAATAAAAGGGTATGTATTCATAAAGTCAAACAGCACAGACAGACCTGTGTTAACTTGCTAGATAACAGGAAGAACATAAGTTTAACCCACTGCTATCATAACTATATAATTTGGCTCCTTTCCTAAAAGTTTCTAGATTCTTGTACAAACACTGTTAGAAATGTTTGACTTCTGGGGAAACAACTAATCTGATAGAAAATATGTTAATAAACAATTGGCCTTGTCTTGTATTTCCTTTCATTTTCAGATCAATAGAAAAATAACTTTTAAACTTTTGTGACTTAATGGTGAAAGTAATTAGCTTAGGTTAAACTATAGACTTTACATTAAGGAAGATAAACGTTCTAATATGGACAGTGATATATACTTCCTGTTAAGACTGTCACTTTAGAGATGAAAAGACACAGTATTCTAGACAACGTTTTTCATCATGTCAATATGCCAGGTACTTAGAACAGGCAGAACTGCTTAGTCAGTCCTCAGGGTTTGCACTGTCAGTACCCTGGTGCTAAAGATCCCTGTCAAGATTCTTATTTGGATTAAATAAACTTAGAATTTAAGTTAATGTATGAACCACTACAAATCATTCCTCATTTTAACAGAAAATCAGTCATGAGGACAAGTGTGTGGACATTTTAATGAGGCACAACAAAACCTTCCAGAAGACTTTGTGAATTTGCTGAATCTGGTGACCAAAACTGGAGTGTTTTGTCTTATTTCTAATTCTCTCTGAAGATTAAAATAAAATAAAATAAAATAAAATAAAATAAAATAAAATAAAATAAAATAAAATAAAATAAAATAAAATAAAATAAAATAAAATAAGAACCTATTAATCTAATAAAGTAAATTAACAAAATATTAATCTAATTTCAAAGTAATTCTTGAATTCTTGTTCTCATGACTAGAAGGAAGTATTCCAAGAATGTGTGATTGGGAAGAAAGACATTAATATTGTTATTTGGGATGTTTGACTTTCTACTTTCAGTATTGACACATTTTTTTTTTATTTTACTTATTTTTAAGCAGGATTAATTATACTGGTCTCTTTGAAATGCATAATGGTTGTTTCTAAACTATTTTATGCAAAGCTAGGCTTTACAGCTTGAGAAATATATAAACAGAGGAAAACCCCTACTTCTAAGTGACAATATTATTGATATTACTCATGTAGATCACTAATATACATGTATGAACATTGTCAACTCAGAAAACAGGGTAAAAATACATGATTGTAGAAAACTTTCAGGGCAACGTGAAGTTTCAGGTAGGACCAAGAATATGCAAAGTTTTGCAGCATGTTTGCTTGTACTTTTTCCTGAAAGTTAGCTGTCCAAAAACAGAGAAAAAGCTTTTCAAACTTTTAAGATTTAAGATGTGTGAACAAATTCAAGAACAGGATAACCTTTTGAATAGAGGAGGTGATAAAAATCTGTCCTTGCCCAACCCGTCTAGGGCTGGTCTTTCCCTCCACTTTTGCTTTTCAGTTCAACAACTAGCAACTTCATGGGTCCCAAACTTCAAGGTCCCAAAAGGAAAACCTTCCTGTAGTGTTTATCCACGCCCGAAGCTCCTTCCTACTTTCCTTCCCCTTTGGCTGCATTAGTCTTGTATCTGAAAAGATGTCTTTTCATCCTACTAGAAATTTCCACCCAACTCAGTGAGCAGCAGCTAATGCTAGGGCAAAACACATGGCATAGTCTGCAGATGGTAAAATGCAAACAAATGTCATCTGCAGTTTCTGTCACAGAATTTGCGAGAATTCACTCAGTACCAGCCTCAGTACCAATGCTGTCACCTAGGCAGGATCCCAGTTCCTATACCAGCTCAGTAAATACAGTCATTACTGGAGGCTTAAAGACAATACAACCTTTTTTAAAATTTATTTTTTATTTTTATTTGTGTGTGTGTGTGGTCTGGCTCTTTGTTGTCCGGTGGAAGATAAAAGATGCAGGAAGGCCTGTGAAGGTTTCTTTTTGTTTGAACTAACATATATTTCTTGTAAGCTTGTAACATAAAAACCACAAAATTTCTTGTAACATAAAAACCACCAGCAGGAGTTGAAAAATCACTTATATTATTGGTGGGGAATTGCAGTCAGTATGTGGGGAAAAGCATGAAGTCCAACCATCCTTGGGGAATCTCAGTAAGGGCACTAAGTGAAGTACATATCCTCTGCCAGAGTTTCTGCAGCCCAGAAAAGTGTTCAGAAGACCTGAACTAGTCAATCGCCTCTGCAGAGATTCCTGAGGGATGCATAAATAAATAAAAAAAAAAAAAATAAATGACTGTTAAATAAATTGTTTAAATAATTGCTCCAATAACATGCAGCAACAAAGGAGCTGCAGTAGAAATTCCAGTTGGTAATTGTCATGCCAAGTAAGCAAAACTATAGCCCTCTTTAGGAGGTTACTTTAGGCTCTGCCCACTCAGAAACTTTAGCAGCAATACTTAGGTGCAATAATTCTAGGTGTGGTGAGAAAGCACAAACACATTTTCCACGCAGTTCAGCTCATGCCATCTGTCTCACTTGAAAAGGCATCTTCTGACAAAGAAGATGACTTTCATACCAGGGGAAGTGTAGAGAATATCATTGCCCCAGATCCTATTTAAAATGAGATTGGGTCTGTCTGAACCCACACCCCCAGCCTCTTTACAGAACCAGGTGAAAATATACTGTTCTCTGCTTACCTCACCCCCACTATCCCTCCCACAATCTTTCCCTCTTTCTTCACTGTGTCCTACACAGACTTTATCTCTAAAATGGGACAGGGAAAAAAAATAAAAAATTCAAAAAATAATAAAATAAATAAATAAAAAAGAAACAAATTCTTCTATATAAAAGTGAAGATACAGTGACCCAAGAACACTTTTACAGAGAATATCATATTTCCTGCTCATTTTCCTTCTCCTCTATTTCACCTCTGTGGTGCATTGTGTTCAAACACATCTATTCTGAAGCTAAAATAACCATTAAAGATATTTCATTCTGTGCTAGACTGTGAAAGTTTCACAAAGCATTTTTCAAAAATGAATGTATTTTATCCTGTTGAGATACAACAGTAAGGATGAACAGTTGTAAGACTGAAGTCAGTGAAAAAAAAAACTAAGATTTAACAAAAGAATCTAATTTCTAATCTTAGATTCTGGTAGTTACATATTAGCTCTTATTCTTTCTCTGAACTGTACCAAAACCATACATCTTCTTATTATGAACTGAAATAAAAATGTCATATTTAACAGGTATAAAACCATCAGGGGAACAGAATGCTTTCTCTTTTTTCACAGAATCGTGAATTTTCTGAATGGTGCATAAAGACTTCTCATTAAAGAAATGAAAGAGGAAATGGTAAATAAAAATAAGTATCAGCAACAAACTCAAAAAAAAAAAAAAAGCAGATGAGAGGTATATATGCACATACGCACACATACTCACACACAGACATATATATGTATTTATCAAACATGAACAGTCTCTAAAGGTATAATTAGTGGAGAAGGAGACAGAAAATTTTACACTAGGTAAGAAATAGGTCAACTCAGCTGAGGTTCCTTACTGTACTTTCAGCTGGCTGAATCTGTATATATAGTAGATGTACAGGGAGTAGTGATTTATTGGTATTTCTTTCTCTAGCACTTATTGTATGACAATGAAGGGAAAAAAAAAAAAAAAAAAAAAAAAAAAAAAAAACTTTAAAATGATCCCTAAGTCACTTTTCTTTCTCTCTCTCTTTTTTTTTTTTTTCTACCTCTCCATCTCCCTTTTTCTCTCTCCCCTTCTTCCCCCTCCCCCTCTCTCCCTCTGCCTCTCCTCCCTGCCTCTTCCCTCTCCCTCTCCTTCTCCTTCTACCTTTTTCTTCCCTTCCCATTCCAGGTATGAGGTAGGATAGACATTTATATCATATTCCATTTGGGAAATTAATACAGTCATAAAATAATTAATTCCAAATGAAGAGCAAGAGGAAACATTGCTAATTAGCTTCAAATGCAGTGAAAACATGACTGTCAAGAAGAAAACCATACTGAAAAATTGACTTTACCTCATGTTTTGTGTCAGGTCAAAAAAATGAATTAAAGATGTTCTTCTTTTCCAAGCATACCATTTTCACTTAAAAAATATTTCCATGTTTGGAGAAAAAAAGTACAAAATAATAAAGATTAGTGAGGTTCAATTAGCAAATTAAATTTAATTTTACCAGCACCTTCATGTAACTGCTTTTCAATCTTCTTTCATAATGCTTTCTGTCATACAGGAGATATGACTTGCATTTCTTTATTTCTGTATTTATATTTTATTGATGCTTAAATGCTTGTGTTTTATTTACAGTATGACTGGATTTCTCTAAGAATTGACTGGTCCTCATTACTATTAGATATTTTACCTATTTCAAAATTAACTGATTATATACATGTTAAAGTAATTGAATTATATACAATTGTATATACAATCTTTTACTATGGCTTTGGCAAAAATATTAAATAGGATTAGATCAGGAATAGAATTTAATGCTACATTTTAATTCGGTGTTAAGTATGCAATCTATGTTAGACAGGCCACCAATCTCATGGGCATGGATCAAGACAGAAAACCAACAAGTGCCATCCTCATTTTAATATGTTGAATAGATTCTTGAGATACAATGAAGATTTAGAGCTCTGGTCTCATGCCCTGGATCTTTCCTTCAGCGTATGGACATGAATGAACAAAATAAACAAAACTCCAGTGAGCATTCTCAAATGTTTCTGTCCTGACTTTCCTCATCTTGATGTCAGGTACAGAAGTTTGTTAGGCAATGGAGATGGTGCCTCTCACTCTGGTTAATTGTTCCCTTTTTTGTATTGGCTCAAAAGAAAGTTCAGCATTTGCTTCAGAAGGACAAAATAGCTACATGTATATCCTTTCCCCTCTCCCTTCTCTACCCTTAATAAATTATATATTTTTCTGCTGACTTAAGCCAAACTGGGGCCCTTGTAAATTACCATCTGCTATACCAGTATTTCTTCATTATACCCATCATAAGGTTCCATCTTGAACTAGCTTTTTTTTCTTTTTTTTTTTTTTTCCAAAATAAGACTAAGAAATAAATAAAAATAATCTTTCTGACCTCATCTGCTATAACTGTTTTGTGCCATTTCACTCAGCTTCCCACACAGAGCTCTGTACTGCCCTAAATGTGCTAAGTCATTCTTGTGTTAGTTTCTTCTCTTCTCACAGCTAAATGGCCCCTATAACTGATTTCTTTCTTGTTCTATTTTTTCTTCAGTGTTCTCAGTCAGGCATTTACACTGATTATGAACTTCTGGATTTCTTAAATTAAAAATCAATTATTTTTTTTTTCCTCAAGATTTTTCAGTATTTCCCCTTACACTGATTTTTCCACCCAGGTCCACTTTCACAAGTAGTATTATTTTCCTCATCTTGCAGAGACTGAACAAAAATTGACAAAGATTGTAACGTAACCACCATATATGAATTGAAAGACACTATTTATTTATATCATTTGCCATCAATTTCAAAAATAATTTTCAATCCTTGAAAGTAATTATTTGGGTTGCAACTATCAAATATGTATTATTGTGTCATGTGTATATATAACATGTCTCTTTAAAGACTTGTTCTTTATATATGCTGATTGCCTTTGGGTCACTAGGTAATGTCAGATTCCTCCTGCAGAGGACTCTGGCATAAGATGATTTTAGTAAGTAATTGATTTAAGTATGAAACATAAAATTCGTTTTTATCAGCAATTACACTGGTCACAACCATTTTTCTGTATGTAACAACATGGTGTGCAATTTTGAGTGTCATGTCACATTCACCCAGAGAAACTGGAAGTGACAACTTATGTGGCCTCAAAGAGATTGTTGTATCTCTCAATAAAGTAGAAAATAACATGTGTCACTCAGAAACAAATCAGATAATGCACCAAAAATGTTTTGTTTTTTTTTCCCCAGATTGAAGAGGACGCTAATACTAAAGTATTAAATGTAGTGATCACACTTATTATATAATAATAATAATAATAATAATAATTAATAATAATAATAATAATAATAATAATAATAATAATAATAATAAACAACTCAGTGAATGACTACCAAAGAATTAGCAAGTCTTATTTTTTTATTTATATATATATTTTTTTAAATATTAGTGAGTTTAGAAAATTTGCAGAGACTTGTCTTCTGACAATTCAAATTACTCTTATTAATTATATTCCAGCTCTTCTTCTTATCTTCTGACATTTGGCCTTACTTTAGGTGTTTCTTATAAATTAGAAATTAATTAATATCTGGCTCTTGTTTATACTATGATCCATTTACACTTTTTGGAAATGCTGAGAAGGGTATAAATTATTGCAAAAAACATCTAAGTTTTTGTTGTTGTTTGATTGTATACAGTTTACAAATATGGTTTTCTAAATATTTCTTTTGGAAAATTCTTTCTTCTTGAACTGGAAGGACAGGAGAAAAAAAGGCTAATTTGCCATTCATTGTTAAATACTTTAAATTCTGCAACAAGTCATCTCACATTGCAATACACTGGGAACTCTGATATGGCATACTGCTTCTGAACCTCAGCTAATCCATCACCTGGTGGCAGGCTGAACACCATTAGCATTAAAAGAGAACTTAATCTGTCAGTTTCAGATAAGGATCTGTATCTATTTGTTCATTTTATGAAGCTTTAGAAACAAGTATAAGCAACTACTGAAAAACATCACTTTAAGGATCAACATTATTTGTCAGTGTACTATATAGGTGATACCAATCCAAGTTGGCCACATCAGTAGTTCCAATGTTCACATAACGGTACGTCAAAATAGGAGATCACCTGCTACACAAAAAGTAGCCATGGCTTTTTTTGCCATGTATTGAGAACATCTAACTTTATTGTTAGTGCCACAGACAGCCCTGTGAAATTAATGATGACAGATAGCTTAACTATTGCTGTCAAGATCAATGAAAGTTCTGAATATAAGAAATTAAGATCCTTTATCATTTTCATTAAAGCCAGTTAAATACATGATAGGAAAGCATTATTCATCACACTGATCTTTTAAACTGATAGCTCAGTTCACAACAATTAAGAATCTGAGATGTGATACAGTGTTTATAGAGACCAAAGATCTGCAAATCATCTATATCAGCTCCAATCTCAGCTGGACAAAAACTATATTCATTAAAAATGGTACATATAAATAGCTTTATAGTCTCAGAATATTCTTCAAAAGTTCCCCAAAATATTAAAAATCTGGAATATTTTTTAGTATGGAATTTTATTAGGTAAAACCTTTTACATACCTCTCACGGTCAAATCCATTTTATCCATGGTTCATTCCTTAACTTGAAATATATTTTATTTTCTAAATCCTGGATCTTTATCCTGTCTGTGGTAGTGAAACAAGATATGAGTCAAAATATTCTGTCTGTAAATAGTCATACCTGTTCCATTAGACACATAGGAGATCATATCTATTAGTTTCATCATATTATATTTCATACAATATTATGGGTAAAATGGTAAAATGTCAAGTCACTGTGAACCCACCTCAGTGAAAATAACAGAAGTAAATGTTCATACATAGGTATTTTTTGCTTTTTTTTTTTTTAATCCCTTAAACGTTCAAATATATCTTAATTTTGTTGTTATATATGGTCTAAATGTCACGTTTTAAATATCATGAAATTTAAATGTTTGAATATCATTAATTTTAACTTGGTATTTAAATAATTTAAATATCATGAAAAAAAAAAAAAAAAAAGGAAATGGAAAATATTCTTAGTTTTTTTCTGCAATTTTTGATCTCTGGGCCAGAATTAATTATAGTTAAGGACTTTCTGTAATTCAAAATTCTCCACCTCTTTCTTCAGTACAACAGTAATATCTGTGTGAACTAAAGGAAATGTGTTTGTGAACAGAGCATGTGGTCTCTGGATTGCAGTCTGGAGTGTAGGTTTGGGCTGGACTTTTGTTTTACAATACTCTCTTTTATATGGAAGATAATTGTGGGAAAGAGGGAAGAAGACTACAGTAGGTATCATAGGGGCATACTATTTTATAAAGACCATTACAAATACCAGCACCTTACCACTGATTTTGCCGTGGAGGATAAATCATACAGAATCACAGAATGGATGAGATTGGAAGGGACATCTGAAGATCATTTAGTCCAACCCCTGCCAAGCCAGACTACCTAGAGCACATTGCACAGGATGGCATCCAGGTGGATTTTGAATATCTCCACAGAAGGAGACTCCACAGCCTCTCTAGACAACCTATTCCAGTGCTCTGTCACCCTCACAGTAAAGTGATCTCATATTCAGACAGAACTTCCTGTGCTTCAGTTTGTTTCCATTGCTTCTTGTCCTGTTGCTGGGCACAACTGAAAACAGACAGACTCCATCCTCTTTGTACTCTCCCCTTGGAAATTAATACACATGAATGATGTCTCCTTTCAGTCTTCTCTTTTCCAGGCTAAACAGGTCCAGTTCTCTCTGCCTGTCCTCGCACAACTGGTGCTCCGGTCCTTTAATCATCTTCATAGCCCTCCTCTGGACTCCCTCCAGTAGCTCCATGTCACTCTTCTACTGAAGAGCCCAGAACTGGACACAGGACGCCAAGTGTGGCCTCACCAGGGCTGAATAGAAGGAGAGGGTCACCTGCTTGACCTGCTCTTCTGAATGCACCCGAGGATACCGTTGGCCTTCTTGGCCACAAGGACACATTGCTGACTGCTGTCAGCCTGCTGTCCACCAGGACTCCCAGGTCCCTCTCTGCAGAGCTGCAGTCCAGCAGGTCACCCCACAGTATAAAACTCTTATATTCTACTCTTTACATACATTAATCTGTTTTTGGTAGAATGGTCACATGTTCCAGGCCAGTTTCTGTGTAAAGATTTTGGTTCCTTATTAAGAACATCATGGAAAGAAAAAAAAAAAAAAAAAAAAAAAAAAAAAAAAAAAAAAGTGTTATTAAAGATTACATTAAAAAGCACGTTTATAAACCATAAGGTATTAAAGAAAGCATTAAACACAAAATATGTGTTTTTGCAATAAAACTCAAAACACTGAAGAAGAAGACACTGAGGTCAGGAGACATGTTTGAGGAATGTGTCTAATATAAATTACACATATAGTTGTTTTTTTTGTTTGTTTTTTTGTTTGTTTGTTTGTTTGTTTTTTGTTTGTTTGTTTGCTTGTTTTCTAAATGAACACATTCTTTTTAAGATTTTCGCCAAGATTCTTAACACAGCAGAATGTGTGTGTGTGTGTGTACATGTGCCTGTGTGTGTGTGTGTGGGGGGGGGTTAAAACTATGAAATCTGTACCTTCGGCTTCACTAGAAAAGAGGTATTTTTAAAATAAATATTTTGAAAATGTTTATCAACAGCACTGTATGCTCATTCTCCCTTTAATATGCTAGGAAATAAATATCTTCCCTAAATAATACAAGTGTCTCAAGATCTTCATGAAGAAAATCCAAAATTCCAGCTGCTAACAGATGGGCTTTACCAAGTATGTAATGTAACATTAAATATCATTATGAATGTTTGAATGTTTGGGGGAGGGTGTGGGGAAAAAAAAAAAAAATGTTCATGTCTTTGAAATTTCTTCAGCCAACTGTGAATCAGCATCCCTGGTCCTTTTCTGCAGGACAACTTTCCAACCACCTTTCCCTAAGCCTGTGTCTCTGCATTGTGTTGTTGTGACCCAAGCGTAACACATGACATTTAGTCTTGAATGTCATACAATTGGATATGTATAGCTTATCCAGTATATCTTATCCAGATCCCTCTGCAGAGCCTTTCAAACCTCAGGAACATCTAATCCCACCTAACTTGGTGTTATCTACAAACTTAATGAGGATGCAACCAATCCCCTCATCAAGATTGTTGATAAATGTTAAACAAAGCTGCTCCCAGTAATGAGTAATGGGGAACACCACATGTTGCCAACTTGATTCAACTCCATTCATGACCATTTGGGCCCAGCCATCCAGCCAATTTTTTAATTATCAAACAATACTTCCATCCATGTCATAAGCAGACAGTTTCCCAAAGAGAACGTTGTGGATTTGATGGCATAAGACACTTTCTTAATGCCCAAGTAAACAACATTTACAGTCTTTTTCTCCTCTACTAAGCAGATCATACTATCATAGGAGATCAACTTAATCAAGCAGAACCTGCCTTCCATAAACTCATGATGACTGGGTCTGATCTCCTGGTTATCCTGTACATACAGTGTGTTGGTACTCAGGATGATCTCCTCCATGCCCTTTCCTGGAACTGAGGTCAGACTCAGGTCCATACTTCAATAGATCCTTCTTCCTACCTTTCTTGTGGACAGGTGTCACATTTGCTAACATCCAGTCAACTGAGACATCCTTGATTAGCCAGGACTGTTGGTAAATTATTGGAAGTATCTTGGTGAGCACTTCTACCAGATTCTTCAACACTCTTGGATGGATCCCATGTAGCACCATAATTTTGTGTGTGTGATATGGTACAGTAGTTTGCTAATCATTTCTGTTTGGATTATAATCCAATCAGTTTGGAAGGAACCTTGACAATCATCTAGTTCCAACCCAAGACCTCATTTTGCCCCATCTGTCTTCCACCTCAGCAGTATGGGTAACCCCAGAACAAGTAGTTCTACTAATAAAGACAAGAAGGTATTAAGTATCTCAACCTTTACCCTTACTATTTTTTTTCTGTTATTATACAAGCATAAAAAGCAATTTACAGTTAATAAACCTTCAAATGTTTTATTTAAATTCATTGACACATTACACATTCAGAAATTAATGGGGAAAAATGTCTGTTGAAAACTCCACTTAAAATATATTTAAAAATGTCAACCAATTGCTTAAATATACACAGTAAAATTCATTGTAGATCTGTTAATGTTGCCCTATCATAAAGATAAATACTATTGTGTTTCTGTATGCAACATGCAATGAATTTAACCCAGTGTACATGTACATGAGGATGACAGTTCAGTAAATTAAAAATATATTATTTTCCTCTGAGGATTTTGTACTGAAACAAAACAAACTTTGCTCATTTTGCAAGATAAAATAAATAAATAAACAAAAACCAGGTATAGTGTAACTGAAAACTACTTAATCTTTTTATTTATTTATTTATCAGGAATTTTCATCTATATGCCTGAATTCCATTCAGAAAAATAAATAAATAAATGAATAAACTAATCGGTAAATGTTTTGACCTTAAATAAATTCTTATATGTTCTTACGAGAAATTAAACTGTATTGTATCAATGGCTCCCAGTTATGGAGCAACCTATTGTTTAATTTGAATAATGCAATTGTGTTTCGATGAATTAATTTAATTTACTCTGGAGAATCACTCTGTTGTATAACAATACTGAATGATTCCAGGCTGCTGACTCATTCTTAAAACCTTCAGCCATTTTATTTAATCTTATTGTAATATCTGAGTGAAACTCAACACCACATTAAAACTTGTCTATCCAGCAATGTTCACTTCTTTTTGTCTTCTGATTTGTTTCCCAGGCCTGACATAAACTACACATAGCCTTTTCCCTGTGCATACATATTCCCTTGAGGAATTAAATGCTTTTACCTAAAAGAATGAGAACATAGTCATCTCTTTGGAAGGGAGAAATGGGAATATACACAGCACTAAAGGGCAGATGAATCAAACTTAGTAACCAATTTCATACTACAATGTCGTGGTTTAACCCGACCGGCAGCTAAACACCACGCAGCCGTTCGCTCACCCTCCCCCCTCCCTCTCTGGGACGGGGGAGAGAAATGGAAAGTGAAGCCCGTGAGTTGAGATAAAGACAGTTTAATAAGACAGGAAAAAAAAAATAACAAAAATAATAATAACAATAATAATAATGATGATACAATGGTGATAATACGAAAGTAATAATAGTATGTACAAACAAGTGATGCACAATGCAATTGCTCACCACCCGCTGACCGATGCCCAGCTTAACCCCGAGCAGTCCGGCCCCCTCCCCCCGGCTAGCCACCCCTATATATTGTTTAGCATGACGTCAGATGGTATGGAATACCCCTTTGGCTAGTTTGGGTCACCTGTCCTGGGTCTGTCCCCTCCCAGCTCTTACTGCACCCCCCAGCCTGCCCGTTGGCAGGACAGAGCAAAGGCTGAGATGTCCTTGGCTTAGTATAAGCACTGCTCTGCAACAATTAAAGCATCGGGGTGTTATCAGCACTCTTCTCATTCTAAGCCAAAACACAGCATTCTACCAGCTACTAGGAAGAAAATTAATTCTGTGCTAACTGAAACCAGGACATACAAGTTTGTAGGGAGATGAAAGAGGAAAAGGAAAAAAGGGGAAGGGGAAGGGGAAGGGGAAGGGGAAGGGGAAGGGGAAGGGGAAGGGGAAGGGGAAGGGGAAGGGGAAGGGGAAGGGGAAGGGGAAGGGGAAGGGGAAGGGGAAGGGGAAGGGGAAGGGGAAGGGGAAGGGGAAGGGGAAGGGGAAGGGGAAGGGGAAGGGGAGGGGAGGAATAAGCTATATTAGTGTAGAAAGCAGTACATACTTTCAGGCTAATAAAAATGTTGTGTCTGTGTGTGCATGTGTATTTAAGACTTGCATCTGTGATACAATATGATAGAGTACTCCAAAGCAATATCTCAGATGATGAATCACACACATTTTCATCAGATGCATAACTTAATTCAATCTTTATTGTCATTTTCAGCATAATCATTGTCAGTACGGTCCATATAATAAATGACTGTAATCCATACAAACAAATAGAAGTGACGTATAGAGACCTGTATGGATGCCTACCTGTGCAACTTACTCTAGGGACCATACTTTGGCAGGGGGAGGTTGGACCCTGTGATATCTCAGCGTCCCTTCCAACTCCTACAATTCTGTGATTGTGTGATCTTCAGAAGTCCCTTTTAACCTTGGTCATACAGTGATTCTGTGCGGTTCATCCTCCACAGTAAAATCAGTGGCAAGCTGTTGGTGTTTCTAGAGGTCTTTACAAAATATTGTGCTCCTGCAATACCTATTGTAGTCTTCTACCCTCTTTCCCTCAGTTATCTTCCATATAAAAGGTAGTATTATAAAACAAAAGTCCAGACAAAATATGCATGGATCTTCAGAGGTCCCTCAGCCGTTCTGTGATTCTGTGATTCAAGTTTTCCTGGAGCTGTCTGTACACTGACTACACCCTTTGTAGGTTTTTGGTTGCATGTGACCCAGGACAGTTCTTTCATCTGTGCAGCTGACTTTCCTCAGTTTTTTCATGTACTGTGGGGTACCTAAAGGCTTTCACTGGAGAACTTGGTTCACCTCCCCTAAGCAGTCCCCTTTTGTTGCTTCCTGATTAAGTTAATAAATCTTAAGTAGTCTTTTTCATTTTCAGGCTCTGAAGTATTTTACGAAGAGCATAATCTCCTCTATCTTTCTTTGACTGGGTAAATAATTAGAGGTGAAATCACTTACTCAAGGGCAAAACCTAAATTAGTAGAAGAAAACATTCTTTCCCAAGTCCTCATTCATGACTATTAATTTCAATGGCAGTGTTGGATTGAATCAATTTCTCAGCATCAGTAATATTCTTTCCTACTCTACTTTCTTCCATAATGTTCTGAATTAAAATGTTTCTTACAATAGCCTCTGAGATCTGCATAATTTGATGTTATCCACAAATTTTTGTTGTTTGACCTGTTTGAAGGTGGAAAGAGAGAAAACAGGGCAAACTAAGTTACTTCTTTAAACTTCTATATCTGGTAGTTAACACCATGTGGAGTATCCCAGCAAGGAGGCTAGGGCATACTGTTTGAATATTTACATGAGGGAGGATCTTATGAAGACCTACATGGCTCGTCAGCCAGACCAACAAGATCCAACTATTCTGTCTGTAAAACTGCTCTTTGGAGACAAAAACAATGAACTTACCTGAAAGATCCCTTAAAATAAAGTAATAATTAAGCTATAATTTGATTACTGTTTTAAGGCTTTATGTTCAGAACTTTAGATAGCAACAGTGCATCTGACACTTTTCTACTTTGTTAAGTTTAATTGTCTGCATGTGTCAATAATTTGTCTTGAGGATTGAAGTCCTGTCAACAGAACAAATTAGTTTATTTTATTTCTTGTCTTCTTTTCAATACTTTTCACTCTTGAGCATTTTTCACAACTGGAATTCAATTTATATATCAGTATGCATTAGGATTAACTTCCCAAGCTTTGCTAGGAACTTTTCCACTCCCTTTTCATTATGTTAATTTAAAATTTTCTTCTAAAATTTAAATGAAAAAAAAAAAAAAGCTGTTTTCAATACCATTAAAATATATCATCATGTGTATCATGTACGTATATGACAAAACAAAACAAACAAAACTAAAGTTACTAAATCAGACTTTCAGAAGTTTCACAGCACCAAATTTGCTTCTTTAGCTGCTCTGTGTATATATCAAATAAGAATCTCAGCTATAACATGTTATTTTCACTAGAAGACTCTTGACTTCAGTGTCTGGGGCAGAAAGTCCTCATTAATGAACATCTATTTATTTAATTACTCTGTTTTTATTGTGTAGCCCCATGCTTATTGAATGCTACTCAGACTATGTTATAAAATTTAGAAATATTTATATCCTTTCTGGCTGTGTTATGAGTTCAACACAATCAGTAATTATATTTTTTTCTTTAAAACACTCCTCTGAGGAGCAGATATACTGTAGGCATAGGTAGTTTGAAAAGTTGTTTAAAAAGCATAGGTTTTTTTTTCTGTCCTTTTATTTTTCTCTCACCTCCACTCCCAGTTTCTGAAGTCTTCATATGTCTGTGGGAATTCCTCTAATGCAAACTCTTGTTCTACAGCAATCTCAAGTCTGTTAGTTAATTGTCTTTTATGTAGGCATAAAGCAGCCTGAATTTTCTTGTAATTCCAAGGCGTGGTGCTAGGGCTTGGAGAGTAAGGGAACAAAATATATGTTTAGGAAGAAAGTAAAGGATTGGACTGGTTAAAAGTACTGGATAATTCTATGGGAAATCTTTTAGAAGGAGTCATAAAACAGAATAACTATTTTTAAGCCTTACTTTTAAATTAAATGCAGGAAATTTTACTGTTTAAACTACCTATGAGTTTAGGATTAAACTCATGTTACAGATGTAGATTAGAGGTACAGAAATATTAAACTTAAAGCCTCTTTGCCAAGACATAGATATTTTCTGGTTTTTAGAGAGGTGCGAAACTACCTTGTCTGTTTTATTTTTAGTTTGTTTATTCAGATTCTAAATATGTCAAATCTAAAATATTGGAAACTTATAGAAAATAAAGACTGGAATATATTACAGAATTAATATGCAAGCTCAATAAAAGAATTAAAGTTAATATTTTTGTAAAGTCATTAACATGACTAACAGTAAAATCATTAGAGTGTATGTACTGAGTTGCTCCTCACATTGTCTATCTGGTTTATTCTTCATTAATACATTAGTTGTACATTTTAGAAAATTTTGATGTGTCAGGGTAGAGATTAGATGCCTCTGAAAATCTAAACTATTCCCAGATTAGCTTTGATGCTCCAGGAGAAACAAAAACTTAAATGTAGCTACATATGAAGAGTGATGTATTTTATGAGTGAAACAGACATGGAGCTACCACTGATAATCAACCATGCTAAACCTCAATTAAATGTGAGCTGCGGTTATTAAGACACAAACTTTTGAAAAGCAGTGTTATGTAGATCTCACAGTTTAGCCTTAACACAGGCTGTAAGACTGTGTCTTGATTCCCCACTGTGTTCCCATTTATGCTCCCTAAGAAAGGTTGAAGGCCTCTGAGTCAGTTAGTTCCCATCCCATAGGTTTCACAGAAGATAAAGTCCTGTGGAGTGTCTGTGCAGTTGTATGTGACTCTTGCTCCATTATAAATCATGTCCTGTCCATTCATGAAACTCAGAGCTTCTCTTGGGACTAAAACTGTGTCAGTAGCCTTGGAGAACTGATGCATTAAAGAAGTCGTGCAACCCCTCCTGGAACTTCCACAGAACAAAACAATTATTGAGTCATGAATTATTCAATCATACACAGCTATCACTAAATATTTGATGGATTCAATCATGTGGCTTACCATGTTCTTCTCATATATTATGAATATAGCATGAGAACATGAACAGGTAGAAACAGACATTGCAAAAAGTCAAGAAACAGGCTGAGGAAATAATGTCTGACTTACAGGGAAGCACTCTTGTATATGTTTCTCCCAGGTGTGCTCTGGGAGAAAGTTCAGACTTTAAAGAGAAACAATTTAGTATAGTGGTTTTAGAAACAACTAAATGAAATAATGAGAGGTATTAATTTCCTTCCTGAGACATGGTTTCTTCTCATTGTCTTTTAGCACCAGGGGGATGGATTTTCTGCTAGTATATATGATAGCAACACTTCTGCCACAAAGGCGGTAAGCCAACAAATGAATGGCAATTAGGAAAGTCAAAATTTAACATAATTCCTACGTGTCCTCTGACTATATGTTATAAACAGATAAAAATGATTTTTGCTTCATGTTTAATGTCTAACAATTCACATTTGTATGGTGGTGGTTCATGACAATGAACAGTGAAGTTTCAATTTTGAAAACTACTGTTGGCTTATCATCAATGTATACTTCATCAAGAATATCATACCAGATTCTATGTTATCTTTACATGAAATCTGACAGGTTACATTCAATTCTTATGCTAGAACATATTGCATATAGAGTTTGAAATTACAATAAAACAAGAACAATAAACAAAAGAAAATTTGTGGTTGCAGGATTAGGGCCTGATGTAGCTAACTTTACAACAAATCACATTGGCTTTAGAAGGTGAACACAGTTCAGGTGACATTGGACAACAATGAAGGAATCAGAAAAAGGGAATTAGAACAGAATTATATAATCATTAGGATTGGAAAAGACCTCCAAGATCATGTGGTCCAAACATTATCCTACTACGAATGTCACCCACTAAGGTCTAACATGTCCTTGAACAGCCCTTGGGATGGTGACTCCACCACTTCCCTGGGAAACCTGTTCCAATGCCTGACTACTCTTTCTGAGAAGAAATGTCTCCTAATTTCCACCCTAAACCACCCCTGGTATAATTTGAGGCCATTCCCTCTAGTTCTATCATTAGTTATCTTCAAGAAGAGGCCAACCCCCAGCTCCCCGTACTTTCCTTTCAGGTAGTTGCAGGAAGCAATAAGTTTTCCCCTGAGCCTCCTCTTCTCCAGATTAAATAACCCCAGTTCCCTCAGCTGCTCCTAATAGAACTTGTGTTCCAGGCCCTTCACCAGCTTTGTAGCCCTTCTCTGGACATGATCCAGGGCCTAGAGGTCCTTTTTGTTGTGAGGGGCCCAAAGCTAAACACATTACTTGAGGTGCAGTCTCACCAGAGCAGAGTACAGAGGGACAAACACCTCCCTGGTCCTGCTGGCTGCACTATTCCTGATACAAGCCAGGATGCTGTTGGCCTTCTTGACCACCTGGGCACACTGCTGACTCATGTTCAGGTGAACATTGACCGATATACCCAGTATCCCAATATCCTTTTCCTTTGTGAAGCTTTGGAGCCACCGTCCCCCAAGCTTGTAGTGCTGCATGGGGCTGTTGTGGCCAAAGTGCAGAACCTGACATTTAGCTATATTGAACCTCATCCCATTGGTCTCTCCGCATCAGACCAACATGTGAAGGTCCCTCTGCAGGGCTTTCCTGCCCTCCAGCAGATCGACACTCTGCAAACTTACTGAGGGTGCACTCAATGCCCTCATCCAAATCTTCAGTTAAGGTATTAAAGAGGATGTGCCCCAACACTGACTTCTGGTGACCGGTCACCAGCTGGATCTCAGTCCATTCACCAATACTCTCTGGGCCCAGCCATCCAGCCAGTTTTTAACCCCACAAAGATTGTATCTGTCCAAGTCAAGGGCTCCCAGCTTCTTCAGGAGAATGCTATGGGAGACTGTGTCAAAGGCTTTGCTGAACTCTAGGTAGACTACATCAACAGCTTTTCCCTCATCCACCAGGTGGGTCACCCAGTCATAGAATGAAATGAGGCTGGTCAGGCAGGACTTGCCTTTCATGAACCCATGCTGACTGGGCATCACCCTGTCATTGTCCCACATACACTATGTGATTGCTTTCAAGATGACCTGTTCCATCACCTTTACTGGCACTGAAGTCAGGCTGACAACCTTGTAGTTTCCTGGCTACTCCTTAAGACCCTTGATATACATGGACATCACATTAGGAAGCCCCCAGTCATCCAGGACCTCTCTGGATGACTAAGACCACTGATAGATGATGGAAAGTGGCCCAGCAATCACATCCGTCAACTCCCTCAGCACTCTCAGGTGGATCCCATCTGGCTCCATGGACTTGTGACAGTTCTGGTGGAGCACAAAGGTCTATAACTGTTTCCACCTGAACTGTGAAGAGTTTCTTCTCCTCATCCCAGACTTCTAAGATGGGAGGGAGCTTAGGTACTCCAAGGATAAGTGGTCTGGCTAGTAAGACAGATGCAAAGAAAGCATTAAGAACCTCAGCCTTCTCCTTATCCTCAGTAGCCATGTACCCCCCATGTCCAGTAAAGAATGGAAGTTCTCCTTGGCCTTCCTCTTGCTGTTAATATATTTATATATATATATATATATTTTTAAATTAATAAACAATAAACAAACCAATATGAAACATATAAATGAAAAATATAAGAACATACCCTGCTACACTCAGAGTTTATTGTTCTTCATGGTGGTGGTAGTTGGTTTGTTGGTTGGTTTGAAAGAAGACACAACCACATTCAAAGCTTTAAATATATTTTTATTGAAATTATCAACCATACACGAGAAAGACTTGATCATCAGCTGAATAAGCAGACAGATATTAAACCATTAGCTTCCTACTGAATTAAAGGGGGATTATATTACTTCAGTTGTGTTCTACACACCAGAGTAAAATAAATAAATAAATGAATGAATAAATAAATAAATAAATAAATAAAGGGATCCAAGGGAAGAATAGGTGGAGAAAATAATAAAAAGAAGAAGCTCTTGAAGTGCTGTTATATACCAAGTATATTATTGTAGAAGTTGTTGCTTCTTCAATAACCACAGAGTAGGTAAGTCTGCTCTAGAGATCTTTTTGTCCTGCACTTGCTCAGAATAGAGCAAGCTATATCATGATATTTGGATTTGTTTCCAGGAGGTTTTGAATATCTAACTATCTTATGGTTACCACCAGTCTGTACATCACCAACCATTGTATCAGGTCCTGCAGAACTCATCCACTCACTGGCTCCTCAGTCAACTGTGTCAGACAGTTGATATCAAAGCTCTCCAGAAAACTACTGGATTGCTTATGCTCTGACGTGTTGTCCCTCCAACAGAATTCGGGGAGGCTTAATGTCCTCCATGAGGACAATGGCTTGTGAAAGTGAGGTTTCTTCTAGCCTAAAAAGAAGGTCTCATGTGTTTATTCTTTATGATCTGACATTCTGTAGAAAATACCTAACACAACATTCCCCAATATGGTCTGTCGTCAGCTTTTCATCCCCTTGAAGACTGATGTTCATCCTTCTGTCACTTTATGAACAAATCACCCTCCTCACCATTCCAGCTCTACCCTTGCTACAGAATGTGTATCTAATCATAGAAGCACTGCAATCAGCTATTCCACCACATCCCCGTGATCCCAGTAAAATCCTAGCCCCACAGCTTCATATAGACCTCTATTTCTACTTTTTTGGTTCCTTATGTTTCAGTCAACCATTACTCCAGCCCTCTCTCATCAGCAGCAGGAAGAAGGAGATAGCTCTTAGCCACCAGGCTTTGGCCATCATACGCTGAGCCATACCACCATGTTTTCTATGCTTCCTGGTCTCCCCGGGCTGTATCTGTGGTGTCCATGTAGAGAACAGATGGTTGTCACAGTCTGAGGGCCAGGAAACGGGCCCCAGTAACAGCCTCTTCCTGGACCCTTGGCAAGCAGCACACATTGTCAGGTGACAGGTTGAGTCAGCAGAGGCACCTCATTCCCTATAGCAGGGAGCTTCTCACTACTCTTCTTTGAACCATCCAGCTTTCTCTACCCAAGAGAAAAGCCTTATTCAGGCCCAGTCAATTCAGAGGCTTGTGCCAGAGCTCACAAGTTTCCAGTCTTTGCCATCCTGGGCATCTCCATTCCCAGTCTAACATGCATAGGTGTTGTCTGTGGCCCTACTTGGTGCAGTAAGGGGTTAAGGTTTGTGTAGCTGTAACATCTTAGAGGGGAACCTGGTCCATCTCCATCTATGTTTTGGCATCCCTGACATGATGTGATCTGCTCACCTCCTCCCACAACCCTTCTATTTGATAAAACAGATACTCAGTCAGAATAAACCTGTTTCAGGTGTCAAGACCATTTCCTCTATCCATAACAAAATGTTCTAGACATTTCTGCAACCATTTTCTGCAAAGGTGTATCCTCTCTCAGAAGTCTAGATCTCTGATGTTTACCAGAACAGGGACACTTCTTCTTTATTCTGTTATAAACCTCATGTTTCAGTAATAACTTTGTCTGAAGACACAGACACTAGACATTAAAATTATTATTCTTTTTCCTGTTTAAATATGATACTTCTCCCTCAACTCAAGATTAAATCTAACAAATGATTTTAACATACCCATAAATATTCATAATTATACAATCAAAAATTTACTGTGTGTACTAAAGGATGTGTTGTGAGACATTTGTATTTATATTGTGTATGCAATCACAGAAACAGAAGTATGAAAAACAAAAGGGGACCTTCCACAGTAAAATATATGGAAAGTATTAATGCTTAAAATAATCTTATTCATATCCTGTGATTTTTTTTTCTACAGTTATTTGAGAAGGGAGGGATGATCTGTATGAGGTGACCACAGATGGAGGCAGGGAACTTTCTTTTATTTTTTTTAAATCATATATGTGTATCAGATCTGTACTATCCTCCAAGTCAGTATCAGGGTGAAATGCTTACAACTGCAAGAGTGTGCTTTCTGGCACTGTCCTTTCAGAGTTCTGTCCATGAGGGCTTCTCTCTATCCTAACACAAAACTCTAAATCTGGAGCTGTGAAAAAAACAATGAAACACACTACCAAGAAAGAAGGGACTCCTGCAGTCTTTCAATTTGTTTCCTTCTGGTGGTTCATTGCTGTGGGGATGGTATTTTTTGCATGCTGTTTGTTTAGTTGGGTTGTTCTTTTTAAGTAGCTGCAGAGTGAAGGAACTTGATAATATGAAATTCAAAAATGTTATTGATTTTTTAAGGGTTTGAATCAAACTGATCAATTTGGGTACATCCAGTCAGAAGATTTATCATGTGGAACTGGAGAGACATCAAGTAGTCAGCAAAATCAGTTTTGAGTTTGAGCCCACAGTGAATAATTAAACCGATAGACATTTCATCTTAACAAGTTACATTAAGAGTCAATATCCCAACCCATCTTTCCAGCCTTGTTCAACTCAATACTGTAAAATAAAATAAAGAAGCTAGCAGTTACATTTTCCAAAGTATTTGTGGAAACCACAGACTTACACAGCTTTTTTTTTTTTTTTTTTTTTTTTCAGCAATAAAATGGAACACAGATCTTTAAATCCCAGTACGGCTGTGATGTTGTTTAAGGGAAGAAATGCATTTTGAGAGCAGTGTTCTAATAAGATGCCACTTTCCAGACTCTCTTTCCAGCCTTCGTTACAAAAGGAGATATTCTCAGAAGCTCTATGAGTAGGTTAGAAATAGATAATCTAAAGAGCAAATACATGTTTTTAACACTTAAGCCTGTGAAATAGATGAGGATGCTACTTTTCTGCAGCCTTGGTAGACTTTGGTAGACTTGGTAGATTCTTAAAAAAAAAAAAACAAAACAAAATGAAAAACTTAAGGTGACACTGTCAATAAAAATATCTCATAACACCACTGTTTTCATTCAGGTCTATTTTATTGATTTCTTCTGTATTTAGAGTTTCAACCATAATCCTTTCCTTCACTTTGTCTCTTTAAGCATTGGGTAATGCTGCTGCTAAACTGAGTTTGCACAGGATTCCAGTTTGGAAATGCAAAATGGTACTCTGTGACTACACAGACAGAAAGTCGTAACTCAAATTCATCTTGTTCCTGGTAATATGTTGGACAAGTTGGTAGCTTGGGGGTAAAAGTTAAGGATTGGACCAATAAAGGACACTATGTGGTAAAGGTCTAGTACTACCTGTATCAAGGGGAGCCTGTTGCCGAGGCCTTCTTGCTTCAGCTACAAGAAGCTACATGTTTGCATGCTCTCATCCTGATGGGGGACTTCAGCCACATGGATATCTGCTGAAAAAGCTACATAGCAGGCTCTAGGCAATCCAGGAGACTCCTAGAGTACATTGAGAATAACTTTCAGGTCTGGGTATTAGACAAAGCAGCCAAAGGAGTAGCTTTATGGGACCTGGTGCTCATCAATGAGGATGAAATCCTTAAAGATGTTAAGACTGGACACAATCTGTCCATGTGATCATGCCCTGGTTAAGTTTGTGATCTTGAGGAATATGGACCTGGCTAAGGCAAAGTCAGGACACTGAAATTATGAAGAACAAAATTTGAGCTATTTAAAGACCTAGTGAATGAGATCCCCTGGGACACCGTCCTTAGAAACAAAGGAGCTGAACAGAGCTGGCAACTCTTTAAGGATATTTTTCTTAGAGCATGAGAACTCTCCATTGCCATTTGTAAGAAAGAGAAAAAGAAGGGCAGACAACCAGGTTGGCTGAGCAAGGACCTGCTGATCAAACTGGTATGTAAAAAGGAAATTCTCAGGCAGTGGAAGCAGGGACCTGGGAAGAATACAGGGATGCAAAAAAATAACAAGGGATTCTGTAGTTACATTGCTCAGTAAAGAGAGGCCAAGGAGAGTGTACCCTCTGTACCCTCTCAGATAAATGAGAAGGGAGAACAGGTAATTACAGACATGTAGAAGGCTGAGGTACTCAAAAATTTATTTGCCTCAGTCTTCAGTACCAGTTAGACTTCCCACATCTCTTGTTTCTCTGAACACACAGATGATGGCTGGGCAGGCAAAGTCCCTCCCACTGTAACTTTTCAGCTGAAACTTTCAGCTTCTTTTAGAAAATATCTGCTCTGAAATAAGAAAATAGGAGCAGCTTAAAGAAAAGTGTAATATGTTAAGTTCATGCAATTACTGGAGAATTTCCACTGATATCAGTTCACTGTTTGGATGACCCATCTCTGGAGGTGTTGAAGGCCAGGTTGGATGAGGCTCTGGGCAACCTGATTTAGTGGGAGGCATCCTTGACCCTTACACAGGGGTTGGAATTAGATGATCTTTAAAGTCCCTTCCAAGCAAAGCCGTTCTATGAGTCTATATTGATCAAGTGTGTGAGTGAAAAACAGAACATAAAGAACATAATGGAAGACCTTACTTTGCTTCTTCCTTTATTGAAATTTAGTATCTCACATTTTAGTATTGGTTTTTCTATGTGCTTGCCATCCACATCCTCCTATTTAAATTGAACAGAGAAGCAGAGTTAATATAAATCAAGAAGGCTGGGGAAGACTGAGATTACAATCTTATGTAAATGAATCTGGTGCTTTCTCAATAGTTTAAATGGTAAAACTGAGAAAACAAATATGCATGAAGCAAACTAAGTCAAGAAATAATTTATAGAAACAACAATATTTGATCATCTCTGTTCCAGATGATTTTTCTGATTGTTATGATCACATCAAGTAGCAATTTACAGGCTCACTACAGAGACAGATGACATGCTTTTGCAACTAGGTTCCCTACCTGGCCAGTGATATCTTGCTACAAATTAGCAGGCCAATGGGTTTACCTCTGCAGTGCTGGTTTTTCTGTTTCAGCTTCTGTAACCACCCCCATAGGGCATTTAGTACTATCCATGAGTCACTAGACAGTTTTCTAGTTCAGCAATATCTAAAGCGAGCTGGATGGCCTTCACTTTTGCAAATAGGCTTAATCCACCTTCTTCAATAGCTCCTGTAACTAGTCATATAGGACTCCACAGAGCAGCCTTCTACCTCCAATGCTTTCCCACAATGCTATAGGACCCATCAGTGAGCAGGTCACGTTGTTTGTCATTTTCTGTCAGCTTATAATACACTGGGACCTCTTCAGCATTCTTTGCACCCCTCTCTGGCAACATTCTGAAATCTTTGTCTTCTGGTCAATCCATGACCAGTTCCAAGATTCCTGGGTGACTGGGATTTCCTATTCAAACCTGTTGTGTGATCAGTGCAACTCACTCCAAGTAGCAGTAGTTGTATGATGTGTAGAGGGGACCCTGTCGTTGAACATCCAGCCCAGCATTAGTAGTCAGGATGCCGGAATGATCTGTGATCCAGTATCAACCACTTATGAAACAGCTTGAGCTCCTTTGTATGCTGCCAATATCTCTATTTTGATTGGAACATAGTAAGCCTTGGATCCTTTGTATCCCCAGTTCCACCTAGAGGTTGACCTCAAGTCTACCCTGGTGTTTTCTAAGGCTTCAGGTAGGGCCACTACCCCTTGCTGTGGTGTAGAGCACATTTTTTACATCTTAGACTTAGATTTTTTCTTCTTAGACTGGCCCAACGGCTATTGCATGAACTCCCATATAATTTGTTCAAATGCTTGCCATTGCTCAGGGCCCCATTTAAAATGCTTCTTCTGTATCACTTGATAGATAGGGCTTAAAAACAGTCTGTAATTTGGAATAGACATTCTCCAAAACCCCATAATGCCTAAGAAAGCTTGTTTCCTTTTTGCTGGTTTCATAGGGATCTGATGATGAACATACTGCCATTTTATTAAAAAAAAATAGTAATAATAATAAAATAATTTGACCATATTATGCTTAGCAGTAAAACTAACCTTCAGAAGAATTTGAATTTTCTCTCCTTTCTCAAGAACATCGTCTGCTGTATTGCCCCACATGATGACTTTTTCAGTGTATTGCAGGTGTTCACGAGCTTCACCCTGTTCTGGTGCAGTCTGGATCAGTCCATGGCAAAAGATAGGGCTGTACACTCTTAAGATAGTCTATTCCAGGTGTAATGGATGCACCTCCAAGTGAAAGAAAACTGTGGCCTGTACTCTGCTGCTAAAGGGATTGAGAAAAAACACAGAATCACAGAAGAGAAGGGGTTGGAAGGGACCTCGAAAGATCATCAGGTCCAACCCCCTTGCCAAAGCAGGTTCCCTAGAGCAGGCTGCCCAGGTAGGCATTCCTCCAATCTTCAGGCACCTCTCCCATTCTCCAGGACCTTTCAAAGATGATAGAGAGAGGTTTGTCACTCACCTCTGCCAACTCCTTTAGCACACGTGGATGCATCCCATCAGGACCCATGGATTTGTGTGTGTTGAGCCCACTCAGACACTCCCAAACCACTCGCTTGTCAACAAGGGGGGAGATCTCCACTTCGCAGACTCTCCTTCCTCCAGCATTGATGAGTCCTGGGGGGGAGTCCTTAAAGCAAATACTGAATCAAAGAAAGCATTCAGTATCGCCACCTTCTCGGTGTCTCCCGTTACTAGGACACCCTGCTCATTCAGCAAGGACCCACATTATTCCTAGTCTTCCTTTTACTGTTTACATACTTAAAAAAACTTTTTATTTTCTTTTATCTCTTTTGCAAGCCTCATCTCTAGGTGTGCTTTAGCCTTCCTTGTCAGGTCCCTGCAGGCCCTGACAATACTTCCAAACTCCTCCCAAGAGGACAGGCCCTTTTTCCACATTTCATAAACCTTCCTCTTCCTCTTGATCTTGTCAATGAGTTCCTTGCTGATCCACACAGGTTTCCTGCCCTCCTTCCCCAGTTTCCTACTCTTAAGGATGCACGGATCTTGAGCTTGGAAGAAGTGCTTTTTAAATGCAGTCCAGCTCTCACACGCACCCTTGCCTTCTAGCAGCCTAGCCCATGAGATACTCCCAAGCAGGTCCCGGAGGAAGTGTAAGTTGACTCTGAAAGTCCAGGGTTGCAATCCTGCTTTTAGCCTTATTTCTTCCAATAAATTTCTTCTTGAACTCCACCATCTCATGGTCGCTGCTTCCCAAGCTGCCCTCGACCTTCACATCCCTAACAAGCCCATCCCTATTGGTAAGGACAAGGTCTGGGAGCATCCCCCGCCTCGTCGGCTTCTCCACCACCTGCATCACAAAATTGTCTTCAGTGCTCTGTAGGAACTTTTTGGACTGTGTGTGCCTGGCTGAGTTGCTTACGCAACAGATGTCTGGAAAATTGAAGTCCCCCATGAGAACCAGGGCCCATGATCGTGAGGCTACTACCAGCTTCTTGTAGAAGACCTCACTGACATCTTCCTCCTGATCTGGTGACCTGTAGTACACCCCCACAACAGTTTCCCCCATACCAGGCCACCCCTTAATTCTCACCCACAAGCTCTCCACTTGTCCTTCACCCTCCCCCAGGTGCAGCTGGGTACACTCTAATTGCTTCCTCACATAAAGGGCAACCCCACCCCCCCCCACTTCCCCAACCTGTCTTTCCTAAAAAGGACATAGCCCTCCATAACAGTAGTCCAGTCATGCGAGCTGTCCCACCATGTCTCTGTGACTGCAACGAGATCATGGCCCTGCAACCAAACACAGATCTCGAGCTCATTCTCTTTATTTCCCATGCTTTGTGCATTGGTATACAGGAACTTTAGGGAAGCAGCAGGCACAGTTACCTCTGGAGGGATGCAAGAAGTAGATTCCAGACGGGGTATCAAGATCACTACCTTCTCTGAGGAGCCCTCAGATGATCCTATGGGACAACTCAGATGTTTTTCCCTACTATCTTCAACAGTGACAGCAGTGACAACTTCCCCCAGCCATTCTCTGTCACTTTTAGCTCCCCTCCCTTCCCCCGTCAAACCTAATTTAAAGCCCTGGTAAGTAGCCAAAGAGCTTGCTCCCCAACACACTTGTGCCCCACTTACTGAGTTGAAGTCGGTGTAATGGGTTTACGTGGCAAGCTTTTGATAGGAAGGGGCCATAGGGGTGGTTTCTGTGAGAAGGATCTAGAAGCTGCCCCATGTTTGGTAAGGGCCCCACTTTTCCAGAGCTGAGCCAATAGGCGATGTTGTTATGTGCCTCTGTGAGAGCATATTTAACACAGGGAAAAAAATGCAGCGCCACACAGCAGATGGGAGAGTGAGAGGAGTGAGGAACAGTCTTGCAGGCGCCAAGGTCAGTGAAGAAGGAGGGAGAGAGGTGCTCCAGGTGCCAGAGCAGAAGTCCCCTGTGGCCTGTGGTGAGGACCATGGTGAAGCAGGCTGTCCCCCTGCAGCCCATGGAGTACCACAATGCAGCACGGTTCCACGCTGCAGCCCGTGGAGGAGACCACGGTGGAGCAGGTGGCCCTGCACCGACGGAGGCTGCCACCTTTGGAAGACCCCTGATGGAGCAGATTCCTGGCTGGACCTGTAGCCCGTGGAGAGGAGCCCACACAGGAGCAGGTGACCTGGCAGGAGCTGCTGCCCATGGGGGAGCCAGGTTGGAGCAGTTTTCTCCTGAGGGATGGACCCCATGGTATGGACCCATATCTAGAGCAGTTCTGGAAGAGGTCCAAACATTATCCTACTACAAAATCACCCACTAAACCACGTTTCTAAGTACCACATCCAATTTTTCCTTAAACACCCCTAGAGACAGTGAGTCCATCACTTCCCTGGGAAACCTGTTCCAATGCCTGACTACTCTTTCTGAGAAGAAACATCTCCTAATTTCCAACCTAAACCAGCCCTGGTATAATTTGAGGCCATTCCCTCTAGTTCTATCACTAGTTATCTTCAAGAAGGGGCCAACCCCCAGCTCCCCATACTTTCCTTTCAGGTAGTTGTAGGAAGCAATAAGTTTTCCCCTGAGTTTCCTCTTCTCCAGATTAAACAACCCAGTTTAACAAACAACTCAGCTGCTCCTCATAGGACTTGTGTTCCAGGCCCTTCACCAGCTTTGTAGCCCTTCTCTGGACATGATCCAGGGCCTAGAGGTCCTTCTTGTTGTGAGGGGCCCAAAGCTAAACACATTACATGAAGTGTAGTCTCACCAGAGAGAAAGCTCCCAGCAATCACATCTGCCAACTCCCTCAGCACCCTTGGGAGAATCCCTTCTGGCCCCATGGACTTGTGATGGTCCAGGTGGAGTAGCAGGTCCCTGTTTCTACCTGAACTGTGGGAGGGTTCTTCTGATCCCCATCCCAGACTTCCAGGTCAAGAGTCTGACTATCCTGAGGATAAGTGGTCTGGCTAGTAAAGACAGATGCAAATAAGGCATTAAGAACCTCAGTTTTTCCTTATTCTCAGTAGTCATGTTCCCCTTTGTGTCCAGTAAAGAATGGAGATTCTCCTTGGCCTTCCTCTTGCCATTAATATATTTATAAAAACTTTTTTTTTATCCTTTACTATAGTGAGCAAGTTGAGTTCATACTGGGCTTTGGCCTTCCTTCTTTTTATCTGCATTTGCTGGCAACTTCTTTGCACTCTCCACAAATTGCCTATTCCTTCACTCACTGGATATAAAGTCTCTTTTTCTCCCAGACACACAGCAAAATTTCTCTGTTCAGCCACCTAAGTCTTCTTCCCCTCCAGCTCATCTTACAGCATGGGGGGACAGCCTGCTCCTGTGAGTTTAAGACTTCCTTCTTGAGGAGCATCAAGCCTTCCTGAACCCCTCTGCTCTTCAGGACTGACTCCCAAGCGTCCCCCCTTACCAGTGTCCTGAACAATTCAAAGTCTGCCTTATGGAAGCCCATGGCAGAAGCTGTACTGACCCCCTTCCTGACTTCACCAAGAATAGTGAACTCCACCATTTCATGGTCACTCTGCCCAACACAACTCCCCACCACCACATCTCCCACCAGTCTTTCTCTGTTCTTGAACAGCAGGTCTAGAGAGGTACACCCTCTGGTAGGTTCTCTAACCAGTTGAGTCAGTAAGCTGCCTTTTACACACTCCAAGAACCTTCTAGAATGCTTTCTCAAGACTGTATTGTATTTCCAGCATATATCCAGGAAGTTAAAGTCCCCCATGAGAACAAGCACTGGCGATTGAGCAACTTTTGCCAGCTGCTTATAGACTGCCTCAAACATCTCTTCATCCTGGTTTGGCAGTCTTTATCAGACACCCACCAGGATGTCTGCCTTGTTGGCCAGCCCCCTGATCCTTATCCACAGGGACTACCTTATTTTCAACCCTGAGCTCAATAGCATCAAAACTCTATATTATAGAGAGCCACACCACCACCTTTCATTATTTGCATGTCCCTTCTGAAGAGCTTCTGGCCATTCATTGCAGCCCTCCAGTTATGGGAGAGGTCCTACTACATTTTGGTTATGGCGACTAGGTCATAGTTTGCCTACTGTACAATGGCTTCCAGCTCCTCCTGTTTGTAGCCCATGTTGCGTGCATTGGTGTAGATGGACTTCAGCTGTGAAATTTCCCTCACCCCCAACCCTGGGACTGCTCTCCAATGCTCATCTCTCTTGAGCCTCATAGCCCCCCCACCTTTATACCTAGTTTAAAGCCCCTTTAATGAGCCCTGCCAGCTCCCAGGCTACAGTCCAATAAATAAATAAATAAATAAATAAATACATAAATAAATAATCCTGAGATGGCACCAACCTCTCTGCCATGTATTAATAAGCTGGGTCTTCTGAGTTCACTCAGTATCCCTCCCCACCCCTGAAGGGATTGAGGAAAACACCATCTGTGCACCCATTCAGTCCACTAACTGCCCCAAGCCCCTGAAGTCCCTGAAGGAGCAACGGAAAGTGTCCTCCCTTGTCCCCCTCTTATATTGTCTCTCTAACAAGTAAAGAGCGTAGCTATTAACAGTTTCTGTGGGATGGTTCCAGAAATTTGAAGATGATAGCTGTGTTGAGTACAAATACCAGGTTAGTCTCATGACTGGTAATTTTGTCATACCGTAAAGCAGTGTTAGACAAGACAGTAAAACAATAACCTTAAATCAACTCTCAGAAGTGATAAACAGCATGATGGAGAGCATAGATAGCAAGTAAAGTACTATATAACACAACTCTGAGAACAAATACAACTACTCTGACACCAAAATAAATAAATAAATAAATCTACATTGTTACCAGCAACTATTAAGCTAATACTACACTTATAACAAACGTATTAACACACTCTTTTCAAACTTGTCATAATCTCACCCATTCATGCCTCATAGAGAAATAAATAATTGTTGTGGTTTAACCCAGCAAGCAGCTAAGTACCAAACACATGCTTGGTCCCTCCCCTGCAGCAGGATGATGGAGATAATCAGAAATAATAAAATGAAATAAAATAAAATAAAATAAAATAAAATAAAATAAAATAAAATAAAATAAAATAAAATAAAATAAAATAAAATAAAATAAAATAAAATAAAATAAAATAAAATAAAATAAAATAATAAAATAAAATATGTAAAACTCATGGATTGAGAAGAAGACAGTTTAATAGGACAGAAAAGCAATTGAACAACAACAACAACAATAATAACATACAAAACAAGTGATTGTGATTGCTCACCACTCACTGACTTATGTCCAGAATTTTTCCAAGCAATAGCCACTTCCTAACTGCCAACTCCCCCTAAATTTATTTTTCAGCATAACATCTTATCTTATGAAATATCAACATCCGGTCAGCCATCCTAGTTGTGTTCCCTTATAGCTTCTTTTAAAGTCCTCATATCTTCACTGGCAGGACAGTGTGAGAAGCTGAAAAGTCCTTGACTTAGTGTAAACATTGCTTAGCAACAACTAAAACATTGGTGTGTTATCAACATTATTCTCATCCTAAATCCAAAACATACCACCATAGCAGTGACTGGAAAGAATATCTACTCTATCCCAGCCAAAAAGAGCATAATGATGAAGGGACATTAAAAATAAAATAAAATAAAATAAAATAAAATAAAATAAAATAAAATAAAATAAAATAAAATAAAATAAAATAAAATAAAATAAAATAAAATAAAATAAAATAAAATAAAATAAAATAAAATAAAATAAAATAAAATAAAAAATAAAAACAGTTCTTTACAGCGAGGGTAATGGAGCAATGGAACACTGGAATAGGTTGCCAAGAGGGGGTGTACAGTCATCCTCACTGGAGATACACAAAAGCTTGGCTCATGCCCAGGCCATTGGGACATGGTGGTCCCGGGCAAGTGGCTCCACTTGAGTTGAGGGAGGTTAGACCAATTGGCTTCTAGAAGACCCTTCCACCATTCTGTGGTTCTGTAATTCTATCTTATTTTAAATCTGACTTTTTCAGTAAAATACAAAGTATCACCCATTCAGAATTTGTTACCCTTTCCAATGTGTTCCAGCAAATCACCTTTATTAATACTTGAAGGTTTTAGACTATTTCTTCCTCCGTTTGTCAATAAACCTTACACAGCCATGACTGTCTGAATGACACAGCAGAAGTTAAAATGCTCAGCCATAAGAAAAATAACTTGAAATTTTGAAACTAAACTGTAAATATTTTACCCACTATATAAGAAAAACCTTTGCAAACTCTCATAACATTTTATTGTTTGTTTGAACACTCTGAAGCTAGTCTATGACTGACTTAATTTTTTATTTCTTTTTGCAAGAGAATTCAAGTACACTTTTGGTGAGGTAAAGAAAAGGGAAAATCTTGAAGGCTACTTGAGATCTGAAGAAGATGAAAACAGTAAATCTGTATTCCGCTCATTAAGTTTTAAGCTGACATTTTTTTCCATTCTTGTTTCACACCTTGGCAGAAAGGGTATTAATTTTCTGTTCCCAGTGTCTCTTGAGAATGAGTCACCATAAAGTTAAGTCTTTCCACATAGCTTTCTAACTTTTCAGTATTTTATACTTTGATTGGCAAATATTTAAATTGCAGGCTGCATTGCCTAGAAAACTTGTAAACAGGAAAAGAATACAGCAACCAACTACTCTCAGGCAGATTATTCTTCCTCTAACAAAGTGGAAGAATATTTCATTGTTACTTCTTGAAAACATGACTTATTCAAATTATGACATCTTTGTCTCAAGCAAAAGACTATACATAAATAAATAAATAAACAGAAATCACAGAACATTAATCCATTCATGTGACATAGATGGTGATGATACTAAGAATTAGGGACAATCCTAATGTTTTGTCCTTTTTTTTTTCCTGTCACTTCTGATTACCAGCAAGTATAATCAGTGTAATTCAGTGATATCAGATCAGCAGTTGTCCTTTTTTTTTTTTTTTTAATGTTTTGTCTAAAATTATACTGTAGATTTATTGGAAAAGGGATGCATTCCTTTTCTGTCTTTGAAATCATAGCATCATGGTGTACTGATGATTATGTTCTCTGGATGCTGACGGAACAAAACCAGCTACGAAAATAAAGCTATTTATCACATCTAGACCACGTCAAAAACAAACATTGTTTTAGTGCCAGACATGATAACGTGCTGTTCTCCTGAAAAGATGGCAATATGTGAAATCAATTTGAAAAGCTAAATAAGATAACATCTTGTAGCTGGTGTTGATAGTATTTCTGGACTCTTATGTGGACTCTAAAGGCACAGTGTTACATTTCATGTTCCAAGAAAGTCAAATCAGTCAAATGGAGGAAGCACTGCAACATTAAAAACATATTTACGTGTGTAAAATGACAGAAAATTAAATATTTCACTTTCAGAGAATTAAATTGGCCTTTCCAAATCCTTCTACCTAATTCTCTGTTTTCACAAAGATAATTAAATATGATTTCCTTCTTAGTCATCTCTACTCAGAGGATATTGTTTGTAGATGCTTTACCACTTTGATTAGCCTAATTCAAGTATAAAATGCCTCTTTCAGATGTATCTAATGCTGTAATCAAGAATGGTTCTTCAGATTTCAAAAGCTACAGTCCATCCCACCCCTAATACTTTTGTTCTCTGGCAACTGTATATTATACTTTTAGTTCTTTCAGTGTATATCTACTTTAAAATGATGGGAGAGCTGTGAACTGCTCTGTAACAGATCATTAACCTGAGTAACAGGTTTTGTGCTAACTGGCTTTCCTGTCACAACAGCATTCTTCCTTCTTCGGGTGGCTGTGACTATGTCTTGTAAATAGTGAGATTCTTGTTGATTATGCAGTTTTCATAGAGATGTAGAGCAAGCCCTCCATAGGGCCAGCAAAGTAAATAGAAAACTAGATATGCGATGAACAGATATAAAGTGTATTTTCTATTATACTATATCTGATGAAAAACAAACAAACAAATGAACAACAACAACAACAACAAACTAAATACTGTAGTATTAACAAACTTCTTACTTTCTGTCAAGGAAGTCAAATCTATATAATGATAGCTGGTAGATTTATTTTATCTTATCTCCAAAATCTTCCATTCTTTTCTTAAGAGAGGAGAGAAAATGTATGACAGCAGTCTTGTGAAAATGTAGAATGACATCTCCCATCATCTTGCTGAGTGTATTTGACTGAGCAAAAATTAATAGAGAGATAGATAGGTAGATAGATACCTATAGATAGATAGATAGATAGACAGACAGACAGACAGACAGATAGACGATAGATGAACAAATGAAACACATATAAACCTGTTTAATTGAAACTATAATTTGATACTTATCTTTAATCAAACATCAAAGGCATGCATTTTAATGCATGCCAGAACATTGTAGCAACACATAAAATTAGTCTGTGAATCTCTGGAAAACCTTATTGAAGGTTCATCCTGAACTGAATCAGTACAAAAGTTAGTTATTATGGAAGATAGTAGAGTAATAACCCTGATTATTACACAAAGAAGCTCAGGTAGTATTCTAAATAAACAAATCACTTAAATCACTGTTCCTGAGGCATTCTATCTCTTTTTAACTACTGTGATTTTCTTGTTTCTCTAAAGTATGCAGAATTCCATTAGATATTGTTCCAAACTCTTGTTCCTGTACTTCCATAAATTTAATGATGGTTATCTAATTCAGGAAGATCACAGAATCCTAAAAGATTTTCAGTGGAAAGATCTTAAAGAATCAGAAAGTTTAGAAGTAGTCTGAGACTGCACTTAACTAGAGCATTTGAAGTTGTTTCACTTTGTTGTTTTTGTTGTTTTGTCTACATTGTTTTTAATGTTTTGTTTTTCTTTCTGTTCATTAGGTGTGTTTTTTTTTTTTTCTTGTTTTGTTTAGTTTTAAGTTTTTAGTCACCTTTTCACTGAGTTTTGCTTCTCTGATACTTTGCCAGCTTCTCATACCTATTTTCTTACTCAAGAAAAATTTTTGATTAAGAGGATTTTTGGGGACTAATATATTTTCTTTTACCTCTTTACTTTGTTCCATTCAGCTGGCATCTATTTTGAAAAGTAGATGATATAAAACTATGATATAAAACTATGCAAAACCTTTTGCTGGTATACAAAGTACATTACTATATCTGTTAGAACACAAAATATAGCTAGTGCTTCAAATCAGTCACACCAGGTAATATAAGTCATTAACACTTTTTCATTAGTAATTATGTTGCAGTTAAGCAAACTTTATGACATTGACCCTTACAAGACTAAATGATTAGGTATGCAATTTCCTTTATAAGGAAAGACATATATCTGTCTGTCTATATACCTATCTATAGATACAGATATATTTAGCACAGTGTTTCACTGATATATTCCTGGACAATGAAAATACTCCCTCTGATAATTTTATTTTTTATGAATTCTTCTTTATTATCTATGTTAATGGATTCTGCATATAGAAAGTGCAGATGCGTTGGATTAATAGGTCAATATTATCTTCAAAACTGTTGATCAACTGAAGGTTTCTAAATCCCTGTTTATTAATATAATAATCTTTGTAGGTTAATATATCTGATATTAAAATTCTAAGGATACAAAAAAATTTTCTGGGAATTTGTAGATCTAGAGTGGTAATCTCTAACCTCAGTGGTCAATATAAACTCTCTCTCTGACATGCCTCAGATCCTGATCTGGGTAGTATCTATAGCACAATTAACCTACTTAAAAGCACAGATGATAAAATATTGATTACTTTTAAATTTTATATTATTCTAGAAAAAAAATCCATCTGCAAGGCTGTAAATATCTGTTTTTCACCAGCACGTTGTAATCATTTTTACACCACTATGGCTCACACATTTATCACTACCACTTAGATGAACCTGTTTTCCTTCCAATGGATAAAATATTCACTGACCCATAAGGACCAATTTTCTGCCATTAAACATTCTGTGGAAGAAAAGGGGACGAACACCAAAAGAGTGTTCGTCCCCTAACTGAGTAAACAGTTTTGTTTAGAGGTTTTATCTTTTAACAGAGTGGGATCTGAACCACAAATTCCTTTTTCCGTGTAACACTTCAGAAGTGTTTAAATGGATGATTTATGCATTTGGTTGTCCACATATTTAACTCTAAATTTCTAGGAATGCTATAAAGTCATTACAAGTTTAATGCTTAGGAACAATTTAAATACCACTTCTAAAATAAATGCTATTAATATTATTTTAGCTTGATATTTTAAAACTTGTATGAAATAAAATTTTTAATCTCTCAATTCTCAATAATCTACTACTGGAAGCAAAGTCACTGAGCAAAGAGTCCTTCAGAGTGATGTGGATAAGGCACACTATTTCTTTTAACCAACAGCAATGAAGAAAATATCCTGCTTAGCTATCTCGTGATCCTAAAAGCACAGCATGAAATGAAAATGCAACACTAGACATTCTGATTAAACCACATTTCTACTAGTGATCAAAACCAGATAGCAAAGGACAAGAATAGAAAATGTAAACAATGACTTCTTAACTGTGTTCCTTCCTTATCTGTAGTGTACACTCTGTTGTATGCAGTGTAGCAATACTAGAGTTCTGTTGATTTTGGTCTTCTCTGTGTCCCTGGATGAAGCCTGGGATGTGTCCCTGTCCTCCAGTCCTCCAAGGAAGGGAGACTCACTTTGTGTTAAAGAAATTGTAATGTGCTAAAATAGACAGTATGTCAACAATTTCTTTCTAAAGAAAATATCACCCCACTTCTGAGCTTTTGCCCTGTAAAAAAAGTCTTCATGGAAGATTTGGGTGGAAACATCTCTCATAAAACCCAAACCTAAACCTAAAAATTAAACTATATTTCTGAGAACATGGTCCAAACATTATGTGAACTCTCACTGATTTGATACCATAACTAATTCCTTGGTGAGCCTGTTCCAATGTCCAACTGCTCTCTCAGTGGAGAACTTTTCCTAACATCCAGTCTGAACCTACCCTGATACAGCTCCATGCTGTTCCATTGGATCCTATTGCAGGTCATGAGAGAGATGAGGTCAGCACATTTCCCTTTACTTCCCATTAAAAGGAAACTGTAGACTGTGATAAGGTCATCCTTTAACCTTCTCTTCTCTAGGCTGAACATGCCAAGTGTGATCTCAGACACTCCACATATGTCTTGCCCTCTAGATCCTTCACCATCTTTGTTGTCTTTTGTTTTCACAGAGCAGTTAAATATAGTGTTGAAGGGCTAAGGGTTGCTATCAGTGAACAAATATAAGCAATGATCACCAGGATGACCTGTACATCCTGTTCATGAAACAGGCTGGTTACTGACTACCACTCCAGGAATTGCATGTCTAATTGTCCTTTCCCCCTGATTTCAGCATTATCTGAGAACCAACTATTTGTTCCTAGTTAACCGAAATGTAATATTTGATCTTACCATGTATCTCCCACATGAATCCATGTTAAAGGATGCACTGCTTAAAGCTCAGATACTATCACATGCTACATATCTTTGTCTTTCTCTTCCTCTCCCTCTCCCTCTTTCTCTTTGTCTCTTTCTTGCTTGCTATAGAGTCTCTTGTAGGCAATTCAGTTTATAAACTCTATTTAGAGAGAGCTGGGGAGAAGAGGGGATAAAAAAAAAAAATGCAATCATCAAATAAATCATTATCTAAATGGAATTCTCACTGTGACTATTCTACTTTTAGTGCCTAAATGGTCCACAAAACCCAAAGGAATTGAAAACTTAAAAGTAATTACATCAACAATAACCAAAGGCAAAGAGAAAACAGAGTTAAACAATCCCTTATGTCTCAAATATTTTATAAGAATAAATGCTGGATATTAACTGTGTATAAAAGTGTTAAAAGTTATACTGAGAACTAATATTTAATCGGCCTATACATTAAAAATGAAAGCTGATTCTGTTTTCAAAAAATATGCTCTAACTAATACTGCAAAAAAAGCGCAGTGGATAGTAGCTGTTCAGACTGAAATGAGATCCACATTTAAAGTACATTGACACAAATACCTGAATCAATATGAAATTTGTACTCTTCTTATTAGACACCATGGGAAATGTGGGAAAATGTGGGAAAGATGGAGCTTGTGACTTTATATTTCAGATAAACTCATAATTTCTTGAGCTTTTGTAGTGCGAATAGATCAACGCTGTTGATGGCAGAAAAATGAATGGGAAATAAAGTTGAATTAGTTTGGTTAGGATACTTATTACTTCCTGGTGAAAGATAAGCAAAATATTCAAAGCCGTTATTTAAGCATATAACAATATTTTTTTTTTTTTTTTTTTTTTTTTTTTTTTCTAGGGAACAGTTTCAATGATAAATAACCAGTGAATCAATACATTTTCAAATCTGTGGCCTGGGAGTTCATTCAGCTTGAACCGTTTATCTTGTGTACTTCCCCATAATAAATAAATACATAAAAAAGCTTAATTAAATTTCATGTAGGCTCCTTAGTTTGTGGTATTATCAACAAGCACTAAGAAATCACAACTAACCCAAAAGCATATCTGTAAGTGCACTTAAAGAAAGTCAGAAATGAGTCTATATTACCTTGTGTTTAAAGTAACTTTCATAAATAAACACAAGTTATATTAATAGACTGTAGTATAACCAGCATGTATTGAGGAATTATATCAGAAAACACTCCTAATGACAATCAAGCAATGATTATTGTGGCAATCATATGAACATTTAGCAGAATCTGTACTGAAATCAACCTAGTCTTCTAAACCTCATTTAGAAAAACTTATTTATGAGATTTATGAAGTTGATTTTGTTATTTCTTCCATTTAAAACTAAGTTAAACATTTTCAGAAATTTTTAATCTCAATCATCATCACTAAAGAAAGAAAAATAGAATTTTAAACATCAAAAAAGAATATTCTAAGTGTCTTTAGTGTGATTTCAAAACTCAGGGATAAAATGACTAATGAATAGTACCTGCAGGAAAAATTTTCAGAAATTGAAAACCAGGAAGTATTTAATTTTCACAACTAACTACATAGCAATAGAGAACTTAGATGAAGAAGTCCTATATTATAGTTTTTCTTCTCAATTTAGTACCTATTTGTGATCAGTAGGCATCAATATTAAAATACTGTATTTGTCAAAACAAATTAATGTCTGTCAGCCTCCATGGTTTGCAGTCACTTTTAGTCTGTGATTTATTTATTTATTTTCCTAAAAAAAAAAAAAAAAAAAAAAAAAAAAAAAAGCATTTCAACTTGATGATGAGGTAAGAGGAGGAAATGATTCAGAAAAAGTATTTCTTCCCTCACTCATATGCACCTGGTAAATATGTAAAACTCAGTTCACTCCTCTTCCTAGAGAGATATGATTGTCAATGCCTACCTCTTAGGAATGTGCTTTATATAGGAAATAATGTGATGTTCTAGGAGGTGTGTTCATTCTCTCTTCTATATATGCCTTGAGACTGTCCCACATTATTTTTCTTCTGTACTTTTTTTTTTTTTAAACAAATAATCAAAAATTAATATTCTTGTTTTCAGAGAAAAGGATTTTCTGATAAGTTATCCACAATGACAATTCAGGGCAGTTTTTCATCCAGTGTTGACATTTATCTGATCTTCTAATTCTTTTAGGATTTCAAAAATCATACAACTGAAGTACATCAGTTAACTTTTTTTTTTACTTTTTTTTTTTTTTTGTCGTTCCCAACCTTTATTACTATTTTAGCTGATATCATTCACTTTATCACTGCAAGTTGATTTATTTCCTAGAGATGTCACAGAAATACAAGGTTTTAGAGAATGATAGTTTGAAGAATATTATAGTAGTCTGAATTTGCATGTTAGCATCAAGGTGTGCACTGCAGTTTAAAAAAGCCTCAGTGCTATGTATTTATCTTCTGAAAGGATAGCTTTTTTTTTGTGAAAACATTCAATTAATTCATTATATTATGTCAAGAAGTAGGAGTAAGTTTCCTATGGGGACATTCTCTCTCCAAATAAATCATAGTTCCTCAGCAAAATAAATAAATTTAAAACAAAACAAAACAAAGTGCACACAAAGAGAAATTGCTAAGAACCATCCAAGGATCCCCTATGACTTGTATTCTTCTTGGAAATGTGAATTAAATGTTTTTCATCATGTTCAGGTTTCATTGGGTTCAGGTCTTCAAGGTTGAATGTGTACTCGTTAGATAAATCCAGATAATCCTAATAACACAAATGTTGTTTCTCCTGCAATATGAGCAACCACCACAAAATTCCTCCATGATGAGTGATTCTAGTTGCTTTTATGAAAAAAAAAATTCTTTTTATGAAAAAATGAATTTTTGCTGTCAAGTAATTTTACTGTTACTTTTAAACTACTCTACAACAGCGTCAAATGTTTTGCATTAAAACAATTTTTCAGGCTGAACTCAGACAAAGGTACTTTGCAGTGCTCACATATATTATTATCGATAGATTGATTCAAACTTAATTTCCTTAGATTCAACCTTATTCAAGCTACCTGTATTAATTCTAGATATCTAGATAATTACTATGATAAAATAGGATAAATATGATAAAAACAAGAGAAAAAATATAAAGCAGTATTTTAATGAGAAAATTACATTTCCAAATAAAATAAAATAAAATAAAATAAAATAAAATAAAAAATAAAAACATAAAATAAAATAAAATAGAATAAAAATACAATACAATACAATACAAAATAAAAGATAAAATAATAAGAGGGTTATATAGGATACATGTATACCCAGACTCTCTCTTAACCAGTTTGACTGTCTTGGTGGTACAGTTATACTTAGCTAGTTGTGAAATACGTGTGGCTTTGTTATTTAAAATGTATTAAGAAAGAACCCTGGACCAAGGTTTTAGTAACACAGGGTGGGGATGAGCAAGATACAGAACCAAGAAGCAGGTTTCTTTAGTGAAAGAGGAGTGAGACACTTAGGTAGTTATGACACTTTTGGTGGCTGAGCTATGTTACTGAATATCTAGGTGTGACTTATTTTGTGCCAGAACACTGCAATGCACTGTTGATAAACATCTTGCCCAGTCATTTAATCGTCAATATAGGAGAATGTTTTCAATTGAATTTATTGGTCTCCTACAGATAACTGCCACCTGTCACTATATACCACTAAGCTACTCAGAAATAAATCTTTTTCTGAAGTGGCAATATGAAATCCTGGTAGCAGCAGATGTTTCTGGATTTTTTACAAACATTTGTGTCATAGATGGTGCAAAGACTACCGAAAGCATCACCATACTTCTCCATTCTTATTAAATAGCGTCCTTTGCAATAAGATAATGAAGGTTATTTGTTTTACTTTACTGGTTTCTGACTTCCTTTCATCCTTCATCATTCAGATGGTCACTGACAGAGAAAGATACAGTATGTTTTTTATCGAGAAAAGTTTTGGCGAAAAGGCTGGGAAAACACAGAAGTCTGCTATTCTCTTATTTTTTTAATTTAATATGTTCAGTTTCTAACTATTTACTAATTATTTACTTATGACAAAAATGCTATTAGTTAAACTGATAGGTCACATCTTTCTATTTGTTTAAATTTTTAGAATAAAGGTAATGATGAAAGGAGGCCAACTCTTCTTGAAATATCAGAAGGAAGAACACGACAAAAAGCATTAATGGGCTTTCTGGGGGAGACCAATGAATAAAGGAAGATAATACATATGAAATCAACAGCATTGTCTCATTTATTTGAGATTGCATCCTTTTTTTTATTTTTTATTTTTTCGCTTTTTCTTTCACCCACCCTCCACTCCCCTCTTATTTTAACAGCACTTTGACTTTGCTTAGTTAGTAGGTGTAGATCACAAGGCAGGGAGATCTGAGGCTGTGAATACCACCCTCAGGAGTCCACATCAAGCACACAACAAAGATCCAAGAAATCTTTAATCTATCAGAGAAAAGCATCAAAACAACTTGAATAAGCACAATCTGGAGCAATGCAACATGGAAATATAGTGCAAATTTTTACAGTGAGAATAATTAACCATTAGAATAGCTCACCATGAAAGAGTGGGATCACCATTGCTTTAAGTCTTTAAAAGGGCATTTCTCTGAAAGAGCCTTTATTCAAACATAAATTCTTAAACTCAGAACAGGGAATCCATGGGATTTTTATGTGAAATATCAGAATAAATTAATATACTCTTTTAGGTTTACTGATAGTGTGAAAATATACGAGTGTCAATACAATCTAATATCAGAGTGTGATGGAAGCAAGGACAGATAGATATATATCTTGTAGATATCTGTATGATTTGAGAGAAAGTAGAGTGGTAGAAATACAGTTTTTAACCAACTAAAAACTGTAAACTGATTAAAAAAACAAGCAGATAATTAAGTTGACCTCAGCTGGGAATTCTGTTCAAAACCTCATAAGATTTCTGTCTTCTTAAAAACAGTCAGTGGAAATATTGATTGACTATTTTTTTCTGACTCAGCTGGTTATTGAGCCTACCAGGGGAGATGCCCCGCTGGACATTCTCTTCACAGAGAAGGACTGGTGGGAGATGCGGTGGTTGTAAACTGTCTTTGGCAGAGTGACCATGAAATGGTAGAGTTCTCCATTCTTGGCAAAGCCAGGAAAAGGACCAGTAAAACCATTGTATTGGACTTCCAGAGGGCCGACTTTGAACTGTTCAGGACACAGGTTGGTAGAGTCCCTTGGGAGGCGGTTCTGAAAGGCAGAGGGGTCCAGGAAGGCTGGGCGCTCTTCAAGAAGGAAATCTTAATGGCTGAGGAGTGGTCTGTCCCCATGTGCCCAAAGACGAGCCGGCAGGGAAGAAGACCAGCCTGGCTGAACAGAGAGTTGCAGCTTGAGCTTAGGAGAAAAAAGAGGGTTTATAATCTTTGGAAAAAAGCGCACGCCACTCGGGAGGCCTATAAGGATGTTGTGGGGCAGTGCAGAGACAAAATTAGGAAGGCCAAAGCTCATCTGGAGCTCAAACTGGATACTGCTGTTAAAGACAATAAAAAATGTTTTTACAAATACATCAGTACAAAATGGAGGACTATGGAGAATCTCCATCCTTTACAGGATGCAGGGGGAAACTTAGTTACAAGAGATGAGGAAAAGGCGGAGGTGCTTAATGCCTTCTTCGCGTCAGTCTTTAGTGGCAATACCGGTTGTTCTCTGGATACTCAGTACCCTGAGCTGGTGGAAAGGGATGGGGAGCAGGATGTGGCCCTCACTATCCACAAAGAAATGGTTGGTGACCTGGTACGGCACTTGGATGTGCACAAGTCGATGGGGCCGGATGGGATCCACCCAAGGGTACTGAGAGAACTGGCAGAGGAGCTGGCCAAGCCGCTTGCCATCATTTATCAACAGTCCTGGCTATTGGGGAGGTCCCAGTTCACTGGCGGCTAGCAATCGTGACGCCGATCTACAAGAAGGGCCAGAGGACTGACCCAGGAAACTACAGGCCTGTCAGTTTGACCTCAGTGCCAGGGAAGCTCATGGAGCAGATTATCTCGAGTGTCATCATGCAGCACTTACAGGGCAAGCAGGCGATCAGGCCCACTCAGCATGGGTTTATGAAAGGCAGGTCCTGCTTTACGAACCTGATCTCCTTCTATGACAAAGTGACGCGCTGGGTGGACGAGGGAAAGGCTGTGGATGTGGTCTACCTTGACTTCAGCAAGGCTTTTGACACCATCTCCCACAGCATTCTCCTCAAGAAACTGTCTGATCATGGCTTGGACTGGCGCACGCTTCATTGGGTTAAAAACTGGCTGGATAGCCGGGCCCAAAGAGGTGTGGTAAATGGAGTCAAATCCAGTTGGAGGCCAGTCAACAGTGGCGTTCCGCAGGGCTAGGTACTGGGGCCAGTCCTCTTTAATATCTTTATCAATGGATGAGGGGATAAAGTGCACCCTCAGTAAGTTCGCAGATGACACCAAGTTAGGTGTGTGTGTCAATCTGCTTGAGGGTAGGAAGGCTCTGCAGGAGGATCTGGATAGGCTGGACCAATGGGCTGAGGTCAACTGTATGAAGTTTAACAAGAACAAGTGCCGGATCTCCAAACTCTTTCAACTTTGACAGCTGACATTCTAAAATCTACAGTGTTACTACTCTGAAAGGAGAGGATGAAGATATAACAATTAAAACTTAAGAATAAAATAATAAATAAAATAAAATAAAATAAAATAAAATAAAATAAAATAAAATAAAATAAAATAAAATAAAATAAAATAAAATAAAATAAAATAAAATTATATTAGATTAAATTAAATTAAATTAAATTAAAATAAATTAAAATTAATTAAATAAAAATACTTTGACCTAATTCAAAAGGGAGAGAATTTGAACATGTTAAATTCCAATAAATTTCAAGAATTAAAATTTACCACAGAAGTATTTAGCAAAAAATATATTTGTTTCTCAGTCTTGAGAAACAAATTAATGTTTCCAATTATTATTATGTAATTATTATTTTCATCCTCTAATATCTGTAAAGATATTTTGGTTGTACCCATTGGTGTACATAATGCCTACGTTTGGTGAATGTAGTGTGCTCCTTTAAATAACAACTTAGTAATATCTTCACCAGGAAAAACACAGTTTGCTTTGCTCAGTATTTAATCATACTTGTCCTTCAGAGGAGGAATTAGCTCGGGAAGATGAAAAGTTGTGATTTGATGCTTATCAAATGAGAATAATAATGCTTTTGCCTATGCTTTTATTGCCACAGTAGTCTTTTGTTCATTATTACCTTTTTAGTCTTTACCTTTAGTCTCTTGTCATTTATTTATACTTCATTTAAGAATGTTTTTTTGCAAACTGTGTTGAGCAAGATGCATTTTGTGTATTGTATATCCTGCTTACAGTTACTGGAGAATAAATAAAAACATTTTAAAAATAACTCTTTTCAAGAACTCTATTCTGGGAAATTAAGATATACACCTCTGTTTATGCATAAAGATGTGCTCACTGTTTACACCCCCTTCCCTACCTGTGTGGAGAGAACAGTTGTCAAACTAACTGTAACTAAAGAGTTACGGAAAGAGAAAAAGATAGACAGATAGAAGGAAAGAAGAAAGGAAAGAAGGAAAGAACAT